>NC_134282.1:23996033-24308468 GCF_949628215.1 Phalacrocorax aristotelis | reverse complement strand
CAAAAGACACAAGAAAGCACCCATCAAGTAATCACACAGTCGAAAGAAAAACAGAACAAATTTATACAATTTCCATATGACAAACCCAGTTTCAGTTGCTGTTTTTAAAGCAGTCTAGGTATCTTTTCCCCCGTCAGATACAGCGAAGGCCTTGAGAAGCAGAGTTGGTTTAAGAGAGGTCATTTTTCCAGTGAAAATGGGCACACCAGATCACAAGTAGACTTGGAGAAAAGTAATGAACATGAGGCCATCTGAACTGGAGGTGTTGCACACCAAAGTCGTAGCTTACTTTTATTTTCTACAGCTGCATAAAGCTATATCCTTTCCAAAGCATCCACATTTAAAAAGGTTATGTTTCTGCTCACTGTTACCAACAAAATATTTAAACTCTCTAGAATCTGACCTTTGATGCCTTCTGAATTCTGCAAACGGTCTAAAATAATGCCTCAGGAAAAGAGAAAAATATGATCCCGCTCAGCCCAAATTAACCTACCATTTTAGCACCAGAGCTAGATATTGGGAGGTAAGTACAGAAATAACGAATGGCCTGACGTGACCAAATTCCAGCATTCTCCTCTTGGATGACACACCACATGGAGGACAGGCTGCCTCTCCTCCTACTTTTCACAAAGCAGTTCATCTCATTATTTATTTATTTTCTATTCAGAATGAAAACCTGGATGCCACAAGCTGTAGCATGGGTGATGGAAACCCAGGGAAAGTGGTGATCTATTTACTAACACAAATCAGCAAACCAGTGCTCCACTCAAAATTTAACATGAAGGTATCACAAAATTAACCTAGGCGACCTCCATGTAAGGGTCATCCCTGAGATGTCAAACTGGAAAAGCAGTCATGTGAGGTGTGCTATCCTCTCAGCTATCTGAAGACCAAGTAAGGTCAACTTACGTGAGGAAAATGCATCATTTTCTTTTGCTGCCAAACATGAAAATACACCATTTAACAAGCCTGTAACTTACTTTCCCCGTTCTTGTGAACAAATAGCCAAGAGTGGAAGTAGCGACAATAGAGACAACCAAATGGAACGTGCCCCATTCAAGGGCAAATAACCAATACAAATACCGACCAGAACTAGTATATCCTAATCACCTCTAAATACTAGCTATCTCAAGGAAGCGGGTGAGGAAATCACATTGCCTGCCTTAAGTACTTTTATAACCTGCAGTAAAGTGAAAAAAAAATAAATCTCACAACACAAAACTTCTTTACTCTGTGCAATATCTTGGTAGTAACTGAGGGAAGGTGTTTATGCATCTGGAGGTCAGTGCTACTTCCTCCATTTTGTAGATGGGAATCTAAGGTCAGACTTGAGACTTGTTCAAAGCCTCACAAGAAGCCTGGGGTGGAGGACATAACTGACTTGCCTTTTTAGCTACGGATATAAAGATTCCAATCATACCTTGCACACCAGCCCCATGCAGCCAAGGTGAACTTGCCAACTTTGTCTCAAGTTCTGGGAAAAGTTACATCTCCCTCAGCACTGCAACAGACCAGAGATGTCCGAGTACTCTGTCTCAGAGGAAAATACAACATGTCCAGCAATGGCTACTTATGCAAATTTATACACTATGAATTAGCCAAGGATGACATAACTCTGTTGTAGGTAACAACTCTGAGAAAAGTAGCTTTTTACTCTTCCTCCCATCTGCTTTAAAAAATAAAAAAAAAAATTTTAAAGGGAGACGTGGTACACTTTAAATGACACTACATTATATTTATAAAAAATAAAGCCACCAAAACCAAACCACTTGTTACTTTTACAATATTCTAGAAGCAGAGGTCTTTTCAGACAGATTAACCCGAAGGGTGAGGATAAGAGAATCAAAACACTACTTAAATGCTATCATGCCTCCAGAGAGGTTCTTGATCTTTAAAAGAAACCGCAAAACCCCCAACAATAAAAAAATAATAAAATCACTCTCAAAGTAAAATCACCTTTAATTAAATTCCTAAAGAATATTTCTATGCAAAACAACTGTTTAGTCAAAAAGTAAATATATATTTAATTATTTTTCAAAAGTCAACAGAATGGAGAGCTACCAGTGTTCCTTGGAGAACAAGCAGTAGTTAAAGTCTACCTTGCTGATGTTCAGAAACAGTATGTTACATCTTTTAACCAGCAGTTCCCTATTGCACGTTACAAATTTGCTCTCCATTTAAGCACCTAGAAGCCTGGTACCTCACTAAATAAATTAGAACAAATCCAGTTTCTTCAGCAACAATCTTCAACATATATATCTTGGCAAAGCGACATTACTGCAAGGTTTTAATAAATACAGAAAGAAAAGATTAATGACTTCTCATTGGTGTTTTATGGAATGATCTTTTTCCATAAACACTTGCTTTTCCAAACATTTGGGTTTTTTGGTATGTACACTCTAAAAATCACTACGTGTAGTACATTTAATGAAAATTTTCCATCGATAAGTCAGTACATTTGCATGGCACAACTAATCCAAGATACAAATTTCAATGTAAGGCTGTAGGGAGCTTCTTGCTGAACCTGAAATAAATGTGCCTCTTAAGGAGTTGAAAACAAAGCCCCAGAGGTGGAATGGGAGACCATTACCAGTAAGGGATTCTCAGACATATTTGGAATTGGCCTGACTTTCCTCTTACCGAAGGGCTTCTTCATGTGCGTTATGTTAGGGGAACAAAATTGTGCAACCCTGAACATCAACATCTGGATGCTGCATCATTTTCAAAGGTCTCTCCCCCTCCCTCCTCTCCCCACCCACCCACCTCCACCTTACAAACAGCTACTCTGCTTTTGGGAGCAGTACAAGGCATAAAGCAGCTGCCTGCAGTACACTGACACTGTGGTTCCTATTTACAGTAGAATTAATGCATCTGTGCCAGCAAGGCAGAGTTCATATGAAAAATATACACAATACAGTCAATTTTAGCCAAATTAGGATATTAAAAAAAATTTACTCTTCAAGTCCCAACTTTAAACAAAGAATAGTTCTGTCAGAGGTCTTCAAACCTCCTGAGTATGTTAGAGTACATTACCCTAACATGTAAAAACAAATATTTACACCTCCATAAAGTACCAAAGAATTTTTAAAAATGCCTAGTAGCTCTCAGCGTGCAAAGTCAGCAGGAACTGATTATCCAGGATGTTCACTATTTGTTGAGACAGTCATGGAATCAAGCATTCAGAAGCAGAGTGCAAAAGACTCAGGAATTATTTCAGCCCATTTCTTTTTGTTGTTGTTTTGTTTTCTTTCTTTTTTAAAATAAGTTTTGTTGGTCCATACTACAGATGCCCTTTAAAAACACTTATCAAGGTAACATTCAGCTTAGTGCAAATGCAAAAGTCTTCTACGATCTGTAATCTTTCCGAACAGTGTGAGCCATCCAGTTCACTTTAGTAGTCCAACTCTCCCGGAGTGCTTCATCAAACTTTTGCTTAAATTGTTTTAGTGCTTCTTCCTCACTCTTCCCTAGGGCAAGAGAGTCCTAAGACGACAGGAAAACAAGTACTGTTAGGAATTTTAAAAATCACAGTTAAGGCCTCCTTCACCTTTCAACACAAACCACACCAGGTTTCCCCCCCCCCCCCCCCCCCCCCCGTTTCGACACTTTTTCACCTATTATTCATTGAGCAATAGGTCAGTGGTATTTTCTGGGTTTAAAGATTAAACTAAGGAAGACTTAAGCAAATGATTTTCACCTTTACAGGTCTATGCCTGTGCATGAGCCAAGCCATAAAACACCCTGAAATGACTACATACAAGATGCAGGGATGCTGAACTCATTACAGAATGGTTGAGAGGAATGTATATTCATAGTTTCCTTTGACTGCCAGGACTGACTACAGATCTTGGTCTATATAGCCAAAACAGAAAGCTTTGAGAGCTACGTGGAATTTTGAGAGAACTGGAAAACAATTAGAACGTATTAATCTTAGAATCAAAATTCACATACTAGAAAAATGCTAAGCCCTGCTGAGCTGTAGATCTTACTTTACCTTGAGATACTGGATATCCTTGACAGAGGTTAGCTCTGGAAGCCCTGCAGTTAACATCAGTGCAAAGAGCGTAATAAATAGGTTTCCATGTTTTCGCAGAATCAAGTATGCTTCTTCACAATACTGGCGGAACCTTCATGTTCAACCACAAAGCACATACATTGAAGACAACATGTGAGCACTTACACAGTTAACAAATGTACGTAGTGATTTCCAAAAGTTGTTATCTGGCCTAACACATGTATTGTAGGAACACAGTAACAGAAAGGACAACAGAGATGTTTACAGAAACTCCAACGCACTCCCACAAAAATATCCCATACCCTTAAAACATTGGTACAAAAGACCAAAAGGTTGTGTTTTGTTTTTTAAAAAAAGGCAAAAGCACTATTGTTCAGGAAGAGCAAAAAATGCCAAAAGGTAATGCCAGTGTCCCATCTCCCTGAGAATGTTAGATGACATGCTCTGGGCCTACAGTGGCAAAACAAACATTCTATAGCATTACCTTACAGAGACATTGGATTGGTAGGGACTTCCTTCCTGCAAACATAGTCAAAATTGAACTGAGCGCCAAATCTGGCATAAAGACCCATCATGCAGAGACCCAAGGACTTGCTCAATGTCCCCAAACTTGCCACTGCCCAGTGTCTAATCTGTTACTTTCTGCAGGAAACCGGAAGTCCCCTTCAGCCTAAGATGACAAGTTATACTTCAAAGAATAAATTATCTTCTGAGGCATTTTTCAAGCAAAAATGGAATCCTACTGCCATTTGAAGTACTCCAGATTCCACAGCTCTTGCAATAGCACAGCCACCTAATAGCCTTCACTTTATGATTTTAAAAATGGAGCTACAGATTGATTTGCTCACTCTCCAGGAGGCACACAGGTCACTGGTAGTTGTTTTCCATTCTTCCTAGACACACCATTACAAATACTTGTATAGCTTCTTCTACCAGAAGTAGCCGTAAGATTTGTCAAGCCATACGTAAGTACTTAATTTAATATCTCTGTCAAATAATTCTTCCCATGAAAACTGTTAGCAAATGGAGAGCAGAACATCCAGAATGACCCTCCTGTCAGTTGGTGAGAAGGATACAGAAGGGAAAAAGAAAAATCTGCCTTAACAAGTGGGATCACAGAGGGTAGTTTTCCCTTGTCATGTGCTTTTGTGCTCCATTGTAGCTCTCTAACCCAAGATGGGAAAGGACATGCAGAAGTGTTGGATTATGAGCACTTGGCTGTATATGCCTAAGCATCCAACTAAATCCATGATTGGGTAGCACACTAAATGTGCACTGATGGACAGAAAGAGCGCCTGGTGTTAAGGCCAGTGCTTCATCTTGCTTGACCAGCAGTCTGTGGGATCCCTCCCTAGTGCCAGTGCTGCTGAAGGTAAGAAAAGCCGAGCCCAGGAGAATCTGCCATCTCCTGCTGGAGGAGATAAAAAGGAACTGTGCCTTTCCACTGCAGAGCTGCAGTTTCTGATGTATGAAGTAATTTGTGTATATACACTCTAGCTCAGGTGGAGAAGTAGATAGTATTGTAAATGCATGTTAGCACACTTCCTCACAAGTACAAATGAGCAAACCAAACCCAGATAGGTTCCTGGTGGGCTAGAAATTATCACCAGAGATCATCTCAGTTACAAATGGAAGACATTAAAATAATACTTACCGACCAAATTTTTCTGTGTTCCCTGTTTTTCCTTGTTGAATAACATGAATGAAATCATAGGTGAGTATGAAAGGTACCCGTTCCCTTTTAATTCCAAACTTGGACTTGAAGTTTCCAAGAATATGCCCAAAATCTATATGAAAGAGCTAAAAACACAGAAGTGAAAATTAATTCCTCCAGTGAAATATTTCACTTTACTACTATCTCTACAGAATGCTGGTATCAAGAACAGTGAACTCATAAGGCTACTCTCCATAGCCCATGGTTTCAACCCTTTGGGAGTATTTAGTTTCAAGATGTTTCAAGATATATTTAGTATCAGTGATAACATCCACACTCTTATGAGCGTCTACTGCTACAAAGCAGTGTGCAAAAGAAATTCAGTTTTAAGCTTCTGATGCCTGCCAGCAGACCTCTTGTTGGGAATAGCAGATAGAAAAATGAGCCCAATGATGAGCCCGTGAAGCTCCACATCATCATATCCAAGAGCTTCCTACATGAAATCAGGAGCAAAGCTAGTAGAACTTACATTAATCAAGGAACCTGTGACAGTTCTCCCATTTTAGAATCAAAAATGAAGACATTTCAGCTTTGTTCTACTAGGTAACAACTTAAAAGTGAGAGTTTTATAGACATTTACGATATTCTTTTATAACTTGTGCTAGTTTTACAGGCAGAATAATTTAAATAAAATCAGACAAGTTACAGCAGAAAGTAACAACTAAACAGGAAAAAATATTTTTAAGAGTTTACTGAGGTTCAAGGTTTGGAGACTTATAGTCACAGCATTACGCTGGTACTGAGTTCCACATGGAAAATTTCTGCTGAGGTGGGCTAGAGAGACTAACTTCAGGAAAACCACACTGCTCAAAACTGCAATTCATGTATTTAAGGGTTGTCTTTTGCAACATACTCTAAAACTACTTTTCTTCAATTAATCTGAACCATTAACAGGCCTTTTGGATGCTTTGAAAAAGTTCTACAGAACAGCCTCACTTGATATGGAATTGGTTAGTAACCAGGTGTTGGTCGGTCCTTCCACTAGTCTCACATTTCCTGTCTTTGAAGCTCTCTTCAATTCTCAGTAAACAATGACTTCAGTTCTACCTATGTGGGCACTTAATTTTACTAATACACTAAAGAAAAGTTCTCAAGATAATTCTTGCACAACAGAGTTACCGTAGTTATTCTGCCTCTGCGATATATTTACCTGACCATTTTTTCTGACCATGATATTGTCACTGTGTCTGTCACCAATCCCCAATACGTAAGTAGCTACACAGTAGCCAGCACAAGACAGAGTAAACTCTTCAATGGCTCGATCCAAATCATCTCTGAAACACATAGACAACCAATATTAGTGCATACTACTGGTAGTTCGTATCATGCCTTGACCTTAAAAAGGATTGCTTTTGAAAATCAGAAGCCCATTAGGATGCTGTAAAACTAGCCTTATTTGAGAGAAAATACTGTAAACTGTGGCTATGAAGAATAGGAGAAATGCAAGTACTATGAAATGCAACAACATCAAGACTTGAGACCTACGTTGTTTTCTTGGGTTGGTTTGTCTTGCCAAATCTAGTATAAAACGTACTAACTTCATGCTGTCAAAATGCTGCAAATGTCATTCACATGTTGTTTGAATTCCAAGGGCACCGTGAATCTGAGTCAGGATTTGATATACTAGAAAAATAAGTAGTAACAAACCTGCCAGAAGAGCCACGCATTCCTCAGTAGTGAAACAGAAACTTACAGGAATTTCGAAGCTTACACTACAGATGACAAAATAACTGTAGAAATTACCCTAAATTGCATTCCTTCAGCCAGTTCAAGAGAGCATCTTTGTTGAAGGCAGCAGTAGCAGCAACATTGCTACTATTTAACTGAATGTCAGCAATGGTTTCTGAACTAGAAACAGCCTCAATAAGGCCAGAGTGATCTCCAGTTGCTAAACAGCCATACGGCAATATCCTGAAACAAAACACAGATTCACGTTGACAACAAAAATAGTAAGAAAGCTTCTTTAAAATATCAATATTTTGAGAGGCCTGAATACTCACACTAACTTGAACATTGAACTCTCAAAGGTTAACGTACAGATATTGCTTGAAAAGTTAATAGTAGCAACACATTTATAACATTAATTTTTCCTATTACATACATATATGTAAAAAAAGAAGTTATAAGCAACCCTAATTATTCCCTTTTACTAGGGAACACAATTACTTGTAATTTTATAGGAGAAACCATAGAGGGAGCCCTTTATTTTCATTTGTTAATTTACTGACTTAACAGACAGTAAGTTACACTCATGTTCCTTCTAGACTAAATTATTTGCGTAAATGGAAAAAGAGGATCTTATCCTTTTTCCCCCATTATTCCTATTTCAACCTAAAATGCTAGAAATTGTTTTAAATATAAACATATTATTTTCCAACTGTTGGTAATTTTAAGCATAGAAACCTAATGAAAACCAGGAAAACATCTTTTAACCCACCTGATATGCAAGAATATTCCTGTCCATTCATATACTACACCTAGTAAAAATATCTACAACAATATCATTGCATTAAGATAAGACACAGATGAAGATATGAATCCAGGAGATGTGTCTAAATAGGTAAGTGTATTTTTCCAAAACATTTCCTCACTCCAGACGCTTACAATGCTAAACAGAATGGCAACTTCGATGGGAGCTCAATGTATGCAATGGAAATGTAAAGCAAACTCTTCAAAGGTACTGCATCACAAATTGAGGTGTCTGCTCTCATGCTAAGGTATCTCAGGTCAAGAATATTATCTCTGGTCTGGCTGTGGATCCATGTACAAAAGAATGGATGGCCACGCAAATCTAACTGCAGTACACAAACTATAGGCTAGCGCTCACTAACTTAAAGCTGCATAAAAAAATTGCAGGACATACTAAAATTTTTATGTGTGTGTATATATATGGAGAAGGAAAATAAACTGTTAGTGGGGTTGTCATCAGTATTTATATATAAAACAGATATTAAGTTTGATTGCTACAAAGCAGAATCACATCACTTGACTGACACAGCCTATTATCCCAAGCCATAGAAGAAAAAAAAATTTCAGATGAAATTAATTGGAACTTTTTGGCATAACAGCTATTAGATAACTGAGCAGTTTCTCTACCTTGGTGACAGCACACAACTGAAGTGGCACAAGTACTATTAATTATAGAGTTGGGGATTCTTCCCTACTGGCAACAAAGGGAACCAAAAACTGGATTGAACAGGGTATTTAGAGAACACCCAACTTCAAAACAAAGAAGTGCAGATTTGGAACCGTCTTCCCATTTCTGTTCTATTTCCTAATTAAAAACCCCAACTCTCTAGACCAGAGTTCTCTCACAATAAGCAGAAGGGTATCTGTAATTACCAAATACCAGCATTCATGATACAAGGAAGCACTGCCCATCCTTATCACGACATGACAAATGTAAGCCGAATATTACCAGGTTAAAGTGCACGCTGGCCTTCTTCCATGGCATTTCAACCCACCCTACTTGCAGCTTAACCGGGCACATGTCCAACAATTTCCCCTTCAAAAGCAAGCAATGATGAAAGCATTCAGCCCCTTGAGGACTGTGTGCTTACAACTGGTGGAAAAAACATCCTTGTCAGAGAGACAGTTTGACAGGAGTCAAGTTAGGGACAAATCCTCCGGGCCCTTTCCATCTTATCCTGGTCTTTCTTACTTCAACATCTGTCAGCAGGATATGCTCCCTGCTTTTTAATGCCAGTAAAGACCACAGACAGATCAATACAGCAATCCTGGGCAGGACAGAAAATTTTCTTCTTCACTCCATTTAATACTGTTCTTTATTTCAAGAGTTTAATTCTCCAAAGCAGCATCTTTCCCAATACAGCACCAAGGTCTGGTAATTTACCAACACATTCTCTGTAACTTCAGGTCCAATGACCTGATCAGTGACATTCTTTAGACTTGTAACAAATATATTTTTCAATATGCTTGTGAACTCTGATTTAATTCATACACAGCTGCTTACCATCAGACTTCACACATATTAAGGGAGGTGAAAATGAAAACTCACTATACATAGACAGTGAAGTGAAAAAGTAGTTTGGAGAACTCCCTCTACCTGTCCAAAAAGTAACCAACTACTAAATACTTTAAGGACAATTTACCACAGCAAAGGTCACTCAATATAGATCAGGCTCCTCAAACTTAGGATTTTCTGTTGCTCTGTTACTTCACTAATTTCTCCCTTAACACAATTTCAGTGCTGTAATATAGGTAGAACAGTGGAAATAAGGAAATCCTTACATCAAAAAGTAAGAGGTACAACACCACAGACCCCACAGCATACTTGAGAGGACAGATGTTCCTCTGCTGTGACATGTATTTGTAATATTGAAACATTCCTCATAAGAATAATAGAAAGTTATGTAATCTACTATAAGTATGCCCATACATGACTTCAGATGTAGAATTTTTTAAAGCAAAATAACTTGAAGAGTTATAACTTTTCAGGGGGGTTGAACCTCTGAAAGTCTCATCTTGCCACTCTGCAGATGCAACCTGAATATAAATACCATTTAACTTAATACGTTTGTTCCATAGTTGCCCGTATTTAAAGTACAAGAAACAACTGGAGATAAACTACAGGAAGAACTGAGGAAGTTTGGCTGCTCATACTTACTAATGTCTTAGGCCAACTATTTCCACCGTTGAGTTAATTTTCAGGTATAGCTCAATTTTCAGGTAATAGTTTGTCTTAGAAATAACTAGGTATGGGGTTTAATTAAAGAATATGCTTTTCTGGTTTTCTCATTTCTCTCTGGTACTTGGCTGACTGATGTCTAAGGTAAACTCTCTCTGAGCCAGACTTCCGTAAATGACAGAGCAACGTTCGTCTGGGGTGATGGTCTTTGCTGTCTAATGGTTGGGTCTGTACTGAGAAGCAGATGCAATTGACATCCAAAGTTCTATTCGGTTGCACACTCTGAGGTCCACCCAGTGATAGCCCAGGATGAAGGGCCTACTGGAGTACACTGTTGCATCCTCCTGCGTACACGTATTTCCTTTTCTGATACAAACCCTGGTCTTTTTCTGGTATGTAGTCAGAACGCACACATAGGAACCTAGACAACAAAACGCACCATGTGTGAAAGAGGCCAGTTTACCCATGTGACAAATTAGCTGACAGTTAAACAAACAAAAAAATAAACAAATCTCCCTTTCTCCTTCTTCAGCTTTGAAGATCTCAAAACCAATATATATACGGTGTTCCTTTCCAGAGCTGAGAAATCCCACTGGGAATATCATGCTTGCTTTAGGCATAGACTGGGCTAACATTTCATTTTAAATTACTACTAAATAACTGACTGCGGATTGCAGTGCCATTTTAAGGAAACTGATCCTATCCCAAACTCCTCAATAGCAGCATATTGGTTGCCATTTGATCCATGCTTCATAGAAGCTGCAAAATTTGCTCGTGGCAAGATATTGATTAGACAAGACAGGCAGACAGCAAGTGCTTCTGCTCTTACACTGGTGAAACAAGTGAGAAGCCCTGCTTTTACCTGAATGGAGTTATCGGACTTTCTGTAGTAGCAAAAAGTTTAAAAGCGCAAAATCCATTATGCATCCACATAAGGAAAAAGGGAAGCAACAGCTTCAGGGAAACCAAAGCCTCGAAGGATGATACAGGGCAAGAAGAAAAGACTCCGCTCACTAGTATGGAGTTGCATTTTTCAGGAAAGCAGATGTCTCTGACACTACTTCTATGCCTGACACCACGCCTCTTACCCAAGCAAAAAGCAGCAAGCCAGCAAGTTCGGACTTATGAACAAGGCAACAGAACTCATTACCATTGCTGTTAGTTCATAGATTTTGGAGTTGCCTCTTCCTGAGAGGCATGAAGACCATAAACATGGAGATCATAAACTCTTACCCTCTTAGCTGCGTCCCCATACTCCAGGCATTTGGAGTGCTGTTTTGTCCAATTCTGTTTTCAATTAAGGCCATTTCAGAGCCTTCCCTTTGCAACTGCCCAGTTAATCTCTCTTTGACAGACATAGAATTGTAACCCTGCCACAATCCCAGAATTTTACTTTGTAATCATAACTATGAGAGGATGAATGGAAGGAAGATGCTCCCAGTTAAGTAAATAAATGGGAGAGGCCAATTATAGAACTTCAATTCTCACTAGCAACTTCCCCTTTCTACTTTTTTTCTTCTGAGAGTTTTAAGAAAAATCTTGGACACCAGAACCACTTTTTGGTTTTCCTTTGTTGAGCTTAGAAAAATGCGTTAGTCAGGAAAAGCATATTTGATGACTCCTAATCACTATTCCTGTTTGCTAGGCACCGTGTGTGGCCCAGGCTGGAACCACAAACTAAGCTTCTGGGAAGGCAGCAACCAAAGAATGCCTCATCTGGGATTCCACAGCTGCCAGAGGTTGTCCTTGCCCCTAAATGCTGGATCAGTCTCCTCACAGTCTATTTATAATAACATAAATTATCTAAAGTTTCCTCAAATCAGTGTTCAACTTAACACACACTCGGCCACCTCATCACAAACATACACTTCCAGAAACAATTTATTATTCACATTCCTACCTTATCCTATACTTCACTTAACGGAATCTTTCCGTAAGCAGCATAAGTAACAAGTTTATAATTTTACTTCTCTGTGCATGCTGATGTTATGTGCCTTATGAAGCTCCCATTATTATGCTTGAACCACAAAAAATTTGAAATGAGCTCAAAGAATCTAAATGAAGTATTTCAAGTAATATTTAAATAAGTACTTCTATCCTTATAAACAACATTTAAAAATTAAACACAAAGGATTACAGCCCTTTCACAGGCATACAAAAATCGAATTTATGGCCTCCGAATGGTTTATAATAATTTGACACCCAGTATCTTCTTTAGAACTATTTTTAGAAAAAGAAATTAGAATTTGAGAATTATATTAGCAAAAACTAGTGCATATATTTGGCTGGTAAAGTTCCCCACATACTAGGGGGTTATATGGTAACACTGACCAATGCCTGACATGGTTTCTCTTTGGGATACTGTAGTATTCCTACAAAGAAGTCATGCTTATCCTATCAAGTGTATGAAGTTAAGAACACTGCTTTGCAAGAGGCGAAGATATTTCTGGTCTGAAAAAAGTTTTCTGACACCCAAATGGTGTTTTATCAAGAAAAGAATGCAAAGTGGGACTTCAGAATGTACATTGAAGATGTTCACGGTGACTGTAAGTCTCGATGTAAACAGCAATAAGAGAACCGCTCACAGCAGGAAGACAAAGTAGCTACTACAAAATCTAGTTGAGTTCATCACTACTTACACAACCGATTAAAAAGTGACTAGCTTACATGGGAGGGGATATCGCCCCAGACACTTGACTAATGAACTAATACATAAATGAAAGCCCCACAGCGCTCCTCCTCATTCTGAAACAAGTCTTCCAAATGCTGGAAACTCCTGTACTCAAGATATCTTGTAAAGGATTATTACTTCATTTTGAAAGGACTGGCTTTACAGGAGCAGCAGAGCAAATCAGAAGGTTCTTATCAAAAGGAGTATTTCTGCCCTAACAGAATACTTTAATTATGAGTTTTCATTTCTACTGTAAGTTTACAACCTCACACAAAACCTGCCCAAAGCAAGCAGAAATGGAAGCTTTAGCATGAAATACAGGTGAGTTCAATACCATAAAAACCGCTTTAGTACTTTAGTACAAATGTACTAGGACATTATGCTTTTTCTCCACTGACTTTAAAATGGCTGGTTAGATCTACTTCATGGAAATGGCATTGAAAAGCAAAATTCAAGGAAGCTGCAACACACTACTTTCCCAATATAGTAGTACATCTAAATATATTGCCTTTCCTGTCAACCTCATCTCACTATAGAGACTTGTCTTACTCTTGAATGACTATCCACTATTTATCATGATTCAAAAACACAACCAAAAACATGCAGTGACTGTGCATGTGGTAAGCACAAAACAGATGGAAGCACTTTTTCTAGTCTTTCACCACAGGATACTGACACAGCTAAGAATATAAAAATTCCCTGTATAGACTCCAGTGATGATCCACTTGTCATCAACCTCAAGGCAGAGTATGTAGTTGTCCACAAATCCAGACTGTAACATTCTAACTCAAGAGGCAAGAATATTATGAGAGTCAGACTCAAAAGCCTTGCTGAAGTCACCCTAAGGACATCCACTACCCTTTCCCTCCCTCAAAGGCGGCAATTGGATTAGTTAGGCATGGTTTAACCTTGGTAAATCCATAATGACTGTTCCCAATCATAATTTTCTTTGTACAGCAGCACTTCTAGAAGAGAAGGACAAGCAACTAACTTCTCTCCCAAGACCTTAATCTTCATTAAGCCTGTTATGTAATTAATATAAGACAGACATTCCTCTGTTTGTAGGAAATAGAACATAAATATAAAGTTTATTTGGACAGTAGCATATTCATCTGTGGTCATGGCAGCACAAGCCATACATGTCCTTAAGAAATAAGACCAAGAGAAATGGGAAAATATTAAGAAGAAGAATCTGTGTTTGTACATTCCGCAGTTCTGTTAATTCTCAACCAGACAGTGACATTCTATTGCAAATAACCTCAAGCCTCCTATTCCCCCACCCTCAAATTACCAGTACATAAAGCTGACTAATTTCTAGAGAGGGTTTGGCCTCTAGTTAATAGTTCTAACTATTAACGAATCTTGTTGGTGTATTCCAGATGCAGCTCTCCTCAGCAGCTAACTCTTGGCCCGCAGATCTGTGTTCTACAGCTGTACCTCACTTGCACATGTGTATTAGAACTTAAGAGTTGCAATTCCCATAATCACTAAGTCCCTGCTTTTGAATAGGCCTGGAAAACCAGTGACCATTAATAGGTACGTTTGTTACATGAGTTTATGAAACACCTCTGTTTAGAAAGGCCAGACACAAACAAACCAAAAAAAGGCACAAAACCTGCTTGCTGGACCCTTAACTCAAGCATTGTTTCCCAACCTCATACAATGCTTTTTATCTAGATTATTTTCAAAGGATGAAAACAGTAAATTATGAGAGAATAGTGGAATTTATAATCAGCATGGCAACTTGGATAAACAACAAGAGATATGGTGCACCAGGAAGAATATTCTGCTTGATAATAAACGGAAATCCCCAAAGTTTACTTCATTTCATCATTATTCCTTCTCATGGCTAAATTCTTTCATAATATGGGCCCATCTATGGAATGAAATACAACAAGCCACCTAATTTGTTAGGGTAACTGCTTTTCATAGCCTGTTCACCTTGGCTACGACAATTGAAACCTTTGGGCATTGATACAGATGTTTAGGAAGAGGACAGTAGGGAAGGTATTTAAAATACAGGAAAGCTTTACTGCTAGAACTGAACTCTCCACCCAAATAAACTAGCCCTCAAGAGATCCTTACCGGAGATCCAGACCAGCTTCTTTCCAAAGTATGTCCATCAAACGCAAAATCTGAAGTGTCAACATGTCCTGTCGGAGATCTGTAACGAAAGGTTGAAACTGCTATTTCAACTCCTCAGTGTGTTGCAGACTAATTTTCTAATGTTTCTAAGGCCTTCAGAAAAAGGTATGTAAAAATACTCCTCAAACCTAAAGGCTGACGTGGGATTAACCATAATTATGTCATCATGACTGATAACATCTATACTTTGAAACCCACTCAGAAGATGATGCTTCATTTGTTTCCTATTGTTAGAGTAAAGCATGTTTATATTATGGCAATACAGAACAACAGAGCTTAAGCGCAAGTGTGGGAATGAAGAAGGAAAAGGGAAAATTTAGAATTTTTAGCATTGCTTACCATCACCATTTTTAAAGATGATCCCTACAAGATCTCCTCCAAACATTTTATTGTTGTATACTATCCATAGAGGCTTCATTTTAGAATCCATATATCTACACTTTTCAACACTAGAAGATAATACAACAGAAGTTTTAGTCAAGTAAGAATCGTTCAGCTGAAAAGGTCTAAACATTGTTCAAAACACAACAGAACACTGACTTGCAGTTTGGAAGTACTTAAAATGTTGCCTCTGCTTTCATTCTGCTACTATAGTATAAGCGCTTACCAAGATATGAACGTATCTGTTACAGATGGAACATATCCAATACTGACTGGCATACACGTATCTAACATTTAAATTAAGCACCCGCATTTTCAGAGAAAATAGTTCTCTTTATATCCTTTCCCATCAATTTTTAGACTTAAATATAAAGTGCTGGTGAAAGTTTTAATGGCTTTTGTGCTTATTGTTATAAAAAGAAGCCAGGAATGCAGTCTAATCCACTTTTAAGTTTATATTTAAATTAATTTAGCTATGGTAATGCACTGAATAAGAGACCATTAAGTTTCACGGTGGATCACAAAAATCTTCTAACTTAACCAATATCTTAACCTTAGGAAGATTCCCAACAGACCTCCTCTCACTATAGAAAAAGTTCCCTATGACAGCATATCTGCTGAACCATACAGCCAAAGGAAGTTAAAGCACATATGCATTTCTGCTTTACTGTTTCCGTGCAAAAGCTACAGTGAAATTTTATTCACTCATTCTTAACTTACTGTAGTTCTGAAAGTATAACAGAAGGATTCAGAGGAGACTGGAGGTCAGAAAGTGCTTCTCTGTAAGCATTTTGTTTCAAACACGTATGCATTGCATCTTTTCCTTTTGCTTTGCTTTGCTTCATGGCATTCAGCTTAATTAGACTATTTAAAGTCTTCATTTTATTAAGGGCTTCCACCTGAAAGATATTTTAGCTTTAAAAATTATTGCTCTGGTTTTTACACATAATCAATGTGAAATCCCACTTCAAATGAAAACAAAGTATTAAATAATTCTACAACTTTTTAAAAATGGAGGTAATGGGTGGCAATTAAGGTGGCATTCCCAAAAAAATGAGAACAGCCTTTTCTAAGTCACTCGTGTACCAGAAATCCCATTTTCTTAAGGAAGACATTGATTGGATGAAAGCTCCCAAGCTCTGAGTCACATTTTAAAGCATGACTTGACATTTTAAAAAAAAAAAAAAAAAAAAGGTATTTTAATGTGTATTTATACAAATTCCTTCTTCAAATCACAATTTTCATCCCCGAATTCAAGAAAGCACATAACATAGGCACCTCTATCCATACTGAAGTGAACAAGAAACATTGAGTGCTTCATACCTCTAACAATAAATCAGACATCATTTGAGATGAGCTGTGGATGCAGATACTTCATTGTACACATTCAGTTAGTTGCATACAATAAGATATGGCCATATGATTACTTGCAGACAATTTTCCCATATGTAACACACATACTTCACTTTTACACAACGGTGTCTTAAATGCTCGTTCACTCAAATGCTGCTGAAGTTAGGCTTACGGTAAATGCTCTAATCAGTTAAGGTGTTCCAAATCATATTATCTCATCTAAGCAATATTGTTACCTTCAAAATGCGTAAAAAGCAAGGCAATTATTTGCAATCAACACAAGTGGTTTAATCCTTTTTTTTTTTTTCTCCCTTCTCTTGTTTGGGAAGTTTTCTACTGGTACATAATTTCTAAGAAAACAAGTAAACTAGTGATGTAAATGTACATAACACTAACAAAGAAAAGCCCTTCAGTAATGAACCTAAATAGCACATACAACAAACATAATTTCTACATTTCATTTACATCTAAGCAACTTGTTAGCCAAATATAAAGTAGTAGTTATAACAATCAGCTGTATTTGCACTAGCCACAGTTAACGTGCTCAGTAATACACATTCTTTAGCAAATAGCATCAATTTAATTAGTAAAAGTTGATTTCTATACAAGGAAGCATCAGTCTAACTTACAAGGTGCTGAGTCAAAACTTACCACTTCTACAGACAGACTGAACCCTGTCAGGCAGGATGCTGTGGAAACTGTATGCAGTTTGATTATAAAACTGAGGCAGTGGAGACCTGCCAGGTCAGCCATCTGTCAAAACCAAAAGCCTTCTGCTTTTCCACTGTTCTAGGAGCTGTACAAACATCAGTGACAAGGGAACAAAATGGAACCTGTATTGTACAAACAGGAACTTTTAGAAGTATTTCTACTTTGAATTTCTTCCGTGTTTGCACAGTTGGGAATTTTTTTGCCCCTTCTTTGATTGTACTGACATTTGTTTCCTGTGAAGTGCACAAAAACTTTACTGACCTTAGGTCTATTGCTTAAAGCATTTCATCGCCTAATCCTTTTATGATTTTGACAATACTAACAAGCACACATCTGTAAGAGATGGTCTTTTCAATGTCCTGTGAACTGCAGTAATAAAGAGCACAACAATACATTCCTGTTCCGTATGCCTCTCAAAGCACAGTTTCAATGTAGACAGTATCAAAACTGTTAGAAATAACATTCAGACAGGTATCCACTGAGCTAATCTTTGTGGCCTGATATAGCAAATACATTAATTCCAGAGTGAAATCCTTTTTCAAAGATTTTTATGGTCACAATCTAAATTAACTTGTTAAAACTGCATTAGAGACTTCAAACGTGATTTGTGAACGTGTCTTAATGATCTGCTGATGCACTTATTAGTGGATTTAAAAGCAAAGCTTTTTTTTTTGTAAACAGCACATCTATATTAACACTAAAATGAGTATTTGGTTTAACAACTGTATTTCCAGGGAGTACTAGATTATATTACAACTTCAGGGGGTTTTGCATCACCTCTTAACAAAAGCCAAAGCTGCAGGAATTAGTCCTGGAGTCCGCTAGATAAAGTTTAGACAGAAAGGCAATACTTTCTACAGAACAAGCTACCTTTACTGGGGAAAAAAGATCACAAGTTTCAAGTGCACAGAAACCCTTCTTCAGTTAATTACCCAGACAGCCTACTGTTCTATCCAGACTACATGCATATTGCTGAAAGTATCTCACATGTCTCGGAACACTATAAAAACAGCTCGCTACCTCTGAGGCCCCAGAGCACTAGCTGCTTTCTGTGCCAGGGAGGACTGCTCCATCACCCACCTGTGTAGTCCTCTTATTTCTCTGTCTCGCCCATGCTTTCTCCTCTTCCCGACTCCCCAGCAGATGGACTTTGTCAAGGTAACCAATATGCCCCATAGGAGCAATGGAATAAATATCTGAGTTACAAGCTAGGATAACTCGACATTTAAAGAAGGATAGTCTATACCTGTTTAGCAAGCACTTTCATATGAGCAACACTTCCTCGGCAGTAAGCTTCAAGTATCAAACCAAACTGTATTGAAACAGCAGGTATGTGAACCTCGGACCTGTAAGAAGAAAAGCTTCTCATCAGACCACAGCACTTACAGATAAGCATTCCTCAAGTCATAAAAAAAAAAAAAAAAAATCCCCAAAACCCCCAAACCAAGACGCACCAAACATCTCATGGTCATGCAGATAAAGCAAAAAGCCAAGCTTCTTAAGAAAACAAAATATTTATGTGCTGAAGGCTATGAGGACTGGCTGGTTTCTATGCATGCCACTTGTTTCAAGGTCTAGGACTGTTCTGGAGACAGTAATGTTAAGAGGTAGTGATTGGATGTTTGTCTTCAGAAACCCCTTCTATTCAAGGAAGTAGTACTGGTAAGTCACAGAAAATGATATTCACAATCAGGGCTCAATGTTAAACCACATGTTCTCAAATCTTTATACGGAAAAAGGCAAAATTTGCCTGAAGGGGAACACTTTGAAACAAACCACTGAACCTTATGCCAGAGCCAATTATCCTCCAAAATATTTTCATATAGTACTTGCTCTTTTATTTATAAATATTAAAATAAATCATACTTTGAAGATATAATCAACCTATAGTCCATTCTGCAAGGTTTTTGCCATTCATGGAACTGGTCATCAAAAGTAGCAATGACACATAAAACTGCTTTTATTTCCTGTTAGACTCTCAACAATAATATACATTTTTCACAACAGTGAGGTATAAATATTTTACTTTTACTGCATTCCCAGCCAAAACAATCACTAAGGTTGTATACAAACCTAGCTTATCAAATAATTGGAGCTGAATGCAGTTTGGAATACTTTCATCAAACAGTAGATTACAAACCACTGTAACATATTTTTAATTATAGGCTTGCTCTGGTCTATAAATGCCAAAGGCAAAGAAACATAAAGAGTACTTGTATTGGACTATGATAATGGCTTATTTAGAAAAATCCTCAAGAAATCATATTTCAAAGTCTAATCAGGCTCAACAGTTTCAGAAAGATGCAACAGAAAAGCTCCTACCTTAGATGCCAAAACAACATCTGTCCTATTCTCCGATTAGCCAGTGCTCTCTCTAATAGAAATCTGGAGAGCGCACAATCAAGAAAAGGTTCATATTTCAGGACTTGCACAAGTTGAAGGAGATACTGAGAGAGCTCTTCATCACTAGAATGAGGTACATAAAGGCAGTAGTTAACAGAGTAACTGGTTTAATGATATTCCAGAAATTCAGATGCATATGACAAATCCAATAATGAGAGATTTATTTCAATAGCAAGAATGTTCCCCAATTTTTCAGTCGCATAGAAAAGGATAATAAGACAGAACTTCGTGCAATTTGCATATTGACCAATTAATTTCTAAGTTATACCTCTAACAGCATCTTAAGGTCCTCAAACCTGTACATTAAAAGCTGGTGTTCTGTTATGGGCTTTTACAAGATGAAGCGCTCTGCCTGAGTGCTAGGGTAAGTATCCAGGAGATAAATTATTTCAGACTGGACATTGGCTCCCTTTGACCTCTCAACCTCTGACTGAGGAGCTGGACCTTTGGAACCACATAAAAAAAAAAGCCACTGTATCCTAGCAGTTAGCTGCAGTAGGCACGGACCAAGAACTGAGAATGATTTCATATACCTATCAAAGTTACCCTTACAAAGAAGTGGGACAACAGTATTCATTTCACTGAAAGCAACTCAATTAACATGTCTTTAAAAGTTACCACCTTTCAGTTAATAAGTGTTAATTTGTTAAGATACACCTACAATGTGATCCATTTAGGCAAACTGGTTTGGGGTTTTTTTGTTGTTGTTGTTTGTTGTTTGTTTTTTTTTTTTAAATCATACCAACAATATGAAGGTTTTCAGAGGATAAGGAAAAGTACATCATCTTTGAGAAACCAAACAGTGCCCAAATTACTCCTACTTCAGAAGCACAAATTTAAATATTCAGCCACAGTTCATAAACATACCTTCGAAAAGCCTCTAGGCTAATTAACTGCTTCAAGTAATATTCTGACATAGTAATTCCAATAATTTTCTAAAAAATCCTGTATTCCCCTCCCAAAAAAACTCCTTTCACACTTGACAATTATGTTACTCTAGAACAAATGTAAACATTCCTTGACTTTTTACATTTTAGTATCTTTTCCTCTTATAAAAGGCCTGCAGAATTCAAATTCTCTGCCTAAGATGGAAAGAAAAGAGCAGAAATTTTTCTGTCCACCAGTTGAATACTTCAGAGATGCAAATATTGTATTATTTCATTCTCTCCATTTTAGTCTGGAAAAACTTCAGTAACTTGGTAAAAATTTCAGTTATGCTGCGTTGTATTTACTTTTGCCTATTTTTTAAATTTCAGCTGATAGGATCACCTTTAGTTACCAGCTGCCTTCATCAGACTTTTTAAAGAAGTTGAAAATTGATTTCTGACACCCAACTGGACATGATTTTGCTTCAGAGACTGAACTAAGTATTCTGGAAATAATTCCAGATGTAACAATTCAGTATTATTAGGATAGCCCAGCAGCTAAATTGATGTTTGTATTTGAAAGAAGTCAAAATATTCTTTTTTTACCCCCAAAAAAAGTCTAGCCCTGACCATTAAAAAATTAATCATTAAACTATTCACCACAGATAGTTTAGAATTCAAGGACAGGAAATATGCAGTAATGCTGCAAATGATAATGTTATACAAATCTTGCCCTAGGTTACAGCGAAGAGCAAAATTACATCTGATAAAGGAAGAACTGCAGATAGTGAAGGCTACTGCAAAGAACAAACAAATCGGTAATCCTCTGGGGTTTTATGTTACAGCTTACGTTTCTACTAAATGATACAGCCAATACCTGACACAGGATGTGAGATGGCTGGATGGCAGTTTTTATAGTATTCAGCTACTGTAATATTTTCTCCCTTCAGTATTAAAAAAGTTCTCACACTACGTTGCTCTCCCTTTGTCCAAGAAAGGGGTGAACACATAACACTCTCTGGGACAAAGGTACACTGGTATTCTCTTAGCAACGTGGAAAATAATAGTAATTGAATACAAGATATCAGAATAAGGAGGTTTAACTTGGCTGCCAATGTGCTCACCTAGAAATGAGACTGCTTGATTTGCCATCTATTCATGGTATGCAGCATGCTTAAATCTTTCCTCTTTGGGTTCTTTTTTTTTCTATAAACAGATAGAATGCAGTTTTTCACCCCAGAAATCTTTGCATGCTTAAAAAAATACAATATACTCACCTCATTTGCTTTAAACAACCCACTGCATATTCTCTGACATACTGGTCTGGATAATTGAAATCCAACAGTTCTAATGCTTCTCTAGGCAGCAGCTTGGGCCATATCTGAAGGAGTGCCTGAAGCTGTTTTAGAAAGATACTATTAAGTTACAGGTAAAGTAACTATTTAAGAAAATAGGTGGGTATAACTGCCCATAAAATCATTCACACCAACACGAGGAGGTTACAGACTGGTCTGGGGGGCGGTAGAGAGAGAGAAATAGTTCTGGGAAAATGGGCCCACTTCTGATTAAGTTTCTTACCCTTTAAAATAATCCAGATTTTTTTTTTTGGCACCAGGTCTCATTTATACTTAATTTGAAAAATCTGTCTCTTCACACAGACACAGTGCACAGTAAACAAAGATTAGGTCACCCCAGATACATATGTTTTAGAAACATAGTTTAAATAAAATTCAGATAATGTTTTTTAAATGCTGTCATAAATATATAAACATTTTGGTAATGGTAAAAGTTTTCCATTGAAGAAGGTTTTTGTTGAGGTCTTTACCAAAAATATTTATCCACCTCAACTGATGGATCATTCTCCCACATGCACTGTGAATAGTAATAAGCTTAAATTGCAGAAAGGATGATTTGGGTTAGGTATTAAAAAAAATTCCCAATACTGAAGACAATGATGTGCTGGAAAAAAATTACAGAAAATACACAAAACAGTATTATTTTGGACTACCAAGAACAACAACCTATAAAGGTCTCATAAAATAAACTGGGTTTACTGCATTTTAATGAAGCTACCTGCAGAGACTATATTTTTATTAATATGTATGTAGTTGTATGACTGAAACAGTACATTATTACTTGAAAAAACCAAGCTTGAATGTGTAAATGCAGTGTATCAACAGCACAAGATTCTTCCTCTCTGTAGGAATGAGTCATAACTCATGATAAAAATACTCTTTCCTACAGATTAGATAATACAGGTATTTTATATTTAACTTATAGAATCTGAATTATTAGGAAGATCCTATTTTCCTCCTGATTTTGTAATCCATTCACAGCACAATGAAAAAAATCTCTATTTCTACTATACGTCATAGTTCAACTAATGCTTCCAGTTCAATTATGACAAACATATGAATTCATAGTCTCAACCTGCATTTAACAGGCACATCCATAACACTATTTAAACATCTAAAGGGGGCAGATGCTCAACTGGTTCATCTGTGCAGTTTTATGAAATTCAGAAGGCAAGAAACGGGCACAGATTAATCACAATGCAAAGCCAGTGGCCATGCTACAATTCCAGAAGTGCAGGAAAGAATCAAACTGTTTTCATGAGCAAATACTGGTATGAATACATGCAAGGTTCATAATGGTATAAAGTAAAATTAAAGACTTTTTAAAATATAGATGTCATAATCCCACAGAAATATACATTGAAAAATCAATTCAATCCTTAGCTCAACAAGGGTCAACGACACTGGTCCTTACATCAAGAACTACAGTCATCAACACTTACATGTCATGAATAATTGTACTGAAATTCTGAAAGAAATACTAACACTGGGCAGATACTTAATACCATAAAACAGATGTTGAAAATGCAAGCAGCAGCTATGCTTGTCAGACACACAGTAAGAAACTTCAAAACAAATGTATCAGAACTTCTAGCCAACCTGCTTTAAATCAGAACCAACAAAAACATAGAAACATTTTGCTAATAATGAATGATCAAAATGAATGAAGAACCTGAAATACAATCCGAAAAGATGAGCAAAAGTGGCCTTACATGCCTCATGTATCAGGCAATGAATTTTGAAAGTCATGGCCTACAGCATGTACATTAACTGTGAAGGTTATTTGAAGATACAGACATCCTCCACTTTGACTGCTGAAATTATTCCAGAGGTTATTACAATCAGAAAGTGTTAAGTGATAAGAGCTTAAAGGAAGGAAGATCTAAATGACCTATGAAACGGCCAAGAATCTTCCCCAAATACCTACTGCTTTGTTCACGTTCTGCGTTAGAACTTTCATTAAGAGAGAAGTGCAGTCCAATTCAATTAGCTCCACATCCCAGGTGGGGACTGGAAGCACTGTACACTTCTCCAAGGTGCAGGTGAAAAGATATCAGAAATACTTGTTGCATTTGGACAAAAGAATCTTGCACCATGAAATGCCCTTGTCATCTTTGGCAGCAGAGAGGTAACTCTGCAGAACTTCCAAGTACATCGCATTTGTAGAGAAATTTTACATGTCAATATATGTGTTTCAAGTATTTAAAATTTCTCTGCAATATCAAACATGTTAAAATGCTGTACATGTGAAATACTGCACACTTCTCTCATGTGGTTTACAACTCCTGACAAGCTGTAGGAAACCAAGGAACTTCAATTCTCAAATATATAAACCATTCTATTGTTTATACATAAGCAAACATAAATAGTACATTCCTTCCAGAGAGTACACAGTAACAAGCAAGATGACTATGCATTTCCAGCCATCTATTTAAATAAAATGCTTTATACATATTTTTTAATATTCCCAAATTTAAAGGACTTAAAGGTGTCAACTAATATCCATACTGCAAATAACTTTTCCAAACCCTGCTACCAAAGGCCAAATTTCAAAGCCCCTAGGAAGCAATCAGAATGCCTCTTCCTTTGCATATTTTAACGAGTAAACAAATACCTGCTTATATTTCTACAGTTTGTATTTCCAGATAACTTTTAATAATGAACAACACAATTCAGAAGCATATAATGGAATTACTTAGGAACAAAAGATCCTTGCCTGTGAAAGAACACAAGTGAGCAAGTAGAATGCTACATTTTGTTAGCACAGTGTTCATGGCATGGACAATGAGCTAGGATGAAATTCATTTATTTTTATAAGTTTACTGAACATATATATTTAGCTGGTAGGAAGGATGTAATAGCAAATAAACTCTATGCTGGAGGCAAACTACAATTCTGACTGACTGGATAACCATGAAAATCACACGATGAATAGGTGGAAATTGAGTTTTCATGGAGTGATTTCCTTTTCTTCCAAGAACACCTAGCTTGTAACAGGCAAAGGTCAGAATACTAAGCTAGAATAGAAATTTATACTATCAATCACGATCTTTAACAGCAAATGTATTTTAGCTCAAAGCTTTTTAAAAATAAAAAAATTAGTTTAAAATTTAAAATATTAGGCTCGTGGAAAGACAAATATTATCTCACTGTAACAGCCTGCAAGAAGTAGAGCATCACTTAAATGTGCAATTCCATCAGGATAAGCAGATGCTCAAAACAACATCTGGGTTCACCCCTCAGGGCAAGTGTTGTGCTTGTTAACACTGGCCAGACTTCCATAGTTTTGCCCAACCTGCTCTGTACACAATCAGACAAAAAAGTTTCAATACAAAAGTAATAAAATAACAGATCCCTGGAATTAAGTCAGTCTATCAAGCAGGAATGGTCTCACCATAAACTCGTAATTTTTCCTGTATCAAGGTTCCACCTACTCCCAAAAAGCATCACAAAAGTTGGATTCTGTTTGGATAAATACAGAAAAAGGCAGCTACACCAACTTCTTTATATAGTATACTGAAATAACCTTGCACATCGACACAGCAAGCAAATGATAAAATTTTACTGAAAATGTAATCTTGTATCACAGCACCATTCTTCAGGTCCTTTATTTCCTACAGTTACTTTAAAGGAGACCATATTTGGTCAAACAGTCCATAAAATGAGAATGAAGTATTTTGTACCACTAGTGGGTATCGTACCTCTTTGAAAAAATTATCTATGTGCCTCAATGAGGTTTAGTTATCCAGTCTGAGGTGTGGATTTTTATCGCCTTTGAGCAGTTTAACAGTTTTTATAAGAAGCTTTATTTTGGACCTTGATTTACAAATTTAAACTTATTAAAGAAGTTTTTACTGTGGGGGTGCTCAAAAACTGCACCATGTCACCCAGAGAGACTGTGGAGTCTCCATCAGTGGAGACACTCAGAACTCAGATGGACACAGTCCTGCTTTAGCTGGCCGTGCTTGAGCCATGGGGGTTTGACTAGATGATCTCAAGAGGTCCCTTCCAACCTAGATGAGTCTGTGGTTCTGTGAAATTCCTTGCATTTAAGATCAAAGTTGAGCTTAAGATTTTAAAATTAGCCAGAAGAAATAATTGCTGTGCTTTTCTCATCATTCAGAGGATCTCTGAAATGCATTTTGTGTTTTGTTTTTGGTTTTTTTTTTAAAATAGTAAATTCTTGCTTACGTGTCCAGGCCACAGAAGGTAAAAAAAAAAAAAAAAAAAAATCAACTCTGGTTTATACAATAGTACCATTTCAAAATGTGTAAACTTAGGAAAGAAACCCTGTTTACTCATGATTTGACTCCAGCAGTTTTCCCCACCATCACTGTCTTTTCCCTTACCTGAGCAACATCTTCAAGTTTGTTCCATTTTAAAGACAGCAGCAGTTTTGGCAATGATTGGGGAAAATTTTCCCGACAGTCATATCGCAAAGTCCAAATAAGATCCATTTCATTTTCACAGAGTTGAGATAAAGGATCTCTTTCCATTATTTCTTTTAGCACAACATAAAACTTCTTACCACCTCGACCCTAGAAAATGAGAAAGGTGTAACGTTTTGATATATTAAGATTCTTATATTTCAGCTCAAGTACTAGAAATCCAGCACCAGGAAGAACAGCAGGTAAAACTCATGAAACACAGGGGTATGACTACTATGCATTTCTTTCATATTTCAGATTTCTTAAGCTGTAAGAACTGTAATTAATAGATTCAAAATTCAGTGTATGGAAGTTTGAAAATGTAACTAAACTTTAGAGTTAATGACACTAGATGGCAATATTTCTATTTTCCCACTCTAACATGGAGAACTTTGTCTAGGATGCATATACTTTCTCCTTCTGTTTTTCAAGTGAGTGAATTGAATAGATATACATGCGGGGTTTTTGGTTGTTTTGTAATACTTTTCTAACAATACCCAAAGGGAAGTACATTTGTTAAGACTACAAACACATTATTTTTGTCTTCTAACCCAGATTTGTCTTTTCCAGACGTTTTACTCCATTTTATATCTCTGAAACATTAACATTAGTACTGATTTTGTAAATCAGTTTGTATCACTGAGTCTTCGCACTGGCTCAGTTAATACCTTCTGTCACCAGCCATACCCTTATGCAAACTGCAAGGGCAGAAATTCAAGCTATGGTATCATCAACAATAGCCTTACATAAATTAACAGGAGACAAAAGAAACTGCTGCTTTGGGGTAAGGAGGTAGTAGCTGAAGGGAATGAGTTGCAATACATATTTTGAAACACAATATGGCAAAATTTAAATACTGCAGCCAACTTTATCTTCACAAAGCTGAGGAAGTTTCTACATAATTTTAAAAGATAGGCCAAAGGTCTTCACATTAACGGAAAATTTAAAAAAACGAAGTTCAGATGAAATTATAGCCAAAATCAAACAGGATTCATAGCAGAAACAATCAGCTCTCATCAAATAACATTCTGCACAGGTTTCCCACCTGACAAAAATATACATCTGCTACACACAGAACTTAAGTTTAGCTCCTTCTAGAAATGGTAAGTGCCTGAGCCTTGTACTGAGCTGAAATGTTTCAAGTACACATTTTAATGTAGAAACACCACTCAAGAATAAAATCTTTAGGAGTGAATAGACTTTAAAAAGCTAGTAGAATTGCAATGCCTGTTTAGTAAAAGTAAGTATATACTCTGTTTCTGTATCAAAATAAGTAAACAGTCTTGACAGTAAGGTAATTCTTATATCTGGAAATGTTAATCCTCCATATTAAAAGTCACAATACTCTCAAGTTAGTATGCTGTATTTAGGATTTCCAATTGTTTGTACACTAAGTTATTTGCACCCAGAAGTGGCATTGAGTTTTCACTTTTTCTGAGCACTTTAGGCACATGGTATTGTAACCGACACATTTTTCAATTAACTGCTTCATTCTTACATAAAATGCAGTAGTTATTACTGTTGATCCAACCGTGCTTCCACCATCTTAAATTGCAATCTTCTGTATTTTTGTATATAAACCAAAGAAAACGCCTTAAGATTCTGGTGATCCTTTCAAAATTTTTCCTTAGGTTACAAGTATTCAATTCCTCAAGAAGAACATATAATCATCATATTTAAGAAACATCACATATAGATCAATGACCATTTTTGAACTTATTTGGAAACATCTGACGATCAAGAAGAAAAATCGTACTTGGTAAAACTGAGCAATTTACCAGCAATATTTTATGCAGTCCAGGAATGTTTTCCAGATCTAATGTACATCTTAGCTGTGCTTCAAATCCATGGAGTATGTAAAGCGATTGTTCTTTGTGACAACAAATGGCCAAGAAGTCCAAAATGTATTCGGAAAAGTGGATATATACATGAATTTTAAGGCGGTTTACCAAAATGAATTACATAAGAAAACAAAGGCAGTAGAACTACCATTATTTGAGTAGTTGACTTATTTCTAGATTAATGTAGAAGATAAAAAACCAAAAAGCCCCACAAAATGAATTTTAAAACAGTCCTTAGCAGATGCTTACCGCCATTGCAGCATTGTCACTGCTTCTTGCAATCTCAGCTGCCTTTTCAAGTATCTGCAAAAGGATGATTTTAAATACATCAGATTTAAAACCAAATCTGACTGCATTGAAAGAATAAACATTATAGAAATGAAGCAGATAAGGAAATGTTATCTTTTAGATAATTACAACACTATTATTTTATATATACAGTGGTATAACATGGACTTCTATGCTGTATCCCTCTTCTAATCTGCAGGACTATAGAGATCAGTAATAGGAGTGCTCATGATTACATCCATTTTCTTCTTCTTCACCATTCCTGGGCTAAACAGTCTTCCCTAAAGCACCTTGTTTTCTGTTTCTGTTTGCATTTCCTCCTTACTTTTCAGTAGGGAAAATCAATTCCTTAACTCTAAATTATCCTTTGCCTTCTCATCTCTACGTCTGTTTTCGAGGGCACTGCTCCATAAGTCATACTTGTTTCCCAAGTATCCACACTTCTAGTCTTCTATTTCAGTATGAATCCACAAACTTAGTCCTTTCACCATCCTCTCAGATTGCCCATATGAATTCAGTTAGCATTTCTAGTTACTTCTCTAAATCTAGCATCTTCCCCTTGCGTAACATCATGAATAACCAGCTTCCAACAAGAACTCATTTAATGATAAAGCTAATATTCTACCAACAAGCTCTCGGCACCAGTTAATACATAGCAACCCTCAGGAACAAGGACTGCTACTTTGGTTAACAGCAAAGCAACACTTCCCCAGAAGCTCAGCTCCAAGTTCCTCTTGCTTTCTCCCACCCCCCTGGCTTTTGAACATTCTACTCTAGTTTTTGAAGTTCATGTAACGAATCATGATGGGTAGTTAAGTATAGATGTAATACAGTTCTTCAAACTATATTCTGCACACTACTACAACCAACAAAGATGTGATAAAATGGTGACCACCTAAGCTAATTAGACCAATTGAACTGGTCAGGTGGGTGTATCTACAGTCATCAGATGCAGCTGCTTTGAGGAACAATTCATAAAATGAAATATCAATTGAGAAAGAAGTCTAAGGAACTACACCACCTCATTTCCCTCAGAGGTCTGCCCCTCCCGTCACCCAGGAATGTAACACCACCCCCAGACACAGATATACCAAGACTTGTATTTTCTTTGCTGGGCAATATGAGAAGCAACAAAGGACTACAATAATCACAGCATAAATAACCAGCAGTTAAAATCCTTGAAAAGGTATACTAACTTGTTTTATTTCTTTCTCTGGATGAAATGCTTGTTAATATGATGCAATACATCTGCTACTTGTCTACAAAGCTTGTTTACGTACTGTGTGTGAAAACATGCATAAAGAAAGCCAGTGTCCTAACTCTGATGCTTGCCTCCTCGTGCATTTTAGAGTTACTCTGATTGCAAACAAATTTGAAAGTTTCTACAAGCCCAGCGTTGTTCAACTGAACTAGGAGTCCCTGAGTGTCAGCAGCACTGATCATAAAGCAGCCCTGTATATGGCTCCTGCATTAGACAACAGTTCTTATCAATTTTCAAGGCACTTTTGCTCGCTCAGCCCCAAACAACTGTTCACTGCAAATGGTCGATGTTATGATCAAAAAGATTAATCTATTTTTGCACACTATGGCATCCAATTTTCCATTTTCTTGGCAGAAACAAGCAACACACTGGGAAAATACAACAAGCAAGTCTCATCTAGGCAATTTTGAAAAACACATTCTTAGCTGATATAATTCAAGCAGCTACAATGTTAGTCCTGATTCAACAGGACCTTCACCAAGAGAATCTTTCTGATATTGGGTATCTTCCTCTCTTCTGAGGGAGACATTTCAGTATACGCACAGAATTGGAATGAATTATCAAAGGGTTTAAAGCTCCAATTTTCCCAGTAATACTGCAAAACAGTTTCTTAACTCTAAGGAATTTCAAGTAGCAAAAGTTACTGGGGGAAAAAAAAGAACTGCTTAAAAAAAACAAAAGACCACATTTTGTAGCATTTCCTCAAAGTTGAATGGTTTCAATGAATATTTCATTACCGGCTCTGCCATCACTTTATGAAGATGCTCTGGAATCTTCCTGTCTGATACACAGGACTTCTCAGGCACAGTTCAAGAAGGGTGCAAAGCCACAAAATAAAAAAAGCCAACAGCCAAACAGAAGTTACCAGGGATGGTGAAGACTAAACGCTACCTTAACGTCAACACATCAGGTAACTTACTCAGTAAAATCTTTTCTCTACATTTACCCCAGCATTTTAACATACTGAAAACTTGGTGCTGCAGGTACAAATAAAAGGAACAATAACAAACATGCAGTTACTTAGGAAACACACTTTTATGTAACATGCCTGTAATATGCACATAAAAGCAGCTTTTTTTTCTTTAGCAACTAAATACATATAGTGTAATGAGCAAAAAATTTAAAGCATTACAAATAAACCAATAGCAAAACTGTCTAAAATCTCTCCAGTATGAAGAGTAAACCGGTCAACCAAAGTTAAGCCAACAATTAGTCAGTACACTTTTAGCTCTTAAGGCATCGCCAATTCTGTTTTATTTTAAGTTACTACGTACTGTGCTGAAAAGGAGGAAAAAAAATCCAATCCAAACCAACCCAAAATCAAATCAAAACAAACAAAAAAAATCTATCTTGTTATTTGATTTCCTTTTGATGAACCTTAAACCCAAAATCCCTCTTCGATCAAGCTGATAAAGCTTACTGATTTCTGTCTTCTTGTTCATGCCCCTCAAAAAAAAAAAAAGAGGCCATTTTCTCTATGTGGTTAATAACTTTCCCAAAAACAAAGTTCAGACTAAGGTATGTAAGAGTTAAACCTTGTTTTTTCAATGCATCCTTAGTTGTCCATTCTAACACTCATTTTATTACTTGTTTCCTGGTCTTAGCTTTATTTGCTAGTTTGTGAACAACTTGCTATCTAGCACTCACGCTACAGGCATTACCAGGTGTATTCCAAATACACGCTTCCTTTCTATCCGTATCTCTAGAAAACTGCAGAGCAACTGAAGGGGATTTAGCTCAAGAGCAAACCTTGAGAAATCCCTTTTCATACAGTATGAAAAGACTATCTATCCGTAAAAGGATTTTAGCTCATAGAGCGAAGTGGTGTCCCAAAGAGTGGGTAACATACATTTGTACAAAGAAATAACTGATCTTTACAGATCACAGGCAAGCACATTTTTAAGGTTTCCAGAACAGCAGATAAATTTAGCTTTTTGTAAGATCATTGATATTGGAAACTGATTATGCTTCTGACCTTCAAAGGACTACGTACAGAGTGTTTTTAAAAGTACGTGCCTTTAAAACACTGTCTGAAGACCCCGAAGTCAAACCACTGGCACTCACACAGTGCGAATTTTTAACACTGCAGTATGTTAACTAAAAGCCAGGAAGTGGGGAATTCAGTGGAAAAGGCAGTGTTGAAAGGAAAGCAGAAATAGCTATTTACACATAAGCATTCACAACTGCTCTTTATGTCATGCCTTACCTTATCAAAGGGAGGGTAATTAATAGGCTGTTTTGAATATTCTTGAAATCTAATGTGCAAAGCTGTTGCATTTTCAGTGTAAGGGTTAGTCTGGACTGTTCCCATTGGATTCAACATTTCTTCAAGTTCATCTGAAACATCAGGCAGAACAGTTAATACTATAGTCCAGGCACACATTGTAATTAAAAAAGCTGAAAGGCAAAGGCACAATGAGAAATTGCTTACTGTATACAATGGACAGAACCATGTTTTGCTGCACAGCACTTTCAGTACAAGGCACTGCATTTCCAGCATAAACTACCCATACCTCCCACATTCACAAATGTTGGATTATCACCCAATAAGAAACTGATTTTCTCTTTCCAAAATGAACTAACAGTCCAGAGAGGCTGAGATACCCCTATACAGAACCAAATCCCAGTAAGATCCACAGCTTCTGTAAACCAGTATACACACTGCCTTTATATGAAATAGTACGAAAAAAAAGTTTTAAGCCTGATTTCTTTCAGCACTACAGCCAAGTTGATTCAGGGTTTCTCAGGATGAAATGTAGAGTGGCATGGAGATTTCAGACACTCTTACCAATCAGTGAGAATGTCATGGAAGGAAGACAAAAAAAATTCTAATTCATGACGCAAATATTCTCACATCAGTATAGCTTATCTATTTAGTTACGGATGCAGAGGCACAGGGAACAAAATGAAACCTAAACTGCATCTTAAAACAGGTAACACTAGATATAAACAGGCATCTATCTTTATGCAATTTGCCTTCAATAACAGGTAAAACTTTTAGAATACTGTTACCAAGCACACTTTTGCCTTTCCTCCTTCCTGAAACACAACACTTTCAGGGAAGAGATCACGACTTTAAATATATATCCACATAAAAAAATACAAGTAGTAAAAAGATTATGACAAGAGATTCAGACATGCATACAGTAAATATTCTACTATTTGCTACTACTCTTCTTTAGTCTTAAGTATTTAAAGTCCAAATCTTAAAAGTTAAACTTTACCAGGAAATGATGACCAGCTGTGCAGTACCAGTTCTCCATTCTTCAACTGTCCTTTATAGTCAAATACCATGGTATTTACCCAGGCTACAGGATAATGCTGTCAAAGGAAAGAATTTTTACATGGAAACTAAGATGTGAGCAAATATTACTCTGCAGAAAGATCTACAATGTAAATAAAATTGAGAAGATTAGTTTTTTAAAAAATGGTGATGTCTTTTAGAAAAGAAGTGAAACACATGCAGTTTTTAGTATATACACCAGTACCACTGAGGGCAATAAGACTTAATTTTAAGGGTGTCAGTCTGCCAGTGTAAAAATACACATTTTCTGGAATGTAAGCCTTTACCTGAATGTGAGCCTAGATGCTTATTTTTTCCATCTTTTCCCCAATCACAACTCATCTAGAGTTCAGAACAAAACTGACCTTTTAAAATAAAATTCTTTAAAAAGCCATTTGACAACTGGCTTACAACCAACATTTTCATACCTTTTCTGAGAAGGAAGAGACATTTTTTTCATACCAAAATGTGCAATTCTTAATACATATGCTCTTCATAAGGTTTGGGGGTTTTTTTTGTTGGTTTGGGGTTTTTTGTGTGCGTGTGGGGTTTTTTATTTGGTGGGGGGTTTTGTTGGGTGTTTTTTTTCCCATTTGCATTCTCGAACACTAAAGTGAAGACAATGAACGATCTCTGAATACTCATTTCAATATAATTCAGAGGTACACTCAAGAAAAACAAATGAAGTAATTACCACTTTTCCCGCTTTCCTAATGGTTTGGTATTTGGAAGGATTCATTGCCTTAGTTGACTTTTTAGTTTTCATCTTATCCATCACAGCATAAACTGCAAAGCAGAGCCTTGCCATTCTTGGTAGATCACAGACGTTTATTTCAAACTCCAGTACTTCATTCCAAATGTGGTCACTTCTCCCAGATATTTCTGTGCTTACAATGGTTTTACAAAGGAGCTCTGTACCATGGAAAAGGCCAGCCCTAACATGAACCTGCAATAAGAAAATGAGAAATTTTAAGCTTGCCACAGAACCTACAGAATTCTGCACAGAATATTATACAGATCATATCTCTATATATGCATTTAATCAATATTTCTATCGTGAAAGAAATACTAATTTTGAGGTTTTAAAATTAACCAAACAATTCTTGAGAAGAAATTCTTTTTACTTTGGTATTCATGTTCTCAGCCAAATCAGAATATTTCTTTAAATAGTGTTGGCTACCAATTTTTTCAGTACTGAATTACTTATATTGCCACATATGACTACTAACAACAACTACTCATTTGTAGTAACAATTGCAATATATGGATATACAAATGCTTCTAACTTAACATACTTAACACAGAAGGAAATCACAGGAAGCAAACAACTAAGCAGAATGAAAAAGATAAGACTATTTTTCTGAATACAAATTCAAATCTCCAGGTAGAACCAATTTGTTTCTAATGGAGAAAAGGCTTGGGTTTTTTCAGCTTAAGAAAAATTTAATTTATTTCTTAAACTATTTATAAAAGTGTGCAGAGAGAACACTGCTCACCCTGACATCAGAAATCACCAATAATAACAACAACAATGTACATAATTCCCAGGAATTCTGTTTTGTCTTTAGCACCCAGAAACCAACAAAACCAGCTAGCTTGAATGCTAAAAATACAGAACAGGAAAGGAGAAGGACAAGAAGAAAAAGAAGCTGAAGTTATCTGCACTGAAATTAAACACATTACAGGTCAATGCTAAGATGTGGCTCATTTCTGCATTTCTGTTTAATAACGTACGTACACAGAAAACTGCATGTTTCCAAGTATCCATACTCTTGGACTGGACAGTTTCAACAAGAACCCCAAGGAGGTCTTTTTTGTTGCACAAGCAAACAAAGAGATAAATATGCCAAGTTCTTTCAGGTGACCTTCCAACATGGGGTGGGAAAGAGAATCACAAATGTAATCCTTTGGTCAACACCAAAAAGAAGTTCTCAATTTAATGAGTAAAAGGTGAGCTGGTGTTAAGTTCCCTACACTCCAACAACCTTCCCAACATTCCCTTTAAACTATCATATTATTTCTGAGCACTGTAAGGGAAAGGAGAAGGTGTTTAAAATTTGGTACAGGTTTTGGATAAAAATATTTCACCTTTGAATTCCTAACTGACATAGACAAGATCTGTTCTGGGAGAGAGTCTGTCTTTCCCTCCTTCAAAGAAACAACAGCATGATCAACATTGAAGCAGTTCCAATCTCGATATATCTTTTTTGGCTACACCAACTACTGCTTCAGTACTAAGTTCTCCATTCGTAAACAAGCTCAGATAAACTAGGCACCGACAAACTGTAATATGTTTAAATATTTAAACTGTAAAAGTTTAAATGAAGTCACGCTAGAGAGCAAATCTATCTTCAGCCCAGCATAATCCCTGGAGAAGGCATTAGTAGAACCAACAGATGGTCTCCAAACATCACCCATTCTGATCATCCTGGACTTCTCTGAAGCAATTGCTACCACTGATCAAGAGACTGCTGTCACAGCATAGGAACAGGCAGAGGTATTAGGTCTTGGAAAACACTCTGCTATGGGTTACACTCCTTCTTGATACAGATGCCATAGGAACATCCATTATGAAACTGACTTGTTGGCTTACATATATACAACCCCAAATTTACTTCCAAGCTTACAATCAGTCACTGAAAGACAACTACATTCACTTGAGTCCCAGCGATACTCATGAAAACCACTATTACCTATTTTTGGCATGCACAGCTTCACCACTGTGAACCAGAGTTAAGAACAGCAACACGAACATCCATGAAACAGATCACACAAAAGCAATCTTACTTCAGGAAATCTAAATGTATACAGACTACATGTGTGTATATACCTACAGGTAACAATGTATACAATCAAAATTCTAATTGATTCTTGATTACATTTACTGCATTTTTTTATTTGCTTGTAATTAAAGATGGCAGCCTTATATTCTTCAAAAAGGAAATACTGTGGCTGATGTCAGAGAACTGATTAAAAAAAACGGTTGGTCATAACCTTCTTGAATCAATTCACCAGATGGTCCTTTATTAGTTCATTTGGAGATTCACTGTATGTTCAACTAAGTTTATAATCAATTTCCTTCACTGATTTAAAGATATCTTATAGAAGTATGATTACATCTAGTGTATTATCAACTTGTGCTTGAACACCAGCAACAGTAAATATTCTAAAATCTGCCTTTTTTCTTTAAAACTAGGGGTTTAAATTCACATGTGCATAATTCCCAATATTGTTCTTTGACTTGCTATCATCTGATATTGTAACTATATGCCACCACACTTCCCTGACTTTTCTTTTACCTTATTAATGCAAAAAGCATAAGTGATCAAGTAAAATTTGATAGTAACAAAGCATTGTATCGTTAGAACAGATTGCTATTTCTCTTGCCTTTTGGCTAGTTCTAGTGCTATGATTTCCAATGCTGTTAATGTAAGGGATTGGATCCTAATTATATATTTACATTCTGACACTCCCCTTTTACTAATAAAATGGTATGTACCGATGGTGCAGCCAAAGAGCAAGACAAAAAGAAAAGCAATTTTAAATGTCACGTATTTGGAAATTGGGCGCTAGACAGCTGAATGAAGTCACTTGTGCTCTAGGTGAAAATACTCAATCCAGTTCACATTAGTGGAGTGCTAGCCATCTGACAAATGTTTTGTTTCCCACTACAAACACTGCATTTATGAACCCGTTGATGGTTTCAGCAAAAATGGATGAATATTTGCTTGATCCAAAGCACAATGAACTAAAAGAACAATGGCAGTGAACTGAACAGCCTTAGAATCAAGACTAGGAAACAAATACGTCCTCAGCAGCGACAATTCCATAATAGTGTAGACAGACAATGCAGAGAAACATGCACAAGCTTGCAAGGTTACTACATGCATTCTTGTTCTTGGGTAACTATAGGGCTTTAAATTTTCATTACTAAAAAGCATTCAAATGCTAAAAAATATTTAGATAGTGTCCACAGGTACCCATACCAAAGAACTGTCAATTTTTCCTGTTTCTCTCAAGCTGACAATCAACATATTTTCTTTTTCCTCTAAAAGAATACTGAAAGTAACCAAAAGTCACCTTTTTTTTTTTTTTGAGGGGGGGAGTGGGGGTGGGGGTAAAAAGGATAAAAAAACACCAAACACCAAAAAAAAAAGTTAACAAACTTGATAGCTATGCTGCTTCTGGAATCCATCTTCGCTTTTCCCTTCCCTTTTCTTTTAAAAGAATTAAGAGTCTACAGAATGTAGAGTTAAGAAGATATTACAACTAGCTAAACAATGGTTTAGACAAAGAAAAGGGGAATATCTGTTTTTTCAGACATCCATTTCCACAGTCAGAGCATCTCAAGTAGTAGAATTATAACTATGGCTTATGTGGTAAAATACAGTATTGCTAATATACAAGGAGGTTGTAACAATAGTTTTGAAAGAAAAAAAATGCACTGAGTATCCAGAATAAGGCATCAGAACAGCAAAATTCAATGGCTAACTTAATTTCTTCCTAATCTACATGACTGGCTGCTTAATTTATTGATTACCAAACAAAATAAAGAAAATGCGTTTTTTTTCTACCTCACGCTCAAGTGTCTTGTAAAGTCTTGAAGTAGCTGTACAATAAACTCCCATATGTTAACAACTTGTGGTCTGTAAAACAATCAGTAGTCCAGTCGTACATTTTTACAGGAAGTGATACTACAGCTTTTTGTATGTGTGTGTATTCAGCGTATTTAGAAAAGTAAAAGACAGATTGTACAGTAGTATGCAGTTTATGCTTAGACACACATAGAATATATTCTGGGCTACAAAAATACCTTATGTTCCATTGAAAAATGTTTACTATTTAATTTACTTGTGTTTGTCAGAGGTTTATGACAGTTTGGTGTGAAATAAGCTTATTCAAACTAATATCAGTACTTTACAGATACCATCTTAAAAGAATCAAGTACCACATGAACATTCATGTCATACTGTCTGTAATTACTGATAATGTTCTAATGCACATACCCAACTTCAGACTTTAATCAATGCTATCAATATAACTGGGAATAACTACAAATGCATATTACACTTTTGCTGAATTGAAATCTGTATGATTTTGTGTTCGCTAAACATTGAAAATTATTGAAATTATGAACACAACATCATCTGATACTAGGTACAGTTACTTACTTTGGCATTTTCTTCTGTGTTTAGTTTATTACCCTTTAACAGAATAATCTTGAAAGGGTTGGAAATATCCCATACACTCTGAGAAGGGAAACAAAGATGCAAGTTCATTCTTAATCAGTGTAACATACTGAGAACTTATAAGCTAAGCATTTTAAGAAAGTCATAAATACAAACTAAAACAGATGCATTTTTCAAAATATTAATCTGAACCCTTAAAAAATAAGCCGGTTATCATAACTACAAGAGTCTACAAGATGCCCTAAAGGGAAAAGTTAGAAAAAACACTTAGCTGAAAGCAGGGTGGGAATGAGAAAATACATTGAGTGCTGCTTGCTGACAACTCAGAAAAACCCTCCAAATTTATTGTTCATTCTGAATATATACAGGGTGTGTAACAGAGCAAAGTCTGCCCCCATGCCTTAGAATGACAGTACGTAAATTGTAACTGTGCTGTAAGGCCACACGTTTAGCAATAAAGGAAGCACCCTATTAAAAGGAAAGTCAGATGTTTATTATTGCAAAAGTTGCCATCACGGAAGTGGCAACACCATGCAAGGTATCTGGGATAATACAAGAGGCCACAGAACACTACTCCCCAAGCTAGTGGAGCCTACACATTGTGTTGAAGCTAAAGAATCCAGATCCTCTGCAATTTCTCCAGTTGCTGGTTACAGACTGCTACCCATTTTTCTGGGTGGTGAATAAAAGTAGAATCCGTAGCAATGGAAAGGAGGCGGTGTGGGGAGAAGGAGAACGGATGAGGCAAGGGAAGGTAAGGAATTTCCAAAAAGCCTCATGGTGCAACTTCTGAGGTAAACCTTGCAAGCAACCAGAGGCTCCGAGGAGACCTAGATGACCTACACTGGAAAACGGCAGTAGTAGCACAAATCCCAGGCATTGTGGTTTATATTTCACAAGTCACTGTTCCTTTCGGATATTAGATATCCTCCACATGAACTTACGGTTGTTGCTCTTGTTTTTTTTGGTGGCAGAGGAAGAGGAAGGTTGGATGATTTTCGGTTTATGGCAGCTTCTATAGCAATCATCTCCTGCTCGCACATTTTCTTTATGGTGCAACACTCGACTAGAGTCAGCTGAGGAAGAGTCCTGTTCATCACACAGTTGCGTATATACTAAAAGCCGACAGAAAACAGTTGTTATCAGCTAGCAGACTACTTCTACGGCAACTTTAAAATCAAAGAAACCATATTACAAGGTTACAAAGGAAATGGTGCACACATATTTTAAACTTGGAGAGGGCAGCAGACATGAGGAAGCAGCATACTACTCTTCCGCATAGCTGATTATCCAATGGCACAGGACGCAAGGTCAAATTTTGGCCAAGGCATTAGAGAACTGTTACAGTAAGTTCTAAAGTGCTTTATGTACCTGAAACTGAATTAATGGGTGATCTCCAAAAACATATTCTAGCCTTCCACTAACTTGTAGCACATAGTCAGCAGGATCAACTTCTTCATCTTCTTTTCCATGGATAGTCAAACGTTTTCGGATTGCCAGCTCATTCAGCTTGATGGGATTCATGTTAGGAGACACCTGAAAACTAAATACGTCCTAACAAAACAAAGAGGAACACTGAATGTCAACCTTGTCATAGTCAGACATACAAGGCTTAAATCATAGCATACGCAATAAAGTAGGTAGAAATACTTCAGGTAGAAATACTTAGCTGTTAAAAGCCAGTCTATTTCAACACTTACAGTTAATCTCTACATCTTCAGTGCAATCAGAGCAATAGTCACCCTAAAAGCTGCCAAACGGTCAATTCTCAAACTTTGATAGTATCAGAAATACTTTTAAGAACACAGAACTTTATCTAATTGATTCAGCAGTGATTTAAAGACTTCTAGATCAGCATATTGATCTAGAAGCTTGTACTGTACAATGTGAATGAGGGGGACAATAAGTCATGCATACATTTCAAGGTATTTAGATGTGTTGATTATTCTTCTTTCTGGCCACCAGCAAGTTATCCTCCTCCTAGGTACCACTGTACTCAGAAGAAAACGAAAGCTTCAAGTAATACAGCAGAAGAAACTGTTAGTGACTTATGTACAAAAACACCATCTTATTTAGGGAAGTGCAGAAAAGGGGGGTAGCAGCCAATACCTGAGCATTCTGACTAAAACATGAAAAGACTCTGCATTTTCAAATAAAATTTTTAATCAAACCTTTAAAGGCTATCTACCTATTTCCAAAGTATCTGTAATTTTGATGCGTTCCAAAAAGGTACTGGTAAGATGTTACTTTCTTTTTTCAATTTTAAACAAAATGGTCAAATTCACTTAAAGCTCCTAATGAAAAAGGCCTGTGAAATCTTTCATCTCCCTTAATCTACCACATTATGCTCTGCACTCGTTTATTTGCAAAGGTCGATTCAGTGAGGTTTGGAGTTTTGAGGTTTTTTTAATTATTATTTACACACACACTCATGATGTAAGCACTCTAAAAGCAGCCACTTACAAATGTGAAGTGTTGCCTGGCTTACATTCTTTTGACTTGTGCTTTATTTATATAGAAGTTAACTGGTAAGAAGCCAAGCTGCCCTGATGTTAAAATCTCGCTCTGTAAAGCCAGGCAGAATTAATTCTGTATTTCCTCAGTTTCTGCTGGCTCATAACAGTTTCCCCCTTTCAGAAAGCTGCCAAACTGTCAAGCCTTTCTCCTATCATAACTGATAGTGGGTAGACAGGGAAGGACACTTTTTCCTCCCAGGAAGCTGATGCTCTGTGATGGCTGCCTTACTTCCAAATTGTAGGTCTCTACATGTATGTCACGGGAATGGGGATCAGCCTCTTTCTCTTGTTCCAGAGAAAACTGGGTATCTCTTACAGCTCCCCCATATATTTTAGACAGGAAGTATTTTGATATACCTTTCAGTAGGAATGCTGCAGGATTGAAAGAATGCAACAGTCCCCATACTTCCCTACTTATTTCTCCCGAGATGATTTTTAGTACTCAGTGCAAGTAGTAGAGTCTGGAACAGAGTTTACCGCTCTAAAAAGCGGCCCAGATTTGAACTGTTAACAGCTCTGAAGGTCAGAATTGGCAGCAGAAGCATTTGAAGCATTTGAAATGTCAGCAGCCTAAGCTATTACAGTGGCAGGCAAATACATTCTGTAGCAGCATGAACTTTTGCACTGCTTTTGTACTGTTATATTATGCATATGTATACAATATCTTAACCAAAAGCTGACAAACATACAGATATTTTACTCCTGGACAACTACAAGTCCTCTGCTAAGCCAAAGAGGACTAGAAAAAGGTTTTGTCATAAAAACACCTATGCGTCCATCATTATCTAGCATTACTGGTGACCCAATCTAGTATTCACCTCTGTACTTTGTGTTTCCAGAGTCAGATATAATTTTACCACTTTGGATTTTTTATTTTTTAAGTTTAAAAAAAAAAAGATAGCATCAGAAATAAAGCTTTGCAAATAAAAATCACCTGAATCGTTAGAAAATCAGTATATAACACCTAGGCCAAAATGGACACCAAATATAACCTGATATATTTACACACTTGTGAGATTTTAACATTTCGCACGCTGATTCCTCACTTTTATCAAAAAAGAGTACAGTGCAAAAATCATTTCTGGGAATGCTGGACTCAGGTAGAATAATAGCAACTTCAACATAAAAAAAAATGAAGCTAAAGCATTTTAGGTTCCATCTCCAACCCAATCAAAAGGGGAGTTTATGTTAAAAATAAGCTACAGATTTGTAAGCTGAAACAAAAAGGTAACTCAAGTTTCAGCTAATGTTTTATTTGTCTATATGCATGTCTAATATAGGAAATAGTAATTCCTCTTTTTTTTAAATTTATTGCTCAGCCTAATTAGCAGATCAACCCCAAAGATGTTCGACAATGAATCACTCACAAAAAAACCATGTTGAATACGGTGCCTCCCAATTCAATGTCTCCTGAGCCTAAAATTGCATGCCAATGAAGTAACACAGTAACAGTTGGCCAAAAAATGTCCTGACAACTTTGAATTATGTTTTGCATTTAAACAAATGTGAAATAATACAGAATATACAAGTTGTACATTTTGACTTTAGAAACAGAACTGTAATTTGACTTCAAAAGTTCAGTTGACAACCGCAGGTTCACCTCCTCATTTTCTTTCAAAAGTCAAGGATCCTGGTGAAAGAGTTCACACTTTAAAACAAAACAGCATGATGTTAGTATTCTATTTCATTTATATACTTATTGATCACATGCTAGTTCAGATCAGTATCAAGAACAGTACGTGAAATATGATGAACAACCATTCCTACCTGACAGTTATCAAAATGAACAGCCACTACAAGATTTCCACCATAGAGCTTATCTTGGAAGCTCTCTGGGATAACAGGTTCCTGTTCTGGTGGGTAAGTGTGATTTAACCAGTCCATCCAGGAGAGACCCACAAGCGACTGAATTTTTTCCTCACTGATTCTCCGCATCTTAGCTCGGAAGTCATTCACTTCAGGATCTTGTAAGGCATCAAACTCATGAAGACCTGAAAAGAATTCAAGTAAGCAAAAGGATAGCTACCTGTACAAATACTGTCCATCTCTTTATTATCCCACTCAAACCTTTATTATCTTTAAGTTAATGTTACATAAATCGCTTTCTTCAGACACCCCATCCAAAAATGGGTGCACAAAAGTGAGTTGGTTTCTACCTCGTCCCATACATCAGTGGGCTTCCAAAGTTACTTCTACAGTTCCCATGCAACCTGGCATGAGAGTTTAGTTCAAACAGCAAGAACCAATGCCTCCCTCAGGTGCTATTACATGGAAAAGCCAACCTCACCCTGAGTTCAAGACAGTTTAGAAAGTCTGATGTCTCTCCTCACAACAGCAAGTGCAAAGAAAGCACAGTAAATGCATCATAAAGACCATACAGGGGAAGCAGTGTTTGAAAACTTTTTTATTATTATTTCCACAGATACCATGTTTTTTATTTTGTTTAAATGTCAAAAAAGAAGGATAGTGGGACTGTAAATAGATCAATTTATTCTTGAATCTTCCTTGTGATTAAAATTTTCTACTCAAGTCAAAATGATAGGACTGAAATTTCAACCAATCCAAGACCAATAAAGTTCCTTTTCCAAAATCTGTAATGGGAGAATACACAGTGGAGAGTCTACACAGCTGTGCTTGTTTGGTAATTCAGGAAGCACAGGGCCTGTGACTGTTTTTTTCTTTTTCTCCTGAACTTTGAAGGACATTGTCCAAACTACACAAAGCACTGAACACCTTTTAAGAACAAAACAGTAGGTTTAGAAGCTTAGGCAGGAACACATTTTTTCTGCTACTAAGGTACAGAATAGGGGCTGCACAAGGAAGGATCTCGCACAGCTATAGTAAGCAAAATATTAAATCAAAGAATGTGAATCTCTCAGAATCTGTCAGTCTATGTCTGAATGGTTGAACTGGTGAACTGTTTCCATTGTCAGTTTTAACAAATAGGCAGACAGTGTACTGCTGAAATCTAAACAAAACCTGCAGTCTTTATAAAAGAGCTAACAATGGTTCATTGTTTTAAAACAAGAGGTATGACCTCACGCAACCCTGTCAATCTTGATTGTATAACCAAGCAGAATAGATTTAAAAGCTGAAAATTCTGAAATAACATCAAGAACAAGTTACTGTGAAACCTTTAAAAATAGCTTTTCTTTGTTTGCTGAAAATCAGTGCCACAATTGAGAGCAAAAACAAGAATCAAATTGTTAACCAACTCAGAAACCATGTATAACACCACCATAATAATTTCTAGTTCCTTCTGTGTATCCAGTTTGCTGTTAGGCTATTTATAACACTCTTCAGGGAATACGCTTAGTAATATTATATATTTTCCCCTCATCTAGTAAGATAAAATTTGCTCAATTGATGTAGTAATACAATACAGTGCCGAAATACAATACAGAAGTAGCTTTCAACAACTTTCAAATGTTTCATCTTGAGTATTTAAATTATTTTAAACTGCATCAGTATTAGTTTAAAAAAGGGAAATTCTGTCAGGGAAATACTTTATTTATAGTTGGTTTGTTGTTGTGGGGTTTTTTGGGGGGTTATTTTTGTTTGCTTTTTTAAAGATTTTTTCCACTGTTACCTGCCCAAGACCCTCACGCAAAACCAAATTTATCCTCATTTTTTAAAAAAATTAAGTGTAATTACCTTTGCCTATAAGGACACCTATCTTGGAATCCAACTTTTCTCCTGGATCACAATTTCTTGTCACTAGTTTAAGAACAGGAAGAAAGGGTCTAACATCACAAAGTCTCCGTGTTTCATCCTCTAATTCTTCATGTACAGCAGTCTGATTCACACATGAGAACATGTAAGAGTCAATCTCCATGAGGAGATGAAAGAGCGGATAGGCATGCGCCTGCTTCCATAACAGCTGCAAAGAAAAGAAAACAAAACAAGAAAGCATGGACATATCTTACAGCACTGAAGGTAACCTTAATTTCCATTTATGTTCCCAGAAGAATACAAGAGTAACCTGTTTGCTAACTTGGTTAATTTCTATCACTATATATCATTATATATTTACTTTGTCTTGTTTGTAGTCTCTATCTTGAGCCTATGTTTAAGCAACAACTTGTGTGCACAAATATCCCGGGGGTAAAAAACATACAGGGACAAGAACTATGAGGCAATGAGAGAAGGGCAGCACTAACCCTCAACCTGATGCTTATCCTGTATTGACCCAATATAGTCTTATTTGCCATAAAGTTATTGTAGTGTCATCCACAGTCCTGCAACAAAGCACTTACTGATTTTGGAGGCGGATGTTCTTGACACTGAGCAGCAAACTGTCACTCTCCTCTATCCATTCCTATAGCTTCTTGTCAAAATCCTTCTCCCTCAAGACACTTCTATACTTGGTTTTTCCAGTAATTATTGTAGCATATAGACAACAAGTTCCCACTATGGAACTAATTCCTCAATAAAAAATTCCCTGTTGTCTGGAGAAGCTTAAAATAAATTTATTTGTAAATTACTGGCAGGCCACTAAGACATACAAGTCACCCACAGAACACTAAATAATGCTTGACTGAATACTTAAGTAGCAAATCACACCTTAAGTAACACCAATATATCAGATCCTTAGGAGAAATCAAAACTAGAAGTTAAGAAGAGCCCTCCCAACTTAAATACTATTCAAATCTTCATCTGTGAGTATATTTTTGTCCTAATTTTAAAAGTTACATTTTATAGATTTGTTTCTGAAATGTCTTTTGAAAGAGGACCTGAAGAATCAATAATGCAATGGCAAAAATCTCTTCTCAGACAATCGAAGCTGAACTGAACTCCTTTTGCCAAACTGAACATACCAGCATATATTTCATAGATTTGTACAATGAATTCTGCCTTCCAGAAATGTATTCCAGTATATTTCACCTAGTTGAGTGAGAGCTAAATCCAGCAACTACCTTCAGTGTAGAGCAAAAATTCCAACTTCAAAGGTATCAAACAATTAAATCTATTAGTGCCTCTGTGTTCTTCTCCAATAGCTATTTATTAAAAATCTGTACCTTTTTTTTTTTTTCCTCCTGAGTTGTCTAACTTCAATTTCCAGCTACTGGTACTTATTGTATCCCTTAATGACTGTAAAATTTAAAAAGCAATTAAGTCCCTGAAACTGACTTCCACTGAATGCAGCCATTTGCCATCACCCAAAGTACTGGCCTGGTAGAATTATGGAGTCTACAGAAATGAAAAATTCTTCAGCCCTCAAATAATTGGTTATTTTTCCTCTGTTCTCTTATTTCAATCTCAACCGTTTAATGTACAAGATAAACTCCTTATATATGCTCTAACGTCCTCTATACATCCAAAGGTCTACAAATTAGGGCTTGTCACACCGGCATGGTGGGAGCAAAGCTACCCATCCAGTATGTCATCAAAGTTTTCATTTTTGTTTTGTTTTTAAATACAGTGATTTCCATGAAAGACTTACATAAGGTAGGTATGGTCAACATTCCTTTTCTTTGAAAAACATTATCAACAGAACCTGTTTATAGCATGTTAAGTTTCAATGTGTCACAACCATCAAGAAAACCAGACAGCTTTGGTTCAAGTCCTTTACTGTTGTCACTTACACACTTATTTAAATTCTTTATCAGTTGAAATCACTATCACCTATTCCATTATCTTACCTACCACCTAACCTCTAGTTGCCCAGGTAACCCTTTTACTAAAACAACAATTACATTTTTCCAGTCTGAATTATTTCAAGTATTTTGGTAAAGCACAAAACTTATTTCTTGGATCACTTCAATTTCTAGTGGCACTCTCATTTCTTCTAAAATACTAAGCGATCCACGGTATTTAAAAAACAAAAATCAAACACAACACCACACAACCCTTCACTGCCTAGGAAGTTTCAAATTAGAGGAACAATAAATTACATGAAGCTACTACTGATACGAATAAAATAATTTCTAGAAAAAAGTTAATCTTGTCAGATTGAATAGGAATGAAGAAAAATGTACTTATTTACCAGGCAATGCAATGGAATGAGAAATCACACTTCTTTATTTTCTTTTAGAAGTTTATTATGTTTAAGGAGCAGATTACTTGGTGTTGTAATTCACCCACTACCTACTTCCAAAGTAACTTGTCTAAATGCCCTCACATGGCCATTATGTGATGAAAGGTCAGTAGATTATTCTTTAATATTTGTAGTTATTTCCTTACATGTGCCCCTTTCTTCAATTTGAGTATTTCCTCACTTAAGTGATGCCCTAATAAGCCACTTGTACACAACCTTTAAGAAGTGGCATACATAGTTTTAAAGGCATCCATCTTTGGTGTCAGTCAAAAGCCGCTGGAGCACAATCTGCTACTTTTATATTAAAAATCAAATTAGACACAGCGTCTCCTGTTCCCACGCTAATCAGAGAAATGTTAAATAAACACAATGTGTTACCAATGTGTTAAAAAAAGGTTGGGATGTAGCAATACAGTAAATATAGAGCTATTAGATTCTCTGCTGAAGTGTGACCATCAGCAAAAGGTAGTTTCTCCAAACCTTGCCATCTGCCCAAAAACATTCCAAACCCCCAGACACATATACGTCTTAATCTGCTATGCACATGCCTTCAATACATGATTTTTTTATGCCTACCCAAATTCATTACTTGATTTGCAAAAAGGCACATAAAAATCAGAAACAGCACTCATTCCAAATACAAGTTAACATTTCAGTTAATTGACCATTTGGTATTACTTGTTTAATATGAGATATGGTGGCATCTCGAGGGACATCCAGGTTGATGTAGATTCCAGTGGGCAACAGGAAGTCCACAGATATTGAGGCATCAGCACCAATCTGTGAATCCACTGCCCAGATGTCCAGGCTGTCTGTCACGGCAGGAGGCATTATGGAATCTCAATATCATAACCACATGGCCTTAGGAGGGGGGAAGAAAAAAAAGGGGGGGGGAGAAATCAGTATGCGTAACCTTCTATAGTAAGACACACATTTTAAAGCCTTTGCAAAGTTTACATAAGCCTGCTTGTACAGCCTAGCTTGCAAGTCTGGGGTCTCAGATGCCAGTACTGCAAACACGTAATCATAGTTTTACTCATTAATTCCATTTAGTATAATAAAAGCACCTGCCTGCTAAAGCACTACTGTTGAGATGTTTATATCATCAAGTAATAAGACAAAAAACTAATTAGAGATTAGCTAAAACAAAGTTAGAAATTAATTTGAGATTTTCTCTAAAACTATTTACCTGCATAAAATACAATCCAAGTAAACTTCTTGGATGAAGCATGGCAATATTTAACATGAAAACACATGAACAATTTAATAATTTTCTTTCTGCAAATTTCCTGTTAGTTGTCCACAAATGTGACAAGAGTGACACTCAACTTGAAAGTCTATACTAATATCAGGAAAATCATCTTCAACACTATCAGAAAGTGACATTTTCCACTAAAGACATTTATCTCAATTACTCTGACCCATGAAGAAAGATCACCTCCTCTGAATTCAACCAACTGTGTAAACTACATCCACTGCAGGGTAGGGGGAAGCCCTTTGTGTGACCTACTTTAACTCACTACACTGGCTTCCTAACTACCTGTCCTTCTTATTCATGACATTTTTACTTACCACCAGTTTTTCTGACCTTCCAAGTCTTATCTTTTGATTACTACTCTTTGAAGATGTGTTTTCCCCTCAATCATTATTCACTAAATAATTCACAAAAAAAAAAAAAGTATTTACCTTCCTCTTCATCCAGACAACGCTCTTGTGGATGGGAAGTGCTGTAGAACACTTCTTTAACAAAGACAAGTTACCCCTACACCCTTCTAATTCTTGTTGGATATCATGAGATGTGGGAAATCACTATTTGTAAAAAAATAAGCTAGAACAGACAACTCCACTAATATTACAGCTTTCTACTACTTTTATCACTCCTTCCTTTCTTTTCTAGATCCCCTCCCTCTCTGAAATCAGGCCTGTTCTGTGTAACTGAAGGTATTTCCCCTACTACAGCACTAGCAGAAAAAGCAGGATGTAACCAATACACTGGGCTGCTGTTCTTCATACGTCACAGAGCAGGTTCAAACATGCTCACTGACAAACGAAAAAAAAAATTTAAAAATTAGCGCAACAGCCTTCTGAAATCAAGTCACCACTGCTGACTACGTTGCTAAAAAGCCAGTTTGACACACAAAATTTTCCCGCTTTGGTAAGACACCAGGCAAAATCCATTATCAAAACGTAATCCTTTCTACAGGTGCTAAACCTACAAAGGTATACCTAAATACAAGATTGCTTAAATTGGTTGTCTACGGAATTGCAGATAATTATCATGCTGTGCAAACTTTCCAAATATATATGCATTTTTGAATACAGCTTTTCAATCCCAAAGCACTTTATTACTATTTTACCCCAAAAAAGCAACCAGGAAATCTTTTTATAATGCACTATAGTTGAACATGCCACAGAACTCCAGGAGACCAACTACACCATAAGAAAGGTGTTTCATTCCCCTCCTTCTCCAGCTTACCTTTTTTCTTGATAAAACAGCTTAGTTTGGGAAAAGCCCTACCACCAGCTACTAAATCCAAACTTTATAATGTGCAGGAGTTAACGCTTCATTTATAGCGAGCGAAATTTGTTTGAAATTCCTACTGCAGAAACTCAACTCTTCAAAATTGGTAGGCTTTTAAACCAAGCAGTTCATTATCCTCATTTGCATCACACTGTCCTTAACTGACAGCAGAAATGCAGAAGTGGTACTTCAGAAAGTCTCTTTGTAATCCCTCACTTTATACAGACAGCTTGCAATGAAATAAATAAACAAGGAAGAAAGCATAGGGGAAAGTCGAATGTGCCTACAATGGATAATAGAATATGCCAGCAGCGCAAAAATCAACTACTACAGAAGCTCACCTTTTAACTCACAAACAAGCTGTCAATATTTTGTACACACTACAAAGGGCCATTCAGCACTAACTTCTACTGATCACCACCGTTAAACAAATAGTACCACTTAAATCATCACTAAAATATCCACAGTCCAACTCTGCCTTATTCCTCAGTGTTGGTTTCTATCCCTCCAGCTACTATAAATACATAAAATGGCTCATCAGGAGCCATTTATCAGGAGATAAATTTTATCAGGAGATAAAAATCTCCAGCAGAAAAAGGTGGTTGGCTAGAAAGCCCTGAAGTCTCCTAAAGCTTACCAGCCACCAGTTGAATGGCAAATCCAACACCCGCCTGGAGCCCAGCTAAATATTCAAAGCAGTTATTTGGTACCACAGCTGTGCTACTATCAGCTTGCCAGTTCAAAGCTGCCTTAGATATGAGACAACAAACTTAGGTGTCACCTCCAACTGCCATGTAAATACACTGAGTAATGAGACTCGAGTAATTTCAAAACCTTTCCATTCACCCTTAGCAAAGTTGTGATGACCCACTCAAGCATAGCTGCTGCCAACACATTTTGTTACCACACTAAATATGTAGATCACTTAATATTTTGCTTGTACTAGATAAAAATATAGTAGTATGTTAATTAACAGCAAACAAAAAACCCTCCGGCTTTCAGAAAGCATAAATACATAAGGAAAAATAGTTTTCCTCATTAGAAGCAACAGTTAGGGAGCTCCTATGATCACCCTTATCAAATTATAGTTCATCATCATCAGGTCCTCATTCCCCAAACAAATCCACTATAGTGCACTGCACTGAAACAAAAAGAGAACTGGCGGTATAGACCTGGTGACAATAAATCAGGTATGAAAATATTTTACCTCAATTACCGATCTTTACAAATCCATCCCTTCACTCATCAATAGGTGCGGAAAGTTTAGCATGGTATGTGATCTCTTCAATTGTCTAAAGGAAAGAAATAAAATTTAACCCCACCATGCAACACCAACTACACTGTTAGAATAAGACAGCACCTACCCAAGGAATCTTCAGAAAATGCATAGTTCATTACCAATCAGTATACCTTCAACAAGATACTATTTCAATGGGATATTACTTCCTTTCTCCCATCCACCTACTTCCACCCATAAAATCTTGGCTGCAATTTTGTTGTAACTGAAACAGCAGACAGAAAAAAATAATTTGACTTCTGTAAAACTAAAGATGTTTCATACTTGGATGCAAACACAGCCTATTTTCAGTTAACTTCTGTGCTCGTCATGGTAAAATAAAGCGGTATTGCCATTACAAACATTAACAGGTACAGCATAAAGGGAAACATTAATCTGTTCTATGTAGTTATTTTGTTCATAATTTCTATTTTGATTCTGTGATTACATCTTTTCTAGTTTCAGCCTCTTTCGGATGTTTTTCCACAACATTTGCAATTGTTGAAACCACTTTAGTGTATCAACAAGACTTGAAAATATTCAAAGAAGCAAGACTTAAAAATGCCACTACACACCCTATAAGCCAGACACCACAACACAGGGAGTTATAAAGTTTTTGTAAGATACTTGTTTACAATTACGAACTTCCAACACAGACGACTGAATCTTTTAAAATTCCATTTACATATTCAATTAAAAAGACAAGAGCAATCATCATGCCAATCTGAGCATGCTAGGAAGTTATTCCTGCTTCCATGCACTTACTTAATATTTCCTTCCTCAAGGGAACAGGTTAGTGTCTTTTACAATCAGCACCCAGTTTCCACCAGTAGCTGACATCAGGGGTCAAAAGAGAAGTATCTATACTGAGAATAACACTACTGCCAACATAAGACGGCTGTGAGAATGAGTCATGGGCCAAACTGTACAATGTGCGGTGGCACTAGTGACTAACTAACAATATCACATCTAGTAACTGAAACAAAGGCAGAAAGCCATCTGGGTTGGGAGCAATAACGCAAGAGACAACATCCAGCTAAAGGGAAAAAACAACAGTCAAAATAATAAAAAGCTATTTCAGCCTGTTAACATCATAGCTATTCTTGCCTACTGTCACAGTAAAAACAACTTCTCATACAAAAGAAGGAAGTAATTAAAACAGTACTTAATCTTGGCTACTCAAGTATCTAATCAATGATTATTTTAATTTAATAGCAGCAAAGCCTGATACTAAATGCTTTTTTAATTCACAGGTACGTATTATTGATAGACCGCATACAAGCCTTCCCATATAAAGTGTAAATTTGCTCGACCTTTGACTTAACACATTTCAGATTCGTGTGTGTGTACACGTGTGTATATGTAAACAAACACAACATAATCTCAAAACCACTTAATCTGTATTTTACTAGACCAGCAGTTCTGAAAGAGCTGCTTAGACTAATGGAAAGAAATGGAACACACATCGTAGAACATCTGCAGAATGAGAAAAAGAGAAAGAAAATTTAACACTCATCTTTGTGTTTATTTAATGTACACAAGCAAAAAAAAGCCCTATAACAAGGTTTTGCAAAGACAACTGCCTGCAATTTTTCCATCTGTAATCCATACATCTGGTATGTGCACCAAGCATTAAGACTGAAGTAGAACTACTATCGCTACAAGCCATCAACATCTAGATTGTAAGCCTCCACACTGTGCCATAATATGGTTTTCATAATACACTCCAAGTGAAGCTGTGCAATGCATTGCCATGCTCACTGATAGCTAGAAGGGAATGCCTGCATCCTCCCTTCTGCTTCCCCTACCCTGGGCTACCCAGTCCTGTTCTCCTGCCCTGCACCCGCTTCAGCACACCTCAACTCTCCTCATGAACCATTTCAGCCTATCATCCAGCTGAAATCAATTAGTCTCTTTCATTCATCTAGCTGAATCAGGTCAATGAAGGATCTAGCCAGAGCCTCTGAAAGGAGAAGAATGGAAGCAGGTTCTTCTCTTTTAATCAGCAGCAAGCCTCCAGACTGCATCATACCACTTCAGGTAACTACAGCCTCAAGATGCAGTTTTAAAACTCACTGAAACTGATGGAAGATCATACAACCCTTCCTGTCAGCAGGATCAGAGTACTGATCCAACTGAGATTTTAGGTATTTCTCTTCTTTAAAGCTAGTTTTCACTCAAAACAGCTTTCTAAGCAGGCACGCTGCACAAACACAGAAAGAAGGTGGTAGTAACACTTAGCTGGGAACAGGGCAGGACCACCCCTTTCGACAGCAGCCCGAATTTTGAGCAACTTAAGGAACACATGAAATAATAGTTTCATTTGCTTTCAACAGGGAGAAAGAATTCCCAAAGAAAAGAAAATTAAAATTCTAAATGCCTCAAGCAAAATGAACACTTCCCACTAACACAGTTCCAGCTAGGTAAAAGGGGAGGAAGTAATCTAGTGAACCATACAGTAAGTTATGTAGATTTTCATCACTGATGTCTTCCATAAATATTCACTTTTCTTGACACTGCTTAACCAACGGACCACACTGTTGGTGACTGCCTGTTTCACCACAGAGGCAATGTGGGCTTTTTTTTTTCCCTTCATTATGGATTCCTGCAGAGGGTGAGAATTTCCTCTGTGAAATCAATGTGAAAGTTACAGAATTTAATTTTCTGTCTCTCCTCTGTATTTTGACCTTGATCACAAGATTATCAAACATTTTAAGCAGGAGAGACCAGCCAACAGACAGTCTCTGAACAGCCTTTGAGAACAGCTATGGGTTCCCAGGTGTAGGGTTCTTCATTGTTGTTCTTGTTTTGTTGTGGTGTTGTGGGGGTGGGGTGGGGGTGTTTTGTTTTGTTTTTTAAAGGACTTACTGTCTCCAGGCAGGCAGAAGACTTTGCTCTAGTGCTAAGAGCCTTATTCTAGAAGCCAACCTCCACCCCTCAACAAAAGCCTATCTCATCATCTAACCAAAGAGACAACTAGGAAAGGAAAAAAAGGAAGAAACTAACAAACCAAAAAAAGGGCTATCAAAAGCAGGCTGCTTCTTCATTGATTCCTAGAAAAGTTTCAAGCAAGGTGATAGTCAAAAGTAAGCTACATGTGCTTTTCTATGAATTGCAGCCCACTCATTTTCTTCTCTAACCAAAGCACCGAATTAGAACCATGCGTGCCTGGGCTACACAGTGCAGGTACAAAAGCAGTCTGTATAAACAATGTAGGCAACAATTCCAGCAACTGTCAGTCACCAGCGGACCACTGGAACATTACATGATATTGACTAACAAAACCCAGGCATTCAGAACATCCAAGAATTACAAGTCTTACCTTTTAGACTAAAGGATCAGTAGGGTTTCAGAAGCTGTGGTTACAAGTTGGGGTTGTGTTCCCTTACTAAGCCATCCACTCAGAAGCTAATCCCACTTTGCTGAGAAGACAGACGACACCAGTTTGTGGCAAACTCAATTCCATCATGACTACTTCAGGACAAGACAGCACTGAGAGCCCAGAGACCACCCAGCTGCAAAGGCTTCACACCACTGCTGTAAGAGTTGGTGAACTTAGCTTTACCTGCACCAAGTAGTTAACCTGCTCACATGAAGGAATTAAATCCAGGAGGTGCAAATATCTGACATAAAACAGTACTGACCAAGAAGATATGAAGGACAAAGCAAAGCATGGGAGAGATTTCATAAGGTTATGAAATTAAGAGCTGAATAAGAGCATGCTCAGAGAGAGCAAGCCTGTCTGGAGGCACTGCAAAAAATTAAGACTTGGAGTAACAACGCAATGACCTTTCCTTTGAAAAATGATTTATCATATCAGCAAAAGACCTAGACATTAAAAAGTACTCAAATCCACACGGATTGTTATCAACACCCAACATTAATCTGTGTTGGGTAAATTCTTCTAAAACCAACATTCTGAAGAATGCACCAGTTGTGAAATTTCACACCACATCATTAAGTTAGAAATTCTCCTTTACTTGTGAAGTCACCACAAATCCCCTAACACTCACCCTTTGAACTGTATTTTTCTGTTATTAAGACACACCAATGTAATATCAAATGCTACATCCAATCTTTTGTCCTGAAGTATAATAAAAAAGAATACTAATAAAAGAGAAGTAAAAGCAGCTAGAAGGAAGCTGGTAAATATAAACAGCCATATAATACAGCGTTAGAGGAAAATCCTGACACCCTGTTATCTCTCGTAGCATTTAGTCTCCTGGGCTGCCTCATAGCATCAAGGAAATCTAGTCCTCAGTCAATTCTTTAGAAGAGATATTGTACACCTGAAATTATGTCACCTATCCCTGAAATAGGGTGGGGGGTGGGGAGGGCAGGGGGGAAGAAATCACTTTTGTGTGAAGAAGTTTCTTTACAACACCTCTTTCAAACAAGGGCACATTTTAAGGACATGTAAGTATCTACAACCCTTCACATTAAATACAAGCCTGGATTTACTTTTCTTTTCACTAAAACCATTAATATTTACCTAAAGGACAAATATCAGAAACTAGCTTTTGCAAAATCAAAACAAGCTAAGAGCACTCAGCTTAGCCAGATTTTTTCTTTGTACAGTAAGTTATTACAACTGTTAAGCACCACATTCAAGACGATCGTAACTCTGATCAATACAGCTTTTTATCTACTGCTTGGTCTGTCATGTGGCAGTCAAGGGGCTAAAAAAGTCTTGCAGCAGTGAAAGCAATTGAAAAGGGACACCCTATCCAGACACACAAGAACAGTGTTTAAACAATATCTTACTGTCCAGAACAGACTAGATGACAATCTGACCACAGTAATTTTCTATGAAATAGCAGCAGCATATCACACAGTTTAAGTAGGAGAAACACTAAGCACTTACACAATATGATCATTGTAATCGTTTTTCTAACTACGTAAACATCTACTACTATAAAAAGATGAGCAAGCTATAAAGGAAATATTTGAGGACAAATAAGGGAAAAGAATCTAGCAGCAAAGATGGAAAAGGAGTCAGAATATGCAGGAAGGTTTATGTCCTATGAAACTTAGGAAGCATTTCAAAAAAATCAAAGGAAAAATTTCTCCTCCTTTATACTTGAAAGAATTCTGATTTCTTCTGAAGACTCTGAAGTCAAATATATAGATCAGTGTGCCAGTTCATGGCTACGTAGAGCTACATTCTCTTCTATTCCTAAAATTGCTAACAAATCCACATCTGTTGCCACAGCCTAAGACAACTGTTCTGCAGTAAATATGCTGGCAGCAATTTCAGAGGGTTGCACAGGACTCCCATTTTGCTGACTTCCACTGTATTTATACTGACTGTAACAGGATCACTTCAAACCCTAGCTTGACTCTCATAAGTCACTGTGTCCTGCATGCAGTTTCACCTATCAGTAGCTCACTTTGAGGGCAGTCTACAGTCAGAGCAGTGATGCTACGCTTTTCCCCTTTCTTGGCTGTCCCCCACTGCCCTAGCCACACAATGGAAAAACAACATGAACAAACATTACTAGTTTTCCATCAGCTCAGGGAACGGACCTGCCTCACCCTGTGACAAGCAGGCACCATATCTGAAGAAAGGGTGGGGTGAGAACACTGCTGCTACTCTCCAGAAGTAGTCAGAGGGATGAAATTAGGTATAATGTGGAATTGCAACCCAAGTTTTTTTTAAGGGTTTAATGTGACAGAGAAAGCACCTACGCTAAGCATTGCATGTACTACTGAGAACTGTATTTTCTGTTCACTAGGCATCACACTTCAGACAGGACCAATAGAGACGTTCTTCTAAAGACGGGCTCTAATGCACTGACAAATCTTGTTGTGTATGGTATTTCATACCATGCGACCAGAATTCCTGTTTTGCCATGAAGAGTGAACTCAAGTCAAGGTTCTGGAGTTCTACAGCTGCATAGGTGAATTTCAATCTAAACTGCTTACAAATTTAAAATGTAAATACAAACAACTTAATTATAAATACAAATGCCTAAATCAGCAAAGCTAAGATTTTTCCATTCCAGGAACATCATGGTTACCTATCTACAATAGCAAAGACTTTAAGAATTCAAGACATCGACAATGTAGCCTGGGAAGTTATTTTTAAAGATCACGTGGCACTATAAATATTTCCCAGCAGTGTAGTTCAACTGCCACATGAGCTGGCCCTATGGAATGGAAAATTAAGTGTCCATTTAGTAAGGATTCCTCCAGAAATCAGAATAAAAATATCACCATTTAGTTTTCTAAAAATATCTATGTATAGAAAACATGAAAGGTCTTATTTAAATGTCATTCCCTCTCAGTGCTCAGACTGGTACCAAGGGTGGTCTCTCGGCTATTCAAGTTTATATTCTCTCATTCACCTCATGAAATATAACTTAATTTTCCACAAAGAGAATTTACTTAGGTTTTTTTTCCATGGTCCCTGATTATTTTGCCTGTTCACCTTCTGTAGCTTTATTCCTCTGCTGTACCCATAGCATTATGCACTAAGTTTTAAAAACTGAAGCCAGGATTTTAAAACCACAATGGAGTTTCTACTTTAATATTAATGCCTCTAAATTAAAAAGTGGCCCAGTTTTCAAGAAATGCTGAGCACCTGAATTTGCAGTTGACTTCAACAGGACTTAAGAGATATGAAAAAAATGCAAACATGTTAAATGGGTTCAAATTAAAATTTAATTTAATTTTAAGCAACTTTATTTGAACAGATGGTTAGGTTAGATAACCTCTGGTCATTCCTTCTTATGGAAATTATTCTATGATTCAATGAAAATGTAATTTAAAAAGTAGCTGTAAATGAGATTATTGTCTTCAGAAATTTTTTCCTGCAGAACAAGTCTACAGGCAGAGAACAACACTATTAAAATGGTATTCCAGACTTGGAAGTCTTATCAGAGCTGGTTCAAACAATGAGGATAAAAGGAAATTCTTACTCCTTATTACTTTATACTCAGGCAAGTAAACACAGATCCTGCTCCCTCCAAAGGTTATTCATGATAAACCAAACAAATGCATAAAACTGAAGTCCCAGGCTTCTAACAGACTTCAGACAATTTACAGGCAGCACATCAGTCATAATGAACACAAAGTACAAAACTAAGATAACAGTTTCTCACAGCTAAGTCATGACTATCCTTTGCTCCATCTTGAAAGTACTATATAGGTACATTAAAATATATATATCTAAAAATAAGGCGTTTCAGACTACCATTTTGTATTGTACAGCTAAAGTGAGTTGGACGGAGAAGAAAAACTTCTTTTATATTTAAATGCTACTGTCTGAAATTGTCTTAAGAAGCATTTGATCACTGGATCACCCTGAAGCTGGGGCCACTGCAAGAAAACATCCACTTTCAGCTCACCGGAATCTAGTTCTGCATGATAAAGACAGGAGACAATATAAAGAAATGGAAGATGACAGCATATTAGAAGAGCACTGTCATGTAAGTAACAGTTAATTTGACACCTTGACCAACAGAGTCAGGGAGACAAGAAGGAGAACAGCTCAAATGAAGCAAAAAGCCCAGCCAAATAATTCAGTATCCTATGTCAATTGGGCTGTGAGAACCTATCTGGTACATTCACCTTTAGGAAAATTTGTAAACAGCTCTCAGATTTTAGTAAGTTTTAAATAGCAGCAAGCAGAGAGGCACCTGACATGACGACTAATGAATTCTGTCTAGCACACTCCAGGATAATAAGATGAGACTAAAGATTTGGGAGAAGATTAGACCTGGTTAGTTCACAACCTAGACAATTCACTTTTGATAATCCAGATCACTGTAGATATTTCATGTACTAGGGGAAGGTTAGCATGAAATGTTAGGATATGTTTAGTTCTAATATTAAAAAAAGATTCTAGTAAACATTTAAATGATAGGATGCTCACTATTTAAAAAAAAAAAAAAAACAAACCAAGCTTAACACAAGAGATTAATAGAGCTGGCACATGGGAAGAAAGAGGTCTGGACCATCAGACTGTAGGGGAAAGGAAGAGAAAGAGCTGAACCTTAACCCAGAACAGAGATGTAATTTTAACACAGGTGAGTCAGACAGTTTCCTGCAATGCTGCATAACTGCTTGTGCCAGCAAAGTGAAGATGTAAATAGAAGCAAGATGAGTAGTGGAGGAAGAGTGACAGTTTCTTCCAGCCCCGGGGCCGGCTTGCCCGGTTCCTAAGCTCATTTTTAAAATATATGTACAACTACAGCCTAAACGGCTGGCTTTAAAACAACTCAAGCTATTATTCAAAAGACTATGTAATGTGCCTGTCATGAATCTGAAAAGATGCATTAATAATTGTGCTTTTATTGATTCATGGTACTAAGTAAACTGTAGGGTCCCCATCCCTCCCTCCCCCCCATTGCTCTACAAGAATTGTACAAGAATTCTTAATAGTCTAACAAAAAAACTAGGAAATACTAAATCAGTACTAGCTCTGTCCTCTGTTTTTTTCTTGCCTGTTCTACAACTGAGAGTAATTGCTTGTTCAACTATAAACAGCAAGGAAAGGAGGAGTAAACGTTCCACTTACAAGACATTTAAATATATAAATGGTTAATATTTCCTCTCCTTTTCAATGGCACAAATGGACCTAGACCATCAAATTTCACCAGCAGCCAACTGTTTCCCATCCAGCTATTAAAATGTCACATCTCTAAATTATGAGCTAGATGACTTCCTACTATAAAAAAAGTTGAGACCAGAAATTGAGGTTTTCCTATATATAGATACCTTCACACAGGGGCTAAAAGATTCATTTTTCAATTATTTCTGATATTTCAATCAAAACCTCTAGGAAAGAGGGTTATTCTCCAGCAGACAGATTGTATGCATCTAGAAAGAGAGGCAAAAGTGAAACTATTAAAAACAGTGGAAAATTAATTAGGAGTAAAATTTTATGCTAAAAGGAAGGCATGCGGACCCAAACACAGAGCTATCTCATAAGCAGATGGTGTTTAAGGCTCACATACAGAGATGCCATGGATACTAAAAGTCAGAAAGATGCTCTTTAAGGGGAAAAAAAAAAAAACCATGTTTCATCAGACTAGACGTTCTTCCTGACTGGGTCGGTTTCTTACATAGAGCAATCTGGTCTGGATTTCTGCAGTTAGTTTTCTTCCAACACCAGCTTCAATGTCACCCGCTACACAGATTCAGAGGTGTCTGTTCACAGCCGTTTGTTATATGAACAGGACTGTTCAATGCTGAACAAACACTGGAAGAAATCCAACAATTCAAGTCTAATGCAAATATTTAGATGTATTTTATGCATCTTTTTCATTATATTTATACAGACAGCTTGAAATATAATGCCATTTGGTAGAAAATAATCCTAAAAATTGCACACAAGCAATACTTTTGTCGGGAAATTAACAGTAATAAAGCAGTCCTGGCCATTCATCATAAGGACCAAAAATAGTTAAGATTATCTACGAATCACAGTCTAATTTAGGTTGGAAGGGACCTCTGGGAGTCACGTGGTCCCAAGACTAGTTTCAACACTGAAGTTAAAGCATGTTGCTTAGGAGTCTGCACAGTTAATTTTGAAAGTCTCCACAGGTTCCAGGAACAACCCACTCCAGTGCTTAACCACCCTCACAGTGACATATTTTTCCCTTATGTTCAATTGGAATCTCTTTTGTTGCAACTTCTGCGTTCTACCACTTGCATTCTGTCTCCCTCTGCCACTCAAGACATCTGGACACATCTCTATAATCTTCCTTCAGGCAGCGGAAAACTCTAGTAAAGATCTTTCTCCCCTTGTCTTCCCCAAACAAAGGTCATGCACACCCGCCACCTTGAATGTCACATGCTGCAGCCCCCATCGCCTGAGCAGCAGCCCTCCGCTGGACATGCTCCAGTTTGTAAGCATCTCACTGCTTCTTGAGGGCCCAGAACTGGAGACAGCGTTCTGGATGCAGCTTCAGAGGCTATGAGTGAAGGGGAATAACCGTCTCCCTTGACCATCTGGCTGCCCTGCTGCTGAGGCAGCCGGTGTGTGGTTAGTCTTCACCGCCGCAAGGGCGCATTGCTGACTCGCGCTCAACCTACTGACGCCCAGAAAAGCAGCTACCTTTGGAGCCTTCAGTATCTGCCTTTAGCAGCCTGACTGGTGCGTGGGGTTACTTTTCCACAGCTGTGAGGGTCAGCATCTGCTTTCAAGACTTCATGAGAACTTTACCTGGCTTTTCATCTGCGAATATAGACACTACTCAGACTTTCTTTTAATGTCTTTAGTACATTAATGAAGGATTCCAATTGCAAATGACTTCATGATGATTGAAATCTGTACAAGCATACATAAATGTCCAAATCAAAACAAAAAAGCTTCAAAAACATTTCCCCAAAATAACAAATTAGAAAAAAATTTAGGTTATAACATCTGAATTCCCTAAGTCCCTAAAAAAAAAAAGGCGGGGGTGGTGGACACAAGTTTACTGGCTACTTAACACACGAGCAAGTTTTGTGCTTGGCACAAGCCTGTATACAATGATTTAACAAGACTAAAGCTGTCTCCAGTGGGCATTTTTCATTTCATTTGCTTGGAGAGCTCAGTTTCAACTTTATTGCCCATCTGTTTCAGTAACTTGTTTACTGGAGTCAAGAACTAATTTGTCAAACTACATGTGTAACCAGCAAATAGGTATTTTTTCATTTGGATATTTTGATAGGTGCTTGTATTTCTACTGCATTGTCTAGCAAGTCAGTAAAAGACGAATAGCTTAATACAACACAGTTTATAAAAACTTCAGAAGTCAGAATTGAGGTATCAGGTGCTACAAGAACCCTTCACAAGTATCTTTACCAGCCACTTGACATACAGCCTAGATCAGGAACCGATACATATTTACATGTGCTGACTTCAAGTCGCAGCATTTGCTTCAAGTACTTACAGAAAGGGAACTAACATACATCAATCTCTTTAAATTCACGTTTAATTGAAATTTTATAATAATTTATTTCCTGCCTGTAAAAAAACAAGTTATCAATCCAAATACGTTATTTTGCCTGTTAAAAACACTTTGGAAAAAATACCAAGTAGGAAAAGTTCAGTTTGCCTGACTAGGTTTCACAGACATTTTTCTACCCAAAATTATGACACCATGTACACATCCCTTTTTAAAGAAGAAGCTAAGAAGAGTCATTTCCTCTTTGCAATAAAGCAATATGCCAAAATATACTTGCTGTAAACTAAAACCATTTTCCACTCCTTTCAGTTCTAATGGCCAGTTCTATTTTTCGTTCCTAACTTTACATTCCAGTGTATACCCAGTGAATCCTGCAGAACCACATTTACATGAGTAAAGTCTGCAGGCAGAAAATTATGCAGATTTTTTCCAGTTTCTAACCTCTACAGGAATATGTTTAAACATCCTACAATCTGATGCAAACAAGGTGACTGACAGAAAAATTATTATATCTCCCATCTCAAGTAAGTGAAGCACATAGAAATTAAGAATAATTCTGTATCAGTATATAAATGCTCAGGTATCTAATACCAAAAGGCGCAATCCACAGTCCTCGAGTTAGGCAGCTAAGCTTCATAAGAGACACATCTCAGCCTAGAATCCAGAAAAGCTAGAAGTTCACTAGAACAGTGAAGAAAAGACATATCTGAGATCCATAAATTGAAGATTTACGTTAGTTTAATAGATGATGGAACTGCAATACAATATTAAAATACCGACCACAAAAATATCAAAGTCACACAAAAAGTGCAAGGAGTAGAAACTTACAGCCAAAAAACCAATTACATTTTCAAATTCCCTGGAAGATACAGGCAGGGCCTTAACTTGTGCCATCAAATCAGGGATTATATGTAATTCCATCTCTACTAGGCCACTTCCGGCTCAAAACCATACCCAGAACACACAGCAGCCAAGAGAAAAATCTGAAGCACTTCTAAATTGCATAAGATACAACTGCTTCCAAGATGGGAGATGCTTCAATAAGAGTCCAAAAGTGTCCATTACCAGCTGATCAACTGAAATGAGTATGGAGTCACTGATATTTCTTTAATGCAACTATAACAACGTTAAATACAATAGCAGCCTAATAACTGTGGTACTGACTTTACAAGAAAAACAAAAACAAAAAACCCCCAGCAAAACACTTTATTACTTACTCCAGAGAAGCTGTTCCTGTTTCACTCTGACTGTGTAGTGAAGATTCATTTATTAAACATCATCTTCTTACTATTACCCTTGTTTTCTCAGAAGGTTCCACAAGATGACCTAAATGTGACCTAAAAAAATGTAATTGGTAAATGTAATTAACCAAATGAGAAAATCGTCAATTTACAGTTGGTTTAATAGCTCCATAAACTTTCTGTGCAGAAATACCTGTTTAAACACACATTTTCATTCTCTTCGAACACTGCAGTACCATATTCACATTATACAACCTAGAAACCAAATAAATGTAAAATCCTCAAATGCTAGGTTACCAGAACAAAATAAGGAAAATAAAATAAAAAAAAAAATGTTCAAAATGCTGTTTATTCTAACAGTATAGGTATCACAATCATGAATTACATAGCCAAAACATTTTTAGCTGCTACAGATGTTTTTAGATTTTTGTACCCTCAATTTGGATCAAATCAACAAACGTCCACTGCAATTAAAGATAAAAGAAAGGGAAATAGAATTGCCTTCACTCTCCTAAGCACATGTCTTTTGCACTTGGCTGCAAGCTGGATTTTGGCTTTGGCTTTTTGGGGTGTTTTGTTTTTTGGTTTTTTTTAGAGAGAGTGGAATATCATCTGTAGTTCCATTGTGGAGAATTTGAGTTGATGACACAAGTGATCCCATCTTCCTATTCACATTTCAACTTGTGAAACAGCAGGGGAAAGGTTCAACAGGTCTCCTCTTAGCAACATCCTGCAGATGTACTGGACAAAGTATCTCCACAGAGCCAAGACATCATCTCCATTTAGCTCTACCTTGCAAACCAGGCTCTCGGCAAAGTAAGATAAACAAGAAATATTTAAACCCTCCTCGAGAACAAAGCAGTGCTATCAGTTTGCACTGATATTATCTACAGGTTTGTAGGCCAAGCCACAAAACACAAGGCTTGTAACTACCCTCCTCCTCCCAGAAACAATTCTTTTTCAGAACCACACTAAGTAGCCCACACTGTGCTTGTAGGAACTCGACGCAGTACGGAGGACTATCACTCCCTCCATCCCAGAGGAGAACCTCTCTAGGGATCAGCATGCAGAGCACTGTAAAGCAACTTAAGATTTCTTCAGTGGCTTTGAGGGGAAAATAGTTGATGCCCCATCTGCTTAGGTCTGAAAAAATCAAGGTACTACTCCATGCACAACCTTTTGAAAACAACTTTGTGGCGCATAAAGGTATGAATTAGTCCAGCAGCTTCTAATGATTAAAGCCTAGGAGCCTACAGCAAGCAACAGCCAAAAAGGAAGACTACAGAAAAATGAAGGCAGCCTTACACGATTTAGGAATTGAAAGGACAAAGGAACAGTGTGAATCTCTCATAACCAATGCTTAAGTACCAGTCTGGCATTAATGTTTTACAGCCATGCCAATATTTGTGTTTATGGAGTCAGAAAAATCAGAATCAAAAGCTAGCAGCCAGAGGGAGGAGCTTGGCAGGGGGTGTCAAACACATTATACTGTAGATACAAAAGTCATTACTTCCACAATTTCTACACAAGGAAGCAATCTTTCACGATCTGTGGCCCCTCAAAGGGAAGGGACACAGTTTGTCTTAAGTACCATACCCTGGGGCAGGAGGATGTCTTTTTAACTGAAAAACTGGATGTCCGAACCCTCTAGAAATCTCTTGCTACCTAGTCACGTGATGACGGATCAGATGGTGGGAGCCTAACACACCATTCTAAATTCATAGGAAACCTTTCATGGGAAACCTACCAGCACCAACATAGGACAGTGTTTTGAAATTGCATATATGTTACTCCCGGTACATACAACATAAATTTACCCTAACAACAACCGCTTCCATAGCAGTTGGCAAAACATAGAGAAGCCTCCCAAATGCAATGAAGAAATCTCAGGCAAAATGCAAAACATTATTTTTCTAATACCAGCACTGATACACTGGAAAAAAACTGTGACTCTAATTGCTTCCCTATACTATATAATCTACCCATTTTACTGAGTTCATAAATGGGAACAATGTGTAACACAGATGCGTTGTCAGATTTCTTGACTAAGAGTGCATTTGAAAAAAAGGAAAAGCAACCAAGGCTGGCACTACAAAAAATGCACTTTGTGAAATAACTTGAGTACAAGAAGAGAAAGCAGGCAGTCATATTAGTGCTGCAATTTCTCTCTAAGCCTTCTTCTGTCTCATTCTTTCCTTTCTCTCCACACCACATAATGCAAACTGTGACCTGGAATGGGAGACAGCTGCTTGGTTCCGATCATGCTCCAAAGCATGCCCATCTTAGACAAAGTCAACCTCCTGCACTGTATTCATCTCTAAGACACTCGCAAGGCAAAGAGAGCTAATGTTCCTCATGCCTCATTCAGAACTTGGTGAGAAATGAAAGAAAACATGTATTAGCACAGTGGTCAATGCACTGGCATCCAATCTGAGGGTTAGGCACATGCATAAAGCCAAGAAAATACCTAAGGTCCATAAATTGTACACACTTAACAAGCCAGTACACTGTGAATAGGTCCTGTCACAGCTTATCAATTCCTCTGTTCCCCAGTCTCTTGCTTGTTGGATTTCTGCTAGCTTCCCTACAGCTCCCTCTCCTTTTCCCTCTCTATTCTCACAGCAGTTTGCATCTCAACTGCAATTCAGACATGACAATAAGCTTTCTGCTGGTCTTCTGCAACCAACTGTACACTGAGGATAGCTAGTGGAATGGCTAGCCCTCCAGACCTGAAAACGTCTTTAATGTATACAGACAAACTACCCACTACTATATTGAAGCATCAGAAACAAATCCTTCATTACAGGATGACAGTGTGCAACTTTATTTTTCTAGCTAATCAACCTTCTCGTTTTTCAGATCAGCAGAACAGAGGTTACAAGAGATGTTATCAGCGTAACTGCAGATCACATCATGGTCAACCTTTTATATACCAGTACACTTTCTACTTTCAAAGCATGAGTGGAAAATTTTTCAAAGGCTGTTGACTATATTAACTAACAGACCAAGGTAAAAATCTCTGTTGGCCTTTTAACTATCATAAACAGCTAGTGAGAACTCCAACTACATAAGAAAAATGCAAGCATAATTTCTGGGAACAGATTAAAAGATCAGAAAGGCTTGAAGCAACTGCCTCAAGCAGCGAACACAAACTGGACAGTCTGATGAGCACATGCCTTTTCCCCACTGCATATCTCTGCAGAACATGAGAAAAGTAGAACTGTCACCTGGACATTACCAGCAGGGCCTCCTTCACGGGCCTCTGTTGACTGTGACCTCAGCTAAAAACACAACACAAAACCACCTTGGGCACCCGCCCTTGGGTCCCTGCTCATACCACTTCTGCAGAAAGTGCCACCAGGGACCTAAAACAAATCCTATTCCACTTTAGTTTCCACCTTCTGCATGAAATGCTGTATTTTGCAAAATTATTATTTTTGTGAATCCTTTCATTACACGTATTACACAGATACTGTTTTTATGCAAATCATAACTGGTTAAAAAAATATTAACAATCTTACAAAATAATTCAGGAATCATGAAATTGTGTGGTGACAATCAAAATGCCTGTGACGATACAGTAAAACTTTCTTCAGTTCTATAGCTACCCTCTATACTACTTTTTGTCCACAGAAACACTTATGAATGTATGACCAAAAAAATTGTACCACAGAAAGGTGGAAAATATGCAAGAAACTTTTGCCTAAAACTCCTGTGTGGCATCTGATGTAAGAAAGAAACAATTACAAGCCAGAGAGGTATGCCACTTGCAAAGAAGAAAAGAAAAGAGGAAAAAAAAAGAAAAAATTCGTTCATAAGCAATACAAGGTGCCACATAAAAATTACCGGGCTAATCCTGGCCCTATGGTCCTCTACTCTATAATAACTTCTAGACCCATCAGGCTTGTTCCTTTGTAAATTCTGCCAGAGCACACAAAGAAACTGTTTGTTAGAGAGGATACTCTGGGTTTGCTTTAGGATAAGGAACTCTGAGCGAGTTCAATGACATGATACAGCAGTTTCTTGAGATTGTTCCTCTCTGCAAATAAATCTCCTCTCTGGAAGAATGAGCTGAGGAAGACATCAGAACCAGCACTGGGAGCGCTAGCAGATGTTTTGGACAGCGATACATAGAGAAACATACAGCTAAGATATTTTAGAGCTTTTGGTTCACATCTTCAGCTACCTCAAAGCTGTCTTGTGCATTTCATGCTCTCAATAGCACTGAAGATTGGACAAGTGAATGTCAAGCTGAATTAGCTGCCGTAGCATCCACTCAGCAATGAACAAACTCACCACTTCACCAAGTCTGATACACAAAATATCTTCAAATGAAAAAAGTACTGAGAAATATAAAGCCACAATCTCTTACCCTCCTTCCTCAGCCCTAGGTTTCAACAATAATAAGCGCACAATTCTTCATGAACTTTCACTGTCTCAGTAATTAAGCCACTACAACCCAAGTTCAGGAATTAAAACAGTTAGAAAAAGAACTTGCAACTGTGCACATTTGGCTAAATCACAGAAGCTTCCAACTTCCACATACTGCACACCTTAATGCAAATGTTGAAAATGCAAGTTAAGCCTGAATCTGAAAAAATTATTTCCTATATAATGCATATTGTTGCATGCAGACTGATCCAAACAGTAGAACTGTACATAAGCATCATCCTAATTGTGCAGTGCCAATAGTCTCTTCAACAGCAGAGACCAGTTTTAGCCTTTTAAAGGTGACACTCATTTCTGCACTAATATCAACAGACAATTTATTTTATTTTTAATGGAGAGCATGCTGTTATATACCCAGCAATATTCTTCCTCGTGTTCTACTTTCACAGGTGTTGGTGATATTATTGACAATAATATCCTGAAAAAGAAAGACTCAACCTTTCCTAAAATGTGTCACTTTAAAATGCAGAACACAATTGCTTTACAAAACCCACCTATCTCTTATAAAATCTTTTTAACCAAAACAGGCATAAAGCTACAAGCTCTCATCACATAAAAATACCCACAGAAAGTTTAAATAAAAATAAAAAAGCAGAGACAAACTGCAGAATACCAAGCTCTAAGCCAAATGAGTTGCAAAAAGAGATCTACTTCAGAACTACAAGTCAGTTTACAGGTTGTTTTTTTTTCCTCAAGACGGACAAAACAAAGACCACAAAGCATTTACATGAATAAATAATGTGGGTCAGTGTTATTCTTTAAGTTAAATGGGAAATAGAAACATAATTTGAAGGTATATTCAGTCACATGTCTTCATTAAGAACTTGATATCATAATTACATTTACTCAGTGGGTGATGCAGCACAGGAGCTCTGTACTCAACTGCTATGAATCACCCGTAATGAAGCCACGTTCACTCTACCCAGAGGGCCAGCCTCACCGAGCTATGGCTCACCTCTGTGAAATCCCCTTTTCAGTGTCTAACAAGCTTGTTTAAGAGAAATTTATACTCACACAAGTACACACTAATATGCTTTACAATAAAACAGGTTTTTTTTTTAACCTTGGTTACACACACTGCTGAATTCCTTTCAGCTTAGAACTGTAAGGCAATACCAAAAAGATCTTGCAAGTTTTCATCAACTCTTTATTTTGAAAACACTGACTTCTAACAGGGTGTCAGCTACTGATAATTTAATTTCGGGGGGTGGTGGAAGGGGGAATCCCACTTTCACAGTGATATATCCTGATGGTGCATGAGGTTAAGTAACCCAGTAATCCTCCTGCTCAGTATAGTTTAGAACTCGGATCATTGAAGTTGCGAGGCAATGGCAATCTTTTGTCTTTACAATAAAGTCAACAAAAGAACAAAAGACTTTGGGTTCTTACTGGCACTGGAAAATGAAGGACCTTCAACTAAAGGAGCAAAGAACAGACACTTCCAGATGGCAAGGCATCACCTGCGTGATTTAGGATCAACAAACAAAAACAATTAATTTTTATTTTCCCAGAATGATTCAACCATTGTCTTCTGCTCTGCCACCTTCAAAATAAATGCCTGTGGGCAAAGCAGAACGGGAAACACATCACTGTTAACGAAGCTTAACAAAAAAACAGACTCTAGTAGATGGCAAATTTTTCCCCTCTCATTCTGTTAGGCAACTAATCATTCTCCCATTTGAGCACACTGTGCAGAAATCAAGATTAGCAACATCTCTGTACATGGGAGACCCTGCAAATGCACTCCGTATTAGAGAGGGCTGGCTGCCAGTGCTGATAACTTACAACAATAACTGCAGAATACCAAAACATCGTAAGACAGATCCTGTGCTGGAGAACGTACTAGATCTGAGGGTACTCTACAGTTCAAAAAGCACGAAGTTCTAGGCTGTGCGTGACCATTTTATAAACACAGAAGCATTTTTATGATTTCCTATGACTCACAAACAAGTGCTTAGATTTCCTTTGTATCGATTCATAAACATGGGGTCAAATGAGTAACACTTCCCAGGTCATTTCTAGTTCCAATCCAATTTAGGGCACAAGGGATTACCCAACTGGTTCAGTACCTACAAAGCTGATGACAAAGAAATGAACAGCTTAGATTGAACAGACTTATCCATGTGAAGAGGTAAGTTCTCCCATCTCCTCCCAGAGCTCACAGATAACTTACACCTCCAGGATAGTGCTGCAGCTTTTCTATATCTGATTCACTAAATCTGGCTTAGAGAAGTGAAGAATTAGAAGCTGTGGTCACAGAGCACATGCATGAATAACACACACACACAGAGCATGAAGCTCCAAGGCTGAGCTAAATTAACCCCTAGGCAGTAGTTTAGGCAGGTGCAAACAAATCCACCACCGTGCACAAGCCCTCATGCCATCTACAGGGCTGTCTGCAAGAGTTAATGAACTGCCAATCAATGGGCCTGCAATCACTGCATGCCCTCAGCAGTCATACTACTAAAATTCATCTTTCTGTATACAAAATAGATTGCAAGCAATAAAAAAAAATCACATTCTGCATGGATTTTCATTGCCTCTAAAGCAGTATTTTAAAACAGAAGTCTCAAGGAAGAGGGCATAATTGCCAGCAGCACAGCAATTCCTATACGTGTGAGATGTCAGTGAAGCACTGGGTCTTCTGGTCCTGTATCACACCACAATTCTGCCCCATACTTTTGTTTTAAAACCTACTTTTAAAGTTATGTTAATTACTGAGCATAACACAGAACACAAGGACTTGTCAGGGAACAGGATTACCTCCACACTATCATTTTTTGATAAAGAAATCTTATATTCATTTAACGAGCTCAAGGCCATTTTCAGACATTATAAAGTTTATGAAATCCTCTCCATGATTTCCCTCTGTCGGATTAAACTCTGAAAGACATAAGGTGCATAGCTCTCACTCACAAGGCACTTCCTCAGAATTCAGGACACCTGAATACAGCCTTTGTTGTTGCATTTTCTACTCAGTAGTGTCTCACAGGTGTAAAAACCCCTACTGGTTCCACCCAGAAGTTACTAAATGAATACATATATATTTGCATTTTAAACAGAGAAATAAGACAGTGAGTCTTCATCTTGGCTCTGCAAAGATTCTATCACAATTATTTAGTTACCTGAAACATTACCAATAGGACTACTAGTGATTTCAGTTTCTTGTGATCTCTTCTGTGTAGTCTATATTTTCTTCATTACTTTCAAATGCTGATGTTTCGCTTCCCATTTACATTGTTAAATACCTAATATCGTGAAACTATGCAAATTTACTTCTACTTAGTTCCCAGATTCTGCTTTTTGTTGTATGCATATTTGATATAAATGAGAACACATTAGTAAATAGCAAGACTAAATGATTAATTTTTCAGTAATTGTTATGAACCATTTTGTTAAGCTACTTCCCACTCTGCTCCAGGTACCAGTTTAAAGGCTTTGCTCTTTACAATTAAAACAAACAGCAAAGCATGGATTGCAAGAGATTATGAACAAACACAGTACTGTCTGGCTAAGTGTACTTCAAAAACTTGCTGCTGCACTCCAACTTGCTGTTTGATTCCAAACACTGCCACACGACAAATAGCAATAGTGTTTCATCACTAACATAACGTATATAGTAAATACTATCTGAAACTAAAAGTAATCACTAAGAATGTTTCTTGTGATGAAGGAAAAATTCAAGCACCTAACAAATACAGTTTACCTTCACCTATATCCAACACTCAAAAGCAAATCTATTAAGCTCTTTCAGGTAATAAAACATTGTGCATTTTAATTTGGTCTTGCTCCCCACTCCCCCCTCTTTCAGGTAGTGAGAATTCTATTACTTCATACTCTGGTGCTGAAAACTCAGGCTGTTATCAAAGGAGTTTCATGTTGTAATCCAGGATGTACAAACTCAGGTTCTCAGTGTGTGTATATGGAAATCCTCCAAGAACCTCAACTGTGTTGCAAAACAGAAAGGGAGAGTATCACTAGAGGAACATGGAAGCAAGATGAGCAGGGTTTGAAGAAAGCAAGGACAGCCACTGCCCTGCTTGTATTAGCTGCTCAACAGCAAACCTGATACACATTTAAAGGGGTGGGGAAAATCAGGCAAAACTGAACAGAAAACTAGTAGCAAGCCTGAATACGAGTTTGAACTTTTGTTTTAATGCTTACATTTTTCTCTGAAACATTAAAATGACAGAAGCTTTACAATATCCCTGTTCTTTTTAGCCCTTACGTGTGAATTTAAGGCTGGCAGTACAATGGCAATCAGCGTAGGGTTTACGATATAGAATGCTTAATTTTATATTAGGAAATTTGGTCTCAAAATCACTCCCAGTTACAATCACATTACCAGTTTCTAATATAAACCTCCACATTAACATCTACATTTATAGCAAGATTTTATCCCTTTTGTGAACTATTTTTTCTTCAATATAATAAAAACTGCAATGCAATATATGGGTAGACTGTCTCCTGTAACGCCTCTTTACATAAAAGTTCTATGACTTTCTCAATCATCGTGTACATCCATTATTTAACAAGAAAAAGTGTGTGGCTATCAAAGATTCTGTCTTCTTAGAGCTGATAAGTAATTCCCAGTATCACCAAAATCTTTATTTCTTTTTTAAAAATTTAATTTCCCCTCCATATCAATAAACTTAATTGGGTTTGTTTATGAAAGTCACTACATATCAAAACCAAGAAGAATAACCCCACAGGTAGGCAGCTACCAGGCTCTGCTCATGAAATTTTGGTTGGGTTTTAGGTGGGTATTGGGGGGGGGGGTGTTGGGGTTTTTTGGGTCCATCTGTTCCCCCAGAAAAAAAAAAAAAAGTAAAAATAGAAAGCGTAATTTCAGCATGACAACTCACAACATTACATAATTTAAGAACCCTGAATTTCCATTATTCCCAGGCTAGAAGCAGGGGGCTGCTTCATTTTAAAAAGGAAGGAAAAAAAAAAAGAATCAAAAGACAACGCTCCTCTCATGAAATCAATAGTTCAAAACTGGATCTGGATCCAAAACTCAGATTTTAATAGTATCCATACATTTTACACTGCTTTTAGACATTTCACCTAAAATTACAGAACACAATGTGAACAAAACAAAACCCCTCTATTTTCATCAGCTGCAATGCTCAGCACAGCAATTTAGACTATATGGCATTTTTCAGCTTCCTTCACTAATGAAAAGGTTTCAGTAGATTAAAGAACTATCTTTTCTACAGGCTTATTTCTGATAGAAGTAAAAGCTTTTTGTGGCATCAGGGAACACTGCAGTGAGAAATTTACTTCTATATACTGAGAAGGAACAGAGCTATAGTAGTACTAGAGCTGTAACTTGTCCTAAATACCTTTTTCAGTGCATTGCTGTGTGTATTCCCCTCAGCGAATTTTGCACAGAGAGTAGGAACAGCTATGTGTGTGACAGCAGCACTGGCAGAGCACAGAAATACTTGGGGAATAAGCTTCCCCTTTGACAAGGGCAATCTGCTTGGCAGATCTCTAACACAGGTGAATGTGTTCTTACTCTTAGTGTCATAGATGCTACGGTGAATAGAACTGCTCTAACTAAATTAAGAGTAATTCTATATTCAATATGATCAAATTCCAAAGCAATTCTTGACACCGAGGTGAACCATGAACAGCAAGATGGAAAGAATAAAATACAACCCTCTTAACCTTCTGTCTAACATCTCTAAAAATGCAAGACTAAAAAGGAACCTGACAAAGACTGGGCTGAAAATCATACATTCTCTGGCATTTTCACAAGTAAGGTGTGAAATGACTGAGGACAGGGGGCAGCAGGTGCATGCTGGAGAATGTAATTCAGTGGTAGCAGGATCAATACTTACATCAGTTTCTGGCAATAGGCACCTACAAGCTCTCTCTTTCTCTGATAACGAGAATGAGCTCCTCCTCCTTCCAGAGCAAACCACTATCGAGACTTTCTTGTGACCACCACTTCACTACATCAGAACAACTTCCTGTTCCAGAGCATGTTGCTTCACCTCCAAAAAGCAAAAGCGGTAGTAGTATACAACGCACATAAACCTGGGCACATAGAAGAGCAATGGAGCAGCAGCATTTGTAGTTAAGAAAGCAATTCTTAAAATATGCTGTAAAATCAGAAATCAAAAATGCAACTCTTGCAAATGAAAGCAAAAGCTTGTCAGTTTTCATATGAACACCACATACATACAAACAATAACGGTTTGACCATGATAAAAATTTCTCACTTGACAGCAAAACAGTGATTTACCAAGCAGTGCAAGCCTTGAGGAAAGACTCAAAACATATTTGACTTAACTCCCTTCAAATTCTCTCCCATGACAAGTCAGAAAAAAACCCCAAAGCTCCTCTATAATCCTATTTTGCTTCTCACAAGTACATTTTAAGGAAAAAAACCTACATCGCAGAACAACAGAAAATTAAACAACACACCATTTCATTTGCCAGCACACCCCAAGAAATCTTGCTTCAGGTTAACCAGGTCTGTTAATCACCAAAACGTAGAAGCTTGAGCTGAAAGTTTCAGGAATTCTGCTGTTTCTGAAGACTCCTCGTTATATAAGGGGTCTAACCAACCACACTGCCTGTTTTTGAGAAAACTGCCACTACATAGGTGGAAACCCCTTTTTACTCCACAAATAGAGTTAAAAACACAATGGAAGTAGTATGCTACTTTCCTGGCCAACAAGCCCTAGCTAAATTAAAGATGAAGCAGCAATTTTTGGCATCAAGAGGGTGGAAAATTTTCATAATAATTAGTATGTATTAGGTCTGGCTCTTTCAAGCTTTATCAGTATAGTGCACATAGCCTGCATCTCTCATCCTCATGAGCCAATAACCCCAGAAGACCAGTCTTAAGCAGTGATGTACCAGTATTTTAAAAACCTGCATATAGTGATGGGAAGACAAAAAGGGCCACCAAATGCTGAAGGCCTCTTTAAATCCTGTAGTTACATGTAATAAAAGTTAACAAGTTATCAAAGTGCAACTAAATCTGAAAATACAGCGACATCATTTGTGAAATTTACAATAAAAAGAAAATAACTTGAGTCACTAAAATGATTAGCTGCAGTGATAGACTAAGGCAAGAATTGCTCTGCGTTCTCATAAAATTTACCTCAAAGTTAACTAGAACAGGAATATTAACTCAGAGAAAACAGCTATAAATAGAAGAGGGTTAATAATTCAAATTTCTATTCCCATTACGACAATACACTAAAGACTAAGTTTTTAATAAGATGCTTTAAGAATACTTTAGCTGCTGTACTACAGTCTGCTTCTACCTCCTTTTTAGGAATAATTTATCCTTTTATTGTTTTTAAATACCATAAATGAGATTTTCTTTCAATAACAGCATTTTCACAGACACTAGGGAAAGTGAGGCTGTGCATTAGCTGGGATGATTATATGTCGCCACTTAAATGGCTTTTTTTAAATGGGGCCACTTAAAAAAACATTTACATTTTATCCATCCTAATATAAAGCACATAAAACCTATTTGCTCTTCATTTCAACTACCACAGCTGCTACAAAGTATTTTTTCAATTAAGCATTTGCATTTATCCTAAAGTAGCATCTCACATACTTTAAGGTTCATGACAGTTGACATTACGTATGTTCAGGGACATTAACGCAATAAATGCTTACCAAGCAAAGACGCCAAATAAAGAAAAAGTAACAACCTCATCCCCAACACACAGATGAAAACATACCATCATAACCAAACTTCTCTAAGCTCAAAGAGCAGGCGTGTGACACATTTGGACACAGAATCTATTACAAATCCTGAGCCAGTGCTTCACCCACAGCATTTCTCACCCAAGTCAATTAATGCTGAAGCTTTCAAGTTAAACAAAATGGAGTAAAGGAAAAAATACAAAGAAATTCATTCATTTAAAAAGCGGAAATAGATAAGGACTTCTGTCATTTTGTGGTGTACAGCAAATCGAAAATAAAGTGAGTTGTAATACAGTGTATTTGCAGTGACAGAAATTATGAAATCACCCAATATGTGCACTTCATTTCAAAAGATACAGAGCTGCTGCAAAGCTTGATGAACCTGCTACAAATTCCAATGAGAAATGATGAGAAGAATTAATATTACTTCTAATACAATTCTTCTAATTACAGAATTCTTCTTCTAACCTAACTTCTAACTTTCTAAGTTAGATCTTCACATTCTTGCAAAACCTGTTTTTACTGAAGAATTCAATTGCTACTAAATAACGTTTCCTTTTTATGCAATACTATTGTGCTACTTCTAATCACTGTAGCTCTTTATACACCAGGTTTATTTACAGCACCCAAAGGAAGTAGAAATTACTACAGTTTTCAAAACAGACTGCCATATAAAAATAAACAATTTTTATGAACTTGTGTTAGCTGAACTCTACGAACTTAGGCAGAATTACACCAAGTGTTTAAAAAAACAGTACCCTAACACTTAAAGCAACAATTCAGTGAAGAAAAATGCTTTTATTATTACTTAGGTAAAAAATGAAGTTAGATCGTTATGTTGAGCTTACAGATCACCTAATTCAAGTGTAAATGAACATTTTAAACAAAAAGTCTGACTCGTGATGTTACTACCACTAGCACTAGATGCAAAACAGTACTTCCAACATGCTGGGGAAGTAAAACTGCCCTAGGATGAAGGCTTGCTGTACTCCACAGAGTTTAATAGACATCTTAATAGTGGTTTCTCTGTATCTTTAAATAACATTTGAAATTTTGCAATAGCTTATACAGTTTGTAATAGCTTGTAATCATAATACAGTTATTATTTAAAGAAAAGTTAGTTATGTAGATGGATGCAGATTATCAGTATAATATTTTTTATTTTTAATAAAATATAAAATGACTTTTGTCAAAAGCTTTATGTCTGTCTTACATGGATATTAAAAAGAAGCTGAACAATATCCGCCTGCTGAGAACAGATAATCAGTCCCTCCTCATTTTTATTATTAATAGCAAAAAAAGATAATTTCCTTGCTAGCAAGAATTTTGTGCCAAAAATTAATGTACCATTTGCTGCTGACAATCTGCCAGACTAACGATGCTTTTCATTCAAGAGGTTCAGAAACTACTACTCACTTTCCGGTCAGCATTTATCACAGATTCCAAAATACAGCCCTCCCATGGAAAGAAAAACAAGACAGCTCTTCTCTACACACATAGGCACACCTCTCCACACTTAAATTATTACTATTAGTAGATAATTTAAAGTACTTCAGCAGATGCAGACAAGCGTTCTTCACTTCCTGATATTATGGCTCAGTCCTAATGTCATGGGCAACGTAGACTCCCACAAAACTTCGATTCAAACCTGACATAAGAAAACTACAAGAATAGAATCATAGAATCATTTAGCTTGGAAAAGACCCTTAAGTTCGAGTCCAACTGTAAACCACTGCCGAGTCCACCACAAAGCCATGTCCCTAAGGACCACAAGGACACATATTTTAAATACCCCCATGGATGGTGACTCAACCGCTTCCCTGGTCAGCCTGTTCCAATGCTTGACAACCCTTTCAGTGAAGGAATTCTTCCAAATGTCCAATCAAAACCTCCCCTGGTACAACTTGAGGCTGTTTCCTCCAATACTATCACTCGTTACTTGGGAGAAGAGACCGACCCCACCTCGCCACAACCTCCTTCCAGGTAAAGCTACATTTAAAATTTTATTTCCTACTAGGTTTGGACCCATTATTGGGTTTTTTTGTTCTTGTAGTTTTCCATAAAGTAGTAACAGGACTTACACTCTACTGTGCCTCATTGACATTTGGCCATTTGATATGCCCATACAGACTGCATACACATACTGCTGTCTGTACACCAAGATTAACACTTCTTTGCCTAGGGGATTCCTGGTTATGACTCAGTCTTCCTTGAATATCTTCACTGGTGTCTTGAATTGCATCTTTAGCAGAGCATATAGATAACTGGATAGTAATTTCAGAGGTCCTCCTCTGTGTATCAGCAGAAACCAAAAGGAAGACACTCAGCACTGAAGGCTAGAAATACAAATACTCCAAGCCCACCTGATTTTCAGGACACCAGACACAACAGAGATTCCCAAAGGCCTTGCCTCCCTCAGCAACAACCATTTAAGTCCAAAAGGGATCTTAAAAGCAAACAAACAAAAAAAACCCCAAACCTAAACAACATCACATCACCAGCAGAGAACAAACAATATTGCCAGCCATCTTCAAGCACTGAAACATACAGGATCCAAAAGCAGGCCTCCCAGTGTCATGATTTCTACCGCATCAACACCCATGTCTCTCCCGTGTGCCTCCAGTCCCAGACTGCTAAGCCCCTACTGTACGAAGTCCACTCGGTGCCTAGCCTGGACTTCACCTGTGACTACTGATTTCCATCCATCCCACAGCTGTCCCCAGAGAGTCCTTTCTTCCACAGATTCCATTTTATAGAATATTACACTTTGTAAAGCATAAATAAGTCCTAATACACATCTTCACAATAGGACCCCACAGGGCACTGAATGGAACAACAGCCTATGGCTCCAAAAACCAGCAGTCTAAAAAGACACAACACTTAAGGGAGTGACGACTCACACATGGTCAACACACAGGTCCTGAATTTCTTTGGGGGTTGGGAGGAAAATAATGGGGGATCCGGGGAGAAGGAATAAGACAAGAGCAGTAAATTTAATGACAGACTATAAGAAGGAAAAAAAAGTAAAAACACCAGGAATACTGAAAATTGGATGAAGTGGAAAAACGTACAGGTATAAGGACCAAAGAGCTTTTCAAAAACAGAGGAAGGAATTTGAGGCATGAAGCCAATCAAGAAAGGGACACAACACCCAATACAATTTTAAAATTATATTTTATGTGCGTCTTTCTACCACATCAACTTTGTACTTAGGTTTGAGTTTCTACTGACAACATTTACCTTTGCTTACCTGGTTCTCCTCTGCATATGTGTGCCCGTACCCGTGTGTGTGTACACACAAACCACAGGCTAACGTACAGCCTTCTGGAGGACGCAATACTAAATAGCAATACTCGCATCACTGACAGAAAACTATCATACTGCAGTACTTGAAAGCAGTCTTTTGGAGGGTTATTTGTAGTGACACAAATGTAATCAGTTTTTAAGATCACATATGCTTTATATTCTTCTGTTATGAACATTCTACTCATGAACATCAAACTGTTAACTGAAAATAACATAGCACATTTCAAAATAGCACCTTTTCTTCTTAAAAAAATAAACTGATGCACCAATATCAAAATCCATCTCTCGAGCACCTTATTTACAAAAGAATAAGGCATTGCTCAATAGACGGCTACCACAGGAACTTCAAGCACTACAAATGTTACCAGTTATTCTATTTTCTAGAGACTTTTTTACGATATTCTCCAAACTACACACCTACTCTGACTTTTAAACTGCGTCTAGTACTCTAGCTGCACACAAGCACAAGTCTTTCACCTGAAATCTGTCACAAAACCACTTGACAGCAGGACTGGGAGCCTCTTACAATGTTAGGCCGATCCTACAGAACGCCAGCTATTGCACATTCCACACAAAAGCTTTCATGAACAACTGACTATTCTTATGTTATTTTTGAAATATTTAATTGCTTCGTTGAAGATACCTTCTGTGCATTCAGGCAACAAAGGACTTTCAGAAACACAGAAAATTAGCAAATGCTTCATAATAATACAGTACCATAAAACCAAAGACACACTAATATTCTTATTAATTCTTACTAACCAACAACACAAACCACAAACACTCCCATGACTTCCACAAAACTATTTATCTACCTCTACTATCCAAACAAGCTATTGCACACATGCTGCCAGTTCATGCAAACTCAAAACTTGAATCATCCAACTCATCTCTGAATCCACCCAGTAGATAAATGGTGCTGGGGGTCAAAGGGAGAACAGGAATGACCCAAAAGGAGAGCAAACAGTGCGAGCTCCCAATGGACTCCACATCGCTTAAAAATGTTCATCAGTTCCAAATTAACACATGAACAAAAGCCTCCAGAAATCTGGGAACAAAAGCCTCAGAATAACATTGTGAAGAGAAGTTTAGACTCTTCAGTCTAAACCTTTGGTAATCCCCAAAAGTGAACTTCAAAAGATGGTAATGAGAACACACTGATTACTTGGGTCTCATAAAAAGAATTTAGAAATCACAGGGTTGTCAGCCCCTCCCCTCTTACAAGTAAACTCATGCAAAGAGGAAAGATACCATTACATACAGGCACAAAAATTAAACCCACATTTTTTCCCATTACAGGGCATATCTTTCCCATTCAATTATCATGGGTTGGGGGGGGGGGGCCAAAGTATTTATACAGCTATTTTACGTGCAATATTCACAATTCTTATTATCTCTTAGAGGTACTTTATTTTTAGAAGCAAATCTATCCCATCAGGTCCACTCGCTCCACCACTGCCCCAAGGAACTACACCTCACTTGTTCAAATTTTCCTGTTTTTTTTTTTTAAAAAAAGTGAAGTAGTAAAAAATCTGGGGGTCATTTGTCAACTTAACATGGGAAGTAAAACTGTTCAGCATTACAGCAACACATAGTGTAAGTTACACAAGCATAGAACTAGACACTGATATCTCTGGTGGAGTTCCTTTAAGATATTTTGATGCACTATTCAAAAGCCTACTCTAAAAATCAGAATAACTATTGCAAATAGCAGCAAGATATTCTGGAAACAGAAGAGCCCCCTTTGAAGTTCAACATCATAGTGAAAATTTAATGCAACGTCACCTATCAAAATATGCAAGTCTGACAATTTTGAAAGAAACGAAAGTAAGCCATGAGTAGCAAATTTACATTAAGTATATTCTGCATTAAAAGAAAAATTATAGTACTTATAATTCTTATGCTCTTTTTAAAGTAAATAGAAAAAATATTTCTATATACGTAGATTTAGCTCCAAAGACAAAAAATTACTCCTGAGTTCAATTCATTCACAATTTTCAGTCAAGAACTTCTAAGATAAGAAACTGAATAATCAAAGTTCTTATGGCTGTCCCCCTCTCTTTCCTCCCCTCCCCCCCTTTTTAATGCAACTGAAAAAGATTTGGGGCATTTTTCCCCATAGCCAACATCTAAAGCCATGAAGTGGAAATAGCAGACAGTCTAGGTCCTCTGTTTGCAAACCACCAAGCTTTCCAAAGGCCATATTCTGTAGCACACTAGCAATTAAACTTTGGCTCCCTAAAACTGCCAAACCCAAAACAAATAAACAACGTGCACACGCCCACCCCACCCCCCACATTATCAGTGGGAGGCAGTGTAATTGCTCCAATCCTACTTCTCGAAGAAAGATTTTTTTTTTGGACACATCAGCATCGCTATTTGTCTCTTTAACCTTCTGAGGCCACTATGTAAATTCAATTATTTTTGTAGCTACATATCCACAAACATTTGCACATTAGGGCCTCACTCTGCAACCCTAATATATGTAAATGGCACCACATTCCTGAATTTATTTCCACCAAAGGTTGAGATACAAAGATTTACCCATGTAAATTTGACAGACTGTAAATACATTGGTCAACGTGGCCACATAACTAACCGGTACTTCAGGCATTATACAAATACATGTAACCTTAACCTTGCAGGATCTCCAATTTGTGATAGTTGACAGAACCACCTCTTTGTTACCTGCTCTTCATTCTGGACCGTAAGTAGGTACCTTACCAAACCGAAGCAAAACTGCCTGCTTACAAGTTGCTACTCTGATTCCTAAAAATTAATTTTAAAAACCTGTTAAATTTCTAAGGCAAGATTATTTTTTCCACCAAATCTGATTTAGTTATCAAAGCAAAACACACTGAAACAGTCATTTGGTGAATGACTGCAAGGACTAACAGCACCACCATGGAACAAATTGTTTAATGCACTCCAATACTCAATTTTTTTTTTTAGCCCTCTGCGATTTGAAGTCGTCCTATTCTGATGCAAGAATTCAGATTTGAGATGCAGTACATAACACCAGGTGTATCAGTTTGAGTACAAACACACATTTACTAAAACAAAAAAACCCACAAACCCAAATAAAAACTCAACAAACCCAAATCAAAACCCAACAACAACAACCACCCCCCCGCCCCCCCCCCCCTCAAACAAACAAGCAAGCTTTTCTATGTTACTGTGTAAATGATGCTTATTTCAGATTTTTCTCTCCTGGACTGCTTTCACAGAAACTGCAAGCTGTGAAAAGGGGTTAACCTCGTAACTTAAAGGTCTGCTGCTACCCAGTGTGGCAGGTCAGAAAGTCCACCTCAACCGAAGCAGCCCCATGGACTCTACATAAAATGTAATGCCACATTCCACAGCCCAACAACCCAGCATTTATTTTCAGATAAGCTAACTGGTGGCAACTTCTAGAGAACCAAGGGCAAAGCTTCCGTCTGTATCTCTAGATCTATGAAAACACACTTAAGCTACTTGAACTCTGTGCCTCTGGTCACGGAAACACAATACTGGTTTTCTAGCTAAACATCAGCATGCATTTCCACCCAACTTCTAATAATGAAAGTTAGTATTTTTCTACCACCCTCCTTGCATATATAGCATTTTGACAGGCTGTATTTTTACTGGATTTAGTTTTTAAATCTCGTATTTGTGAAACAGAGCATACCGCAGACATATGCAAACTTCAAAAAAGCTTGCAACATTTCCCAAGCCTGCTGACTTCATATTCAGCTTCCAAGAAAGGGAAAGGAGTAGCGGAGCAGTGAAATCAGGGAGAAGCAGCAGGACATGTTCTCTCCTTACTATATCACAAGAATCAAAAAATTTTTTTTTTTTGTAAGAAGGCTTTCCTACACTAGAATTTGGAGTTCTGCCAAAAGTCTACAGACAATTGGAGAACTAGCAAATTTATGACATCAGATATTCCAAGGAAGTGAAACCTGACTTAACAGAAGTGATTGTTATTCAAGAAAAACAGATATTTAAATCGACTTTAACAAAAATATTTTAAGGCCACGTATGGAGGAAGTTCCTCTTTTAAAAAGTTATTTTAAAAAGCATTTAATTACAGGCTGAAACCCCACTCAAACACATTTCCAAGTCAATCCACACAAAACATTCTTGATATTAGTGACAACCCTGATATTCTTTTTTTTTAAAAAAGTCAAAAAAACTAATTGCCAAATAATTTTTGTTCAATAATCCTTTCCTTTCTCTCACTCTTCGGAAAAACACTGCTTGCTGGCATCAAAATTCCAAAGCCTGGAAAACCATCATTAGTCTGAACTGAGGCTTCGAGACTGAAGTTTCCAAGTGACCTGGTGACTGATTGCCCGGCCACCTTAATGCATTCCACTAGACTTCACAACCCTTTGACAAGTGTACGGACATTCAGTATTTTTAATATGGAATTTTCCTAAAAGCAAGTGTATTACAAAGTTTTATTTTACCTTTTAATTAATCTTTGGAGACCTAGAGTTGTGAGAGTCTCTAGCTAATACCGATCAAATTTCTGTGACATCCTTCATGTATTCATGTAACTTCGAACCCTGAACTACAGTCCCGAAAACATAAATCCTGTGTTACTGGGGTTTCTAGTCATGGCCAGCTTTAAGAACTTCCTAAGCCTGAATAAAGTTCAGTATCAACAGTATAACAGCAGTGCTGACTTGGAGAGTACATAACATTTACTTTGGCTACAGCTGTCAATTCCAAATGAACAAAACTCATCAACATATCTGGTGACAATATTAGTCTGTAAATGCAGAAAGTTCTGGCAAAAAAAAACCCTAAGCTTTCTTGATTTTGGAAGCTATCCAGCATGAGTCTGTAAGCACACATGCGTTGGAGCCAGACAAACCAGAGATTCTGGCATGAAAGGTTTCCGTTTCTCTTTCAGGAACTCTTGGGGACTTATGAAGATCTATTCCCCCCTGACACAGAAACAGGCCCTCGTCTGTAGATGAGTCTAGGTGGCTGTTCAGAAAGTATATGACAACAGCACAATGCCGAAGCAATCGTTCTGCATACTACCCACTCCGGGCTGCACAGAGAATGAGCATCTAACTGGAGCATCTGACTGGAAGTACTTTCCATAAACAGTGCTTTTCCATACAAATTGCGGTGGTCCAGAAGGAAAACAATCCTCAGAAATCGAGCTGAAAGCAGCCAGGAGCATCGGATAATCTAAACGTCACTTAAAAGTCACAAAGCAATCACTCAGACCCCTTAGCTAAGGAAAAAAAAATGTTAAAAAAATCACCAGGCATAAAACGAAGACCGAGCTCGTCCGGCAAAGCCTCACCGAGAAGGCGCTGAGCACCTCGGGACCGCCATGCCTCCTCCGGGAGCCACCCGGAGCCCGCGGGGCTGCGGAAGGGCCGCAGGGCGGCCCCGGGGCGGGAGGGGCCCACACCGGAGGTGTAACGGGGGGACGGACGCCGGCCGCGCCCGGCAGGCGGGAGCCAGGAGACCGCTCTGGGCCCCGGGCGGGTGCAGGGGTCCCCGGCCGTACTCGGACCCGCCGTTCCGCGGACGCAGGACGCGCGCGAGCCACTTGTTGCGGCGGCCGTTACCGCCGCGCGCTCTTGCGCAACGCCGGCTCGCGGCGCGGCAGCGCACAAAGGCTCTCGCTCCGCCGGGGCGGCCGCTGACCGGCGCAAGGCCGCCTCCCCCCCACGACCCCTCTGCCTCACCCCACCCCCGAAAAACGGCCGCAACCTACCGAACCCCTTCCCCCGCGCCGGGGAGAGGGCAGAGCCTCTCGCCCGGTTGAGCAACCGCCGTGTCGCAACCAGCGGCAGCCGAGAAGTGCCCTCTTCCTGCGGAGCTCGGCGCCGCGGGGAGGGACCGAGACAAGCCGGCCGTGGCGGCCGAGGGGAAGCCCCGCCGCACCCCCACCGCCGCGCAGACCCGCCCGCCGGCCGGTGCCCCGCCGGCCCGGCCCCCTCAGAGCGCGGCACGCCCCCCGCGGCACAGCCAGCCCGGCCCCTCCAGGCTCCCCTCACCCACCTGCCCGGACAGCGGCAGCCGCCGTCTCCCGCGCCGCCCCCAGCCAGCGCGGCGGCGCCGGCGCTAGCGGGGAGCCTGCTCCCTCAGGCCGCCACGGGCAACAGCCGGGCCCCGCTACCACCGCCACCTCAGCGGGCACGGAGGGGGCGCCGGGCGTTACCTAGGCAATAGCTTCGCCCGCCGGCCCCGCCCCGCCCCCGAGGCGTCAGCCGCCAACCCGGGCGCGCCTTTCAGTATCAAACGGCGGGCGACGGCCAATGCCGCGGCGCGGCCCCGCCCCTCCCGGCGCCCCTCGCCCCACCCAGCGCCCCCCGGCCCGCTGTCCCGGGAGGGCCGGGGTGGAGGGGGGTGAGGCGCGGAGCCCCTCACTGCAGCCCCGGCTGCGAGCGGCGGCAGGGCTCGCCCCTCCCAGCCCCGCTTACTTACGAGTAGTTTCATTCCCCCCCCACTTGTTTGTCACTCCCCGATCGCGCTTCTTCGTGGTCGCCCCATAAAGCTCCTGCTGCGCCCCGGTACGGCCCGCACACCCCTTCCTGCGGCCAGGCTTAAAAACTTCAGCCACGTTTCGGAAAGCTGAAAGAGGCAGTCGGCTGCGTTGACGCTGTAAAGGACTCATCAAAGAGCAGCCTGCCCGAAGAGGCTTTAGGAAGGCGGCAGGGACGACCTCGTTACAGCAGCTTAGTGCCTTGGCAATATTGCCGTCAGACACCATCCACAGTTCAAGAGTCTTGGTGCTGAGCTCTTAAGAGTAATTGCGTTGAAACTAGTACGTATAAAAAGAATAACAGGTGGTTTTCTAAGGCTTAAAAGAAGCAGTCAAAGAAAAGGAAGGCAGAATGTACCAACTCAGTGCTGTGCGCAGCCAGCCGCGTCCCCACCCACTGAAACCAGCAGCAACGCTCCTACTGCCTTTAATGACAACAGGGCGAGGCATAGCATATCCTTGTCCACATTCAAAGAGAGTGTGATCATATTATGCATATTTTAACATCCCTATGCTAATAATCGTGCTGTATTATTAGTCTTGTCTATTCTGCTCTGTTCATTTTTCTAGTTATTCCAGTTTTGAAAACAGAAAGATTTACTTCCTCATCAACTTCACCTACCAATTCTCAAGGCACTAGAAGTTCATTAAATTTGGATTAGAAAAGATCTAGGGGATCTTTAGTTGTTTGTTCCCAACAAACAAGCCAACCACAAAATGGGCTGACTGGAAATTCATGGGAAAGACAATGATCTCCCCACTTACTTCAGCAAATGGGATTTTTACATGAACGGTGAGCACGCAATGCAACTTCTAGGCAAATGTCGGTGGAAGTGCAGAAGTTAATGAGAAACCTTGCCTACCGTGTATCAGTTGCCTTCACAGCCCGTCTGTGGTGTGTATCAATTAATAGTTCCCCTTCTTGCTTTTAACCAATTCTTTTAAGGCCGCTCAGCACTACAGGCGTTGTTTCTGAACGTCAAGCTGCTGCTTCATACCGCTGGAGTGTGGTAACTTCACTTGACTTCCCTTCTTCCTGGAAGAAAAAAAAGCCAATAGATGTCAAAGGAAAGTAACTAGTTTATCAGGCAAGCGTACAGATCATGCAAAGGCAGTATCATCTCTATGGATCACACCCTCTATAATGTTTAGTTCAGCACATTGAGCCACTTGTCTCTTTTGTTCAAAGTTTACATTGCTACTGAAATATATCTCTGAAAAGTAAAGTATTAATGAGATCCACTAGTGCAACAAGTCCCACATATGTAGCTTTTCAAACCATTCTAATACTTGTGGTTTTGACATTAAATATTCTAGATAGTGTTGGCCTAGATATTCAAACCTTGGCTCACTAGTTGGCCTTACCGATGACAAATGGTTTTGTGCCTGGAAAGGCTAGATAGTATTCTTTAGAAAAGAGCTATTTACTCTGGATCTTTCAACATTAGGTTGTTTTTCTACAGAATCCAGTGCAGTCTTTGTAAAGTGTAAGTCAACTATGATGCGAATGATTTACTAGACTGAGCAGAGGGCTACAATCCAGAAACTTCAAAATCTGTTTACTGCACTGCCATCTTTTCAATTGAATAATGATGCCTTGATGTGTCTGTCACGCATAAAGCCCCAAGCACTAAAAATTGTCTTGTATAGACAAACTTCTGCTATATCTATGAATAGACTTCAATGAAATCTGCCCACGCAGAGTTTTTCTGTAGGGTTCTAATCCCTGACTTCAAATTTCCTTTCCATTTTGTGTTTTAATGCCTCCAAATACAACATCAGTGTTTAGCAGTGGGAGTCAAGAGATCTCAATCAGTAGTTATCAACATATTTCAGATTACAGTTGAGCAACTTGCATGATATTCATGTTCTTGTCACACATGGAGCTGTTGTGGACAGTGTGTGCAATATGGATAAGAAACTTGTCTTGAAACGTCTTAAAGAAATGTTTTTATATCCAACATGGCAGTGAAAAAAAAAACCCCAGACTTCATATATAATTTTTATTTTCAATTTCCTTATCTTTAGATTCTCTTCCCACCCCCCTTCACAAAACAACAAATGTTCTATTATTCTGTCCCCCAGGCTATTGTTACATATGTTCTCAGTATAACAAAAGAGTTTTGTCTAAAAAGGCTGTATCTGAGTCATGTCTTTGCAAGCGGAACAGCTGTACACCTAGGGCACATTCTTGGTCACTTGAAAATGTGTCATTTTCAGCATTCTGGGTTTACATTATTTTAGCTCTGTGTCACTGCAGTGATCAGAAGAAAGGCACTAACGAACAAGTTATTTGCAGACATCACAGAACTCTGGCAGCAGACCCAGACAGAGGGAGAAAGAAAATGCAAGTGGAAATGCCACTTGAAGGATGTTTGGCCTAAAGTAGAAAAAGCTGGTCTGAAAAAAATCCAAGTTAGTAAATCTAAAGGACAGTGATCCAGAACAGAGCTGAACACTGGGCAGGAGATGTTTACAAATCACTTATTACAAAACTTAAACGCTCATAGCAACTTGCTAGTGTCTGATACTGTGATACAATGGCAACATCTACAAACCAAATCAGCTTTGGGTATGTAATGCACACCAACGTTTTGTGGTGAATAAAGAATAAAATGAGAATTTCTCATGAGTATTTATTTTCTTTTAAAAAAAGTTAGATTCAAAACTGTGTAAGCAAGCAATGGTAGAGAGAATAATGATCACTCTACACCACACGGTCATTCCTTTGTCAGCGTGCTGCCTACTGTCATCCAAATAAAAGGCTTTAGAACATCTTGTGTACGAAAAAATAACATGACAGTCTCCTAAGTAGTCACTAGAGGAAAGCCAGTTTGGATGATAACATTCAAAAAATAGCTTATCTGGAATTTACAAAACTTTCATCTCCCTTTTAAGTCCCTCCTTCATCCATACTAGGAAAAAAAAAAGTCCCCTGTTGCCTAAGGTAGTAGGTTGTCCCCATTTAAGGGCCAGGATCTCTGGTTAGTCACTGAAATTTAAGAGGTGCTAATAAGCAAGCAAATAATTTTGGCATGACTATTTCAAGACACGTGTTTAAAAAAAATAAATCACAAGAATCACGTTTAACTGATTCTTAAAAGTCAAAGTCTATATTGAATCTCCTAAAAAGGAGATACTAAGAGATTCCCAAGGAATTTTGTACGTTAAAAGTACATTTACTACAGTCTATACATGATTTCATGCACCGGATTAAAGTACTACAACACATGCAAATTATGTGATAGAGAAGATATGGTATGTGGATAGCATTATCCTGTAACAGTCTCAGCTGATAAATAAAAGCTGGCCTGCTGTTGTGGACCTTCCCCATCTCTGCAGATGTTAGGCTAATCTGTGAAATCAAAGCTGGCCATTGCCATTAGGGCCTCTCAGGGTGCACGGGTACAAGTGCTAATGGCACGGTGAAAAACCCAGCCTAACTCAATTTTGTAAGCATAACATTCCCCCAAAGGTGTTCTATACAGTACATTGGTCTCTCTTCCTGCGCTTGCACCAGCGTGTGTGTCTATAATAAGCTTCTCTCTGTTTCTCACACTAACTCCGGTGGAGGGGGAGGCAGCAGCAAATAATGGACTGAGTGACATTCAGTACCAGACTGCAAATGCAGATGTCAGACAAAACGGATGCTGAATTTGGCTAATGAAGCTACAGCCTGCAGCAAGAACAAGCAGCTTTTAACAGTGCTTTGCTAAAACAAGTTATTTAATATGCGTAAAATTCAGTGGAAAAGTTCTCTGAGAGCTTATAGCCTGCGTACGGGAGCCAGGGAGGCAAACAGCTCTGTAATCTACAGCAGCGCCTTAAACAGCCAGCAGCACTGATACCCAAATATTCAGCATCTTGGCACTTCACTGTTTTGTTCCCCCCATTGAATTCGGTGTCTGAGGCCCCTCATTTTAAAATTTTAAGCCTAACTTAAATCACATAAAACCACTTAAAATAGAGGGCCTCTTCCTCAACCTCCCTGACCTCCCCTGGCTGCCGTAACACATCAGAAGTACCAGCATGTCAGCTGATTCACCCCTCAGGGCAGGCAGAGCCCTGCTGTGAATGAGTGGGCTCAGTTCCTTCCCCTTTCCCCGCTCAGGCAAGCCACAAGAGCTGGCGTGCAGCAGCAGGTCCAAGCCGGAGAGAGGCCTTAACCAGCCAAAGCGCTCCTTCTGGAGCGCTGGCTTTGCTTGTGATCCCACAGAGCACAACTTCTTCTCTCAGGCTCCCTTCAGCTGGGCCATGGCCTGGGGGAACCGGAAAGGAGAGTCCCTCTGTACTGAGGCTGCAAGTGTGCCAGTAAGAGTTGGGAGCTGAACCCTCTCTACCCTACACTGTAAATCCACACCTAGAAGGCTTCATATTCATATTCAATATTCATACTGCTTCCAAATCACAGAAACTCCATGACTGGGAGCTCTTAGGCAGATATTTTTAAGTGGTGGCATTCTTGACCAATTTATGCCAATTCTGTTGTAACAAAGCAGCAATTTTTTAATATCACTTATCTGTAGAGGAACTGGTTGAAAGTACTTAGTTGTCATTGATTCTATACTACAGCAAATGTATATGGGGTTGCGTATTTTCTGCATATGTTCATGGCAAACAGAGGCTTCTGGGTATGGCCACACTTTACAAGACAGCTTGTTCATGAGGTACATAGCTATCTGTATTATATCACCCAGTGGAGCTCAAAAAAATTGCTCAGTTAGGAAGAGTAGGGTCTTTACAAAGATCAACAGCATCCTGAAGCAACCATCTGACTTCGCTGCTACATTCTTTCTTTACATATAAATATCTCTACAGAGTTTGTCATTTTTCCAGTTTCCTAACACAGATTTTGCAAAAATAGTTCCATTCATCAATACAAAATAACTTCTTTCATCAAAAGCATCTTGAATAGCTAGTGCCTAACAGAACCAGGACCTCTGTCCACATGTAACCACACAGGCAAGGCTCCCACCAGCTATTATCTCCTCTGCCCACTTTATGGGTCTGACCTCCTACCCAATATTAACATATTTTTATAATAAAGCAACACTGGATTGTTAGAACTGCCACTTTTTAGATGAGACACTGAGTTCCCTTGTGTAATTTCTGCTGACTTTTCTAATCAAATATAAAGATCCCATGACACATTTTGACAAAAAGTAGGGCACAGCCGGCTTATTTATTCTTTTACTAAAAATAGGCTTCAATGTCCAGCAGGTTGTAATGTGTTAGATAGCACTTCAAGTGCAATAGCTGCTGTACCTGCCTTAATACAGCTATATTACCAGTTCATCTTTGCAGTATGCTAACTATGAAAATCAAACATCAGGCTTCACAATTACTTTAGTAGTTCCATTTTGCTCAAATGCTTACTAGGATTACACTGTCCTACAATTGAAAAGGCAATAAAACAGCTTCTCTCATCCTTACAGGAGAAGTTTCTGACACCTTACAAGCACAGCGCAGCGTGTTTTGCATCTCTTGGGTTAATGGTATATTACTATTCCCATCCAGAGGCAAAGACTAGGAAGAGATTAATTATGGGAACTGGAACACAAATGGCTTGAAGAAATCTCTACCACCTTCTTTACATATTTATTTTCTAGCTGGCATTTTTTAAGGCTATTTTGATAACAGAAGTGGATGTTACACTGTGAAAATGAATAATGATCACGAATACTATTGAGTCTATCACACTTTTTAATGACTATGGATATGAAATATGCTATCTTATTTCTGTATTCGGCCTTGCAGAAGACTTTCAACTGATGTTTTGTCATGTTTGCTTAGAGAAGCTCATTGTCCAGTCACAACGGTGTAAGTCAGGGCTATCAAGGGTTCATCATTTTGTGTAGAACTGCCAAAAGAGAGAAAACACAGAGTCTTTAGCCCCTAAATTACACCGATGTAGTCACCCTTTGAGTCAAATACATTTAGTGACCTGCAGTACACAGTGAACATCACTTCAGAATTTGGTCACGTGCCATTACCATGATGGACTTGCCCAAAACCAAATCTTTCTTTATCTCACCCAAATTATATGTCATATGCAAACCAAAGAAAGAGATAAAAGGAAATGTGTTATATTACTGCTACCATGAACCACAGGTACTGCACTAACATTTCACTAGCCCATGGAAAAACAGGATCACTTTAATCCCACTGATATTACACACTACTAGAAAGCTAGTACATCTGTACCTACCTATCAGGGCAAACCAAAAAGTTCACACTGAATTTTAAAAATCAATAAGCAGAAGAAAAATAACAACTATTACATGGAACATCATTCCTCAAATTATCAATTCTTACTCAAAAATGGACTATTCTTTTGAATCTCTAGTTCAAATCTGAGATTTTAAACTCTTCGCTTTGGTGATTGTGTTACAATTTTAATACTACTTATGAGCTTCTATTTTTAAAAGGACTATTAAAAACAAACAAGGCATTTATAGATTCCTTATTAAGGATGTCTACAGTGTCTAGAAGCCTCTCTAATACTTATTTATGAGCATCTAATCATATCAATGTTCCTTTTGCTATAAAACTGTTTTACACTAAGATCAGTGCAAACAGTCGCTAAGACACCCTGAAATCAGTGACAACCATGAATATTCAGTGCTCTGCTGGAATAAACAGAAACACTTCCATCTCACACTTGTATTAATTTAACATGCCATGATCAGGAGCCATGAGTCCTACCCTCAGAAGAACCAGCACCATGATACATTTCATGACAGCACCCATGAACAGTTATGAACAGGCACTGCACAACCAATGCAGGAGAGATTCTGGGAATACTCCTAAAATGCCAGTACATAGTTTGAAGCAGTGCTCTGTACAACCATTTGTTGCTGGACAGTCCTGTCATCCTAAATCAGGAAGACATTTTATTTCTAGGAATTATATTTTAGACTATATATTTAGTTTCTTCAAGCTACATATGCATCGTCTTCATTTTTAGTCCTCAGTAGCTAACCTAACTAAATCTGGCTAGATGCCATAAAAAAATATTGTTGTGGCATAAGAGGGAAAGTTTATTATTATTACTTTCAAAACTAATGAATTAAGCCGGCCATACTATTCCAAAAACTCCAGGCTTTGTGCTAAATCTCTTTTTACAGCAATGTTTCCAGATATTGATTAACCAAATCAAAATATATATGTCACTCCCCCACTCTGTCTGGCAATCTATCACAACAAGCCTGAACACTTCATTTATATGACTCATACACCTTTAGATTAAACAACTACGCAAATACTGCCAAGTCTCTATTTATCACAGCTTTGTCAGTGAAACAAATCATTCAGCAGGTGAATCATGAAATTACTGTGTGTGTGGATGCTAAGTGAACACAGAGGGAAGCAGAGAGATGCCAGCTTAACTTCACACTTTCCCATCTATTTCTCCTTCCCATCTCCTTCACTCTATCACTGTGACACTGCTAATAAGAGCAGATGAATTCTTCTTGCCTTTTTCTCAACACACAGTCGATTTGGCTGCAGTTCAGAAGGTCCTTTAGAAACATCAGGAAAACTGAAGCACATGCTTCAGTGGTTTGCTCAGGGGAGAGCACTTGCTGCGTACGCCTCTGAGAGGGAAAGTAGGCTTTCATTTCCAATATGAAAAGTGAATCCATTGAAATGGCTCCACCATTTAGTGTGTAGCTCTCCTGCTTGGAGGGGCCTCATAGGGGTCTTCTGCTGCAATTCTGCTCTGCAGTGAAGACAGACTGGCAGGACATCGCTGCTCAGAGAAGGGCTAGCTGTCTGGACAAGGTTAGGTCACCTTTGCAAGAGAACACATTCCAGCAGTTCAGAAAAATGTGGCTGAAGAGCATTGTTTTTATTCCCAGAATGTACCTCATTGCTAAAGAAGGTAGCTATGCTACGAAAAATATTCCATGGGGAGCAAAGAAATTCTTCTCCAAGGCCATTCCTCCCTGCTCCACCCCAGCTGACATTACACAAGTTGAATAATGCATGTCAAGGTATTAAGTAACATGTAAACATTTCCAGTAAATGTTTCGGCTGCAGGCCTTGGCTTAACTGGTATTGCTTCCCTCTGTGATAGTGGAAAACAACTTCCTCAGTTCTTCTGCATCTAAAGCCTAATATTAATGAAGCATTTCCTACCAAGCACTAATGGGAATCTTCCTCCTTCCTTATCTCCCAATACTCATTTTAAAACCCTTGAAAACTTACCTCATGAAGCCTTACTCAGAGATGTGCTTCTCTAAAAGTCTTTTATTGGCAGTATAGCCTATGCAATGGGATAACGATGTCCCAAAAACACTACAGTTCTGGTAATACATTTCAGGACAAATGAAAAATTCCAATTGGAAACAAGTTGGATTCTTCTCATACCATCAAGGATGTTTTACATGAACCCTGTGCTTCTCATCATGAATTGTTCAGCAATACTCCCCCCCCCCCCCCCCCAATTTTGAGATTATGTATTTTCACATAGTTTTTCCCCAAGGGTGTGAGAACAGTGTTGGGAAGTCACAGTCCTTTTCAGTCTGGTAGAGGAAATCCCTTTGGAATTTAGTATCGCTTTAGGCATGCACACTGTTTGCACAGCATATGCCAGTAATTCCTTCTCCTTTACTGTCTATGACATTTCACAACAGGGGCAAATGCAGTTCTGAGCCAACTAACCAAAAAGGGATATACTTAAACATCACTGAGATAAAGATGGGCTCTTGAATCACCTCAGTGAGACTGAGAACCATTAGCCCCAAAGGAGAACTGCCCAAGGAAATTTCTGGGATTTTCCACTGGAATTTGTTCTTTCCCAAAGGGCTTTCTGTAAGAGAGACTGACCTAGGGTCAAGTATCTGAAGAACTCCAAGGAAACAACACCAAATTCCACTCTGAAAAGAGCTTGAGCAAAAACTTTGAACAGAGCTGTTAAGTAGAAAGGTAAAGTCATGCATTTTCTGTAACTTTTCCCAAGTATAAATTATGTCTTTTAATGTCTGATAGCTGCACAGGGCTGAGATCTGTGGGGCAAGTTGGATTGTTCTCCTTCATGTAAATGAATTGTTTTCCTGGCAATCAAACTTGCAGTCCAGCTGAGGACATGACACCAGCTGTGCTAAACATTACTTAGAGCCAAGGGTCTCACTACTGAAAAAAAAAAAAAACCCTTTCTCAGTACCCAAAGATGCTTAAAAAGGAAAAAGCTCCACTGATCTTCCAGACTGAAAGTATGGCAAACTAACACTAGGTTTTAATGTGGTTTTGATAGGGGTTCATAAGCAATGCCACACATGGAGTCTTGTGACATAACAAGATAAAACAACATCCAAAGAACAGGAGATTAATAACTTGTTTTGATGTTTACTGATCATTTGGCTTCAATACTACTTTTTGGAAGACTGTCTTAAAGTGAAATTCGTTTCCCTGGGCTTCATTATTGAGTTGCAATAAGACTGCTCCCAGAGACAAACTGGAACTAGTAAGAAATGTGCTCCTGTTTGGGCAAATATGGAAAGCAGAAACACCAGAGAATAACCTCTTCCAACCCCTCTCTTTCCCGCTGCTTACAGCAGCGGCCTTTTTTGCCTGATGACCCACATCTGTATGAGAAGTAATGGGTTATTGGTACTGAATATCACAGCTCCCAAACCCAAGGCCACCAGCTCTTGGCAGGCTTTCCACCTCTGTATGATAACTGCAGCACTGGTATCAGTGGCTGTTCAAAGAAAATAAAGCATAGGGAAACAGAAATTATAGCCACCATGGCAAAATCAGATCACAATAACATAAAAACTATTGTGCACACCTCAATAACTGATGTGGGCCTATTTTTATGTGTGGGCTGATCGTGACAGGCACAAAGCAAAAACCATGCCAGAATGAGCCTGTCCTGCTCAGAATGTTGTTTCCAGCAATGCAGCAATGAGTTAATGATTGCATTATAGCTATCACAGGAATGCCAGTGCTCAGTAAGGAGTGTTTTGAAGAAAGATTTTTGAATGCAACTTCCCTGCTGCTTTTAGTTCCCCACAGAAGAGGAACTATTGGAAAGACTAAGCCACCCGCAAACACCTTTGGAGAAAGCTTTGGCTAGCCACTGCTGCATTCCTGAGAAAGAGTAACTCACTCACTACATTCTTAATTCTTTATACTGTGAAATAACCTTTTTTGGTGAAAGACTAATAAAACTACTGATTTCCAGACTTCTAAGAATGTTACTGCCAGGGCTAAGTGCACTCTCAGAAATACCAGTGGCTTCTAGACTTTTCAAGAAATTATATCCAACTGAAAAGGTGTTTATTGTTTAGTCAGGGCCCTGAGGGCACCAAAGCTCAGGTATAAACTCCCTGTACAGGGAGGAACGGGATGACAGCAAAAGAAATGCATTTGCACTCTCCTTTTTCCCCTCCATCCACCCATCCCCATCTGCAAACAGGAAGTGTGTCCCCCAGCTCTTGCCTGGAGATGCCTCTGCAGGACATCAGGGAAGAGGCAGGTGTTTGCTGCAGCCTCTGCACCAGCAGCGCATGGGATAAAGCAGGATGCACTACTGCAGGCAGAGAGGGGCTTTTCTGTGTGCACATTGCACACACGTATAGATGTATCCGATCCACACCTCCCTGCAACTTCACAGCAATTTGGCCTTCCATCTTTTAACACGTGCAAGAAATGACAGACCTCAGGCTAACATCCACCATAATCCCATTGTTATAAAGCAGTGTCTGGCAGGACTACAGCAGCCCCTGTGCAGCAGTGCAGCCTCCTAGCCCTCTTTGCACAAGTCCTGTATACCACGTCCCACCAGGGAGCTGGGAGCAGACTCATTATCCAGCAGATAACGATGACTACAGAAGGCCAAGACTGGATGGTGATAAGAGCCCATACATATTTGGCATATGGAAATGTTTACATACCTGTCTACCCATAGATCTGTATCCTTACTACTGTATGGTAACTCACAGAGTAGAGGACTTTGGCAAGCCTATTTCAGCTGCAGTGATCCATATCTTAAACTACAGTGAGCTGCTGAAGCAAAGCAGTGATGTAATGCCATTAAATGAGAGCACACTGCCTTTATCCCATGCAAATCCAACAGCATTTCTAATGCCACCATACAACTGGTACAAACACAACACAGAATCATTTAAACTGAAACTTCAGACACATCCTTACCTTGTCATTACACTATATTTAAAATTTCTTTGGCCAAGTACAACTTCCAATTAGGGTCAATCAGTTACAGTGATTGACTAGAGGTGTGTTTCACAACAGCAAAAAGTAGCAAGTATGAGCTCTTGTGCACCTTAAAAATGCCATCTTTGTTCTCAAGCACCATTAACAACAAATGGATCCAATACCTAGAATGGCCACAACACAGAAAAAGAAATATCCACACTGTAGTGAAAAAAAAGTACCTATCTTTGAAATATCAGCTGAAAACTTAAAAACCAGCCTATGCCAATTTTTTCATATAACATATACAGAATAGCCTCTTAAAATGCTACAATTTTACATTAGTGCTTTCCTTTAGTAATTTAACTTAAGAATGTATACTTAATCTTTGAATCTTTAACACTAAATATTCCTTTGAGAAATAGTCTTAAGTATGAGATGCGTACCTCATCTCTTCTAACCTTAGTCATATCTTAAACTACCATTTTTCACAGATATATGTTAAAAATAAATACACATAGATATGGAAAATGAGGTCCTGTTACAGGATGTCAGGTTTTCTATCAAATAATATGCCATTACACTTTGTGCCTTAATCATTTTACACAAACCTAAGAATTGATGATGCTCCACTAAATTATCATTTACCATAAACGTACCTTGAAAAACTGAGCATGATTTTCTTTGGTTGTTCTCTCTTCTTCCCCAGCAAAGACAGCTGAGGGAATAGACATGCAGTTCTACAGTGGCTTGGCCATATGAACTCTATTAAAAAACTGATTATTTGAAGTTGTTAAAGATCAGGTGATAACCTCCCTCAAAAGATGAAAAAATATGAACAGACCCAAATTAGTATCTAATAAAGAAGTGGGGCTGTTGCACTGTGTAAACCTTGAATTAGAATAATAATGTAGGGAGACTCAACATAAGATGCTGTGTGTTTCTCATTACAGCTGGTAATAACTCCTCCGGGGTCCTGCCCCTTCCAGCACCGTAAGCATGCTGAATACCCTGATAGTGTAATACTGTTTTTCCACGCCCTGCTAAGATATGCCTGAAAGGCACTTTTGTAGTGTAGCTTAAAAGCACAAACTCTGTCCCATGCTACACATCTTCCCTGAAACAAAGCATTTGAAATAAATCCTTCTGGGCAAACTCTGAATAAATCACACTCCCAGTAAGATAACTCTTAACATAACATTCAAGCACACACATTCAGAGAGCCCATGCAAGTTTTACTGCATACTGGGTGCACCTGTAGCACTGCCTGCAGACTATCAGAAATCTCAGCTCTCTTAACATTGCTCTTCCCAGCCTCTACACTAAAAATGAGTTCTCTCTTCCACCTGCATTTCATACTGATGGGAATATGCTGTTGCAGCTGATACAGATGACCAATTCACTCAGTAGCAAACAACTAATCTGCATATCAGCGAAGTGCTCTGCACTTACCAAATGAAGGCACACAAACACATTAGGATTAGATTTAAGGCTACTAAAGTCAGTAGGCTACAAATGAATGCCTGTATAGCAAGATTATTACAATTCTGCATTACTGTGGTTGCTTCATTCAAGTTCTTTGACAGATACTGAGTATCTTAATGAGAAATCTGCCTTTTTAATGCCCAGAAAAGTCAGTTTGTTTCATGCTGTCTATAGTGATCAATTTCACATACCCACACATGTAACCTTACACACACGAGCAATCCTGCTGAGTTCAACTGTCTTTCCAAACCAGTCTGTGCTCAGCACATGTCAGGTTCTGTACATTTTGCCCTTTTCCAATTCATCCCATCTGTTTATAGCCTTTCCATCTAGTTGACTATGATTTTCCAAGGTTTCAAATTTACCTTTTTCCTATCTGATGGACATTATAATGATATTAAGCGGAAATTTATTAAAGAACTAACTTAACTCGATTTCTTTCCACAGTGTTTGTCCAAACTGGCTGGCTGAGTATGACCTTTTCAAAGGTATTTGGCAAAGACCTGTCATTTCTCAAGTTATTTTTCCAATTTTTGTCAGTGTGAGTTTTAAAATCAGTATCAAATGATTTTTATTACATCAGATCAAAAATATGTTCTCTAGCTGAGCTGACTTCTTTTAGTCTTACTCCTTAAAACTGCATAAGACAAATCAAATACATTGTGGAAAAAGCACACAAAAGTCTGGTTTGTGGCTGAAATTCCACCTAGACATAGAGCAGGAAGGGGAGAAAAATTACATCTTTTGAACAGTAAGAGTGTTTGTTAAGAATTATTTTCTTTCTTAATCTCAAATCAACAACACTAGGATCTGGGCTTGACAAGATCTGTTGAAAATATAAGAGATATCTCCAATAAGTTATGTGTCTGCGGCACATGCAGACCAAGTTGCTTGTTTCTTACAGCTTTTATTAATCACTGATTGATTGGTGTGTTGGCTCTGGATGCTAGGGTGGAACCAGGAGACCAGTTCAAATACCGTCTTAGTGTTGCTGCTAAATCATAACTACTTTAAAAGATTGCATATGACAGGTCAGAGAGAGGAACAAAGAGTTTTATTCATGGAAAATTGTACTAGCCTTCAAAGCAAGTCATATGAGAGATATATGAATACATATATTTTTATAGCTTGTGCCTAAATTAGAAAGAAGATTTAAAATCTCAGTGTCCCTTCCAGAACTCCTTCCCTTGTCTCCATATTCTCCTATTAATTTTGGATGATACAAGGTCCCCTTTATTTTTTTTACCTCCTCTTATACCTTCTTGTCTCTCCACTCTTCCCATCCTACTGCATCTTGACTTCTTGTTCACCTGTAATCACATGTTGGATTCAGAGATGTGATGCACCAAGTCCTGGCATTTTGGAAATCTGGCAATTCCGAGCTATGAAAAGACTTTCCATCTTGCCCCCCAAAACAAGCCATTAATAAAAAGCACAGGAGGAAAAAACAAAGAGCAAAACCTAAGACTTCTTAAAATTATAGTGTTATCCATCCTGAGTGTTCCCAGTTTAAAGCAAAGTGATCAAACTACACTGGCAGAAGCCAGTAAAGGATGCAGCTTAAACTGTCTAGGATCATTTTTAATATTTTAGTTCTAGGAAGTACACAGAAACCATAACTACACAACTGTGCCAGAAATCCTGAGGGATGGGGCTGCCTTCTCAGGGCACATCTGAACTCATCAGCCTTGTTGCAGGTTCTGGCTCAGTTATTTTTTCTTAACCAACCTGGCTATGCCTCCCCACAGCTGCCTCAAAATAACTGTAGTAACAGAATATTCAATAATGGGATTTATACTTGTTTGTACTTTAGAAGTGAAGAAAATAAGAACATCCCATGTGTGCCATGTGCTTCTGTTACTACCATGTGGTTTCACAAGTCTCTAGAGGTTCAGAGAGAGACAATACTTTTGGCGCGCAGCCTGAGTGCTGGCTGCCCACAGCACCTCTGCCACTGACCGCTGCCTGAGAAGCCGAGCGTCATTGAAACTCGGGCTAATGCAGACAACTGAGCTTCAGACAGAACCGTGTGGAAAGAGTCTTCTTTCTGGTTCACTTATCACCATGAGATACTTTAGAAAACAAGCCCAGCATATGTCCCTGCTACTTCATTTCACAGGTGTCTCATCTGTCTGCTCAGACCTGTTTTGGATCAGAAGGCTTTAGAGCTGCCTTCTTTATACGTTATATCCTCATCTCCCTGGGAAAGGCAGACAGTTGCACAGGAACACAGTCGCTACCAGCTCCTTCAGCTTCCTCAGACGTTGGTACAGCAAGGCTAACTGCACTGAGTTCTGGCAGTGCCTCTCTAGGGGATGAGGACAAGCAGTGCGTGTGAACCCAAATGTCCATATTCAAACCAAATAGTACCACATATCCAATGATATCCCAACAAAATTAGTACAAAGCCAGAATCTAGCTCTCCTAAGCAAGCTATGTTCAAATATACTTCATAAAAAGTAAGATATACACCAATATAATGCGGTAGACATGAATGAGAAAAATTGTCAGAGGCAAAATTCACTAGGAAAAAGGCCATTTCCTCACCCTCTGACTTTGGGAACTCAACAACGACAAGCTAACTGGGGGAGGCAGAAGTGCTAGCCATTCATCCAGCTAAACAGAGGGGAAAGAAAAAGGACAGGAGGGGAGGGGAAAAAAAACAAGTGAAAACTATTTCCACATGAATACTGAGGGCCATCAAAACCGAGCAGTTATGTTAGAAACTACTTTTGCGCACTTCCTGAATTAAAGTTTTGAAGTCATCCAGGGCAGTAATTTTCTGAGATACAGTAAAATACAGATAGTGACTTTTGACTTGGAAAGAAGAGATAATGAAAGCGAGAGGCTGGATAAAAGAACTCTGGCTACAAGGACAACAACCTCTAAAAGAGGTAAAGGAAGCCACAGCAGCCACTCAGATTTACATCCACGTAACAGAACAGAATTGAAACCAGACAGTTGGGTATCTCTAAATGGTACCAACTGCTTTATTGGTAGGTATGAAGAAGTTTACAGCCTCAGAAGATTGCCTTGCCGTACAGGAAAGGAAAATCGTTTCTTTTAGAGGAACTCGGAGTTACTCAACTCCAATTAATCTTCTAAAACAGGAAATCCCTGCCAACACAGGTGGAACTATAATACACTGGCTGTGCAGCTGGGGAACATGAAAAACAGGATTTCTGTGTTCCCATCTCACCCACCAAAACCAGAGCACAAACACTGTAAGTAAAACATGCAGCTGAAAAATCTGAAAAAAGCAAGTAAAAAAACTGGAAGAAGGACTATAAAAGTCACTTAGGTAATTCACAAGAACATTCCCTACAGTATTAACTAACTTTGAAATATTAGTTATAGGGCAAAGGAAATTAATCTGAATCCATATTTTAGGAAACAAATTCGAAACGACACTTTGCTGACCTCTGATGTCACCTGTACTCCTGAAGGAGGCCTGTAATGTGTACTGACAACATCAGCTTCTCTCGTCCATCTCTTTGTTCTCTGTAATTGGTATTTTAAACTATAGTTTACACTGTTACTTGCTGGATCATGTCACAAAAGATGAATGGCAGGATAGAAATTTCTTTGCCATTGAAATGTTACTTGAGTTAAAAGTCAAGACAAGAAATAGACATTCCTTTTTAATATTTACTTGTCTGCAGCATTTTAATTGTGGAGGCATGTAGAAAAGAGGGATATGAGTAATTATTTACACTGCTACATATTTCTGTCTAATTGGAAGCAAAAAGACTTATGGACATGTAGAGATGACATGTCTTCACTGCTTGTAGGGTATGCCCTGCACTCTCTGCTGTGAGCACTAAGGCTGTGTTTAAGCTCAGCTGAGGATAACAGTGTTTTTCATGACAGGTTATTTCAAGCTCCATAAAGCCATCTGTATCAAAAGAACAACTCGGGCAGATTTCAGTGGAATTAAAAAAAAAAAAAAGTGTGTGCAATGAAAATAACTAACACAAATAGCAGCACCAAAGCTTTGTTTAGGCTAGGGAAAGTTCAATAAGTCACTGATAAAAGAGCTGAAGCGGTGGGATACTGAAAGGTATGTTGTCATCAGAAGAGCAGTGCTCTCATTATAACACAACCTGAGTAATTCTACCATTACGAAGTGACCCTCACTCATCTTATGCCCCAAAACAAACGAGTAACTAAACCGAGAAGAGATTAATTTCCTTTAACTACAGACATACCATCACCACACCCGCTCACTGAGGGAAAAGAGAGATATTTACTTTAAAAAAAAAAACACTGGGGTGGCACGCCTTTTTTTTTTTTTTCTTTCCTACAGATACACACAAGTAGCTCTCTATCTAGACTGCTAGAAGGCTAACTTTACTCACAAATACATTTCAGGCGATATAATAGATAGGTGTTCACACTTTCTCATGAGTTTATGTTTTATTCTCCATTTTCAAAAGCCACTGAACCCATGGGACACTTCAGTAATCAATATACTATGGTACACAGCACACTTAGGCTTGGAGATGACCTGAATACATGCAATGGAGGCAGTAAAATTAGTAAGATTACATAGCTGGTCTTTCATTTCAACCTGGATACTCGTTCCAGCAAGGAACTAATATATATTCACTAAAACAAATGTCCATCAAAGCCACAAAAGATATTTAATGCTTACACATGTGCTGACAATACTACATCAGAGCTGTAAGTAGCCTGACGAGGAAGGCTGCAGGTAGATCAGAAGTGCAAGCTGGTCCAAAATGTACATATCCTCTTCTCAAACATTTAGTCCATTCTCAGTTTGGTGTCTGTGATTCAGGCTGCTACACTCAATATTGGAAGTAAATGTATAGGAACAATTAAAAACAATTTTCCTTCTGGCCATATTGGTGAGGGAAGGTGTTTAATTGAAGGAGAAGACAAAAATTATCCTGTGATTTAACAGATGTGTTCTTCCCCTTAAGATGCATTGGTAAGACACAGAATTTAATGTAAGGTGACTTTGCAACATTGAGCTAATGTCATGATGTTTTGCTTTCGATGAGATCAAATGAAAGCCCTGGTTTTGATCACTATGTCAGGTAAGGGGGAAAATCGTATTTTAATTAAAAAGGTATCCTAAATTCCTGGCAAATTACAAAGTTTTGGTCAGCTCTAAAAGGAATCTGTGTCAGCTGGAAGAGGGCATCTATGTGAAAGATCAGTAATAATGAAAACCAACCTCTTTAGAAAGTAGAAGTAATGCTTGCTGAATTTATCATAACCTGCAAGACTGGTTATGTTAATTATCCTTCACATTATGCCAAGCAGACTGAAAATAATTAATAGTTCACAAACAACCTTCCCACAGAAGCTTCAGTGCCAATGTTGTTTTGACTGATTAAAATGAATGAAAAATATAACCCCAAACATTCAGGCCTTGAACACAAATTCCTTATATCTGAAAAACTTCCATGAAAAATAATAATGTACCTCTCTCTCACAGCATTACCCTGTTGAGGGTAATTGAATTCCTGGGTCACAGTGTCACTGGGGAATTCTGGTCTTACTGTTCAAAATGCTCTGTTAAAGTCCATTCTCTTCATGGAACGGAGAAGCTGATTTGATGTATACATGCAGGGGTTCTGACACTGAGCTCTGCTCAGGATTCAGAGGGTGAGAACCAGGGTACTGTGATGCCTTCAAAAAAAAAAAAAATTAGAGCTGATTGGGATATTTAGGGGGTGCTCGTTAAATCCTGAAGGCTATCCGTCTGGCCGCAAAAGCTCTTTCCTCCTCTTGTCTGAAGCAGCTGTGAAACAATGGTCAATTGGTAACATGCCTCAAGCCAGCAATAAGGAACGTCTACAAGGACACAGGACTGTGAGAGAGGATGAAGAGGAAGAGAAGGAAACAGAGAATAAAGCAAAAGATGGAAGTGAGGAAGGTCAGAAGGTTGTTTATATATTTACAATATATCTAAAATAAAGTCACACCCCAGAGAGATCCAGGTGGCAAACTGATCTCATCAGAAAAGCCACAATGGTTCAGAGGCAAGGTTCATTTTTGCAAGGATCCTGTTTCCAGCACTGCTCATACCCAGATGCTGCAGAGGAAGTTTCCCAGCCACACTGTTTGACAGACTTAAATGTGATTACTGCAGGACAGGACAGAAGATTTGCTAAAATTCACCACCAAGTTAGAGAAATATTATGAAAGGAAGAAAATAAGATCCACTATTTGGAACACGGCATCCACGGTCATAAAGTTTAGAACCTGCTCATGACATTTTTCCTTGAAAATAGCACTTGGTACAGCACACAGCATCCCAGCAGAACTCACAGGTCCTAAAAACTTTCATACATGCCTCAAAAGCATGGAAAATAAACCTGGCTACTCACTGCTCCGTTAGCCTAGGAACTAGGCAACTAGCGTACAAACAGTACAAAATCCACCACGGAATGAAAGGGACTAGTATTACCACATACACCACACAGGCTTTTGGAACGAAGCATAAAGATTTATACAGGCCACCTACTCTTACAGAAGAAATTGCCACACCAGGATTACGTGGCAGTCAGCGTTTCACTCATGGATGCTGTCAAGGCAAGAAACGGACAAGATCGACTGCATTCATTTCTCATCCTTCCATTATTATTGGATCTTAATAACTGCTGCCCGTGGCTGCTCAAAACACTCCCTTCACAATGTTTTTCTACTGAAAATTGTGGCTTTCTCCAGGGAGAGAAAAAGCTTTCTGCTAAAAGCACTGCCTCTGTCTAGTATTTTATTTCTAAAAACATAAGAGCTACTAACTGTTGGTTTTCAGCAAAAACTTGGTTTTGAAGTGGTGCCTCACTGGAGCTGTGGTTCAGACGCCCTGGACGCACCCGCAAGAGCACAGCTCCCACGAGGTGGTGTGAGATCACCCAAAGGGGAGATGATGACACAACTGGGGAGATGCAGCCCAGCCAGCAAAGCCAGTCTGCAGTTGAGTCAAAGCTGTCAATCAAAAGTATTCAAAACTTAAAAAAAATATACGGCAAATGTTGGCAAAAGTAATATGCTTCACTTTAAAATTTTCTGCAAAAATAATACATTTGGTGACCAGCTCTGTTCCTCGTGATTTCTGGGGACCCTTGAGGCTGCCATTGCTAAAGATGGAGCCAATTACAGCAGGATACAGGAGGCCCCAACACTAGAAGTCGTAACCCAGCACTGCCAGACTCTTCCCATGCTTGGGAATTGCAAGCAGTTAGCTGTTCCTCCTCAGGCATCTCAGCTCCAGTACCTGTCCGCGCTTATTGCCAAAAGGGTCTAAGCTCATCAGGGAATGTTGTGCATCACCCTGACTACATCAAAGATTAACTCACTGATCTTTGTGTTTAATGGACAAGAACTATTACTGGAATATCACATTCAAACTTTTAATATCAATTCTGGTCCGAGGGCAATGGATAGCCCATAGTGCCTCAGTAGTGTTCTGAGCTCTTACAGGATGTACTGTCTGCAAGAATTAAATGCCAGTGCACATATGCACATGCAATCAAGGCTCCGCTCTTCGCAGACCCTCCCAGTCTGCTCATGCTTTAACAGGTCATTGACTCAAGTAACCTCCCACATGTTACAATTGTTAGTAAAATACAATAGCCTGAAACTGAAAATACCTCTGCTCTACCAAGAATCCAATCTGAGGGACAAACTTGCTGATAATTCTGAGACCAGCTCATACAATGAGACACTGATTGTCTCAGTGCTCCAAGTGAGCAGCTGAATTGGAACAGAAAAAGGTGATTAATTCCAGCTAAGGAAAGCACCTTGCTACAGAAGACAGGCAAAAATTTAGTTTACCGTCCAGGACAGAACACGTGGAAAACAGTTAAGGAAGAAAAGATGGAATGTTGTTTAATTGGTGAATTCTTCCCATTAACACGCTAAACAGTTTGGCACATGCTGGCAGGCCGGAGGCGTTAGCCTCAGACACGCTGCCAGCCACACTTCTCCACTCCCAGCAGCTGCCAGACCTTCCCGGGGTTTGAAAGTTTCCCTGCTGGAGGCCCTGTTCCCACTGCTTTCTGGTAAACTAGCCTCTGTAGTCACACCTCCTTGGCGGTTTTGATTATTTTTTTTTTCCTTCTTCCCCCTTTTTTCCTATTTTTGATGCAGCAGCAGCTGACCTCTTTCAATCTCAACCCCTCTTCTCTCCCCCTCCCCCCCGAAAATGGGAAGAGGCCCCACAAGCACCTCTAGGGAGGGGAGGTTTTACCTCCGGGGGATGCACCACTGCCAAGGGCTGGGAAGCGGCTCAACCAGCATCCACTAAAGCGGGACACAGGAGCTTCTCACAAAATGGAAAAGCCCCAGCGCCAGCGAAGGGGAGGGGACCACACCAGAGTCCACGCAGGCAGGAGCCAGGAAGGAGCCGGCTGTTAGTCAGTTCGGGCAGGGAGGAGCTCAGCTCTCCCGCCGCAGGAGCCGATGCCCGGCCGAGCGCTGCCAGGGCAGAGGACCGGGCTGCCCGGGTCCCTCCCGGGCTTCTCCTCAGGGTCGCAGCGATCCCTGCCGAGGAGCGCTCAGCAGCTGCCGTTCGAGCCCCCCCCACCCCGCCCCGCCGGCGGCCAGAGCCCAGTCGGGAAGGAAAAGCCGCGCCCCGGCACTCGCAGCCCGGCCGAGCGGCCGCCCCGGGGCTCCCAGTCCCGGGGGGGGGCCGGGGGGAAGGCAAAAGGTGAAATAAAGAAGAAAGAAGGCTCGCTATCCTACCCGGCGGTGCTGGCGGGGACCCCGTCTCCCGCAGGCTGGCCCCGGCACAGGCTGCCCGGCCGCCCAGCCCAGCCTGCCCCGCTCCGCCCACGGGCTGACCCTCCTCCTCCTCGGGTCGGGCCGGGCCGGCTCGGCCCCGGAGCAAAGGCACATGTGCACCTGAAGGTTACTTGGCGCTGGGTGTCCCCGGCTGCATCGGGGCTCCCGGCACCCTGATCCGCCCAAGGGCTTCGGCCAGTTGCGGGCTTCTCCCCGGCACTGCCGCTTCCCTGAGGCGCCGCTGCCTGCCTGCAGCGCCTGGGGCCAGCAGGGAGCCCCGCGAGGCCCTGCCCACCTGCCGCCGCCGTGCACAGCCCTGCAGGTGCCCAGGAGGGCAAGGTACCTTCGCCCTGGGCGGGAGAGCAGGCCAGCGCCCAAAGTTCATGCACGTGACTTTTTTCAGCGTGACTTTGCACTTGGTAGTGAAATACTGAGTCATGCTAATGCTACTTAGCTATTCCTCGCTCTCTCCCCATTTGTCTCCTTCCTTCAGGAAAGGAAAGTATGAGCAACAAAATCTGGTTCATTGAACGTCAGCCTCTAGTCCCCCAGAGGAACCGGCTGGAAAGGACCAGGTAATACATGACACCGATGGGGATGCAGGGCCCAAGTCTGCCACGGCCAGCCAAGGACACTGCACCCTTGCCACCTCACACCTCCTCCCTCCCAGCCAGATCTCATGGTGAGGCATCTAGCTCTCCATCCACAGTGCCTGTCTTCCCGTAAACCGTCACGCACACCACAGGCCTCTGCCCACTGCAGAATTCCCACAGGACCCCCTTGCCAGCCCCTTGAGCTGACACACACCGTCCCGCAGGCACCACCCTGCAAGGTCAGGGGACACTCTGGCCAGCCAGAGCCAGCACAGTACGGCTGCACATTTTTCAGGCACCAGCAGCAACCAGCTACTCACAGCTGATACGGACACTTTGCTAACCTCCAGCCAGTCATCAGAACACCTTCACCCAAAGCACTCTCCTCTGCACTTCAGTAGCATCTTGGGCCAATCTTCACCAGCAACACAGCCACCAGGTTTTGGGCCACCGCTTGGGAGAGGGTTTTTAAGAAGACAAACCCTGTAACTTCAGGTGTAATGTTAACAGATGTGCAAATCCAGTCATCGCATTTGGCAACGTGGTGGTAGAGCACAAAGGTCTGCCACTGCAGGCTGTATTTGGTGGGAACAGTGGGGGGTGTCTGCTGGGAGACGTGAGGCAACTGTTAGAGCTGAGAGTAGGGCAGTAGGCAGCCCCCACAGAAAGGGTAGCCTCAATCATGAGGACCAAAGTCAAATGTGGCTTTCCAAGAAAAGCCTGAATCTAAAAAATGCCCTCGGAGGAGGATTGGGATGTCCCACAGGGCAAGCTGAACCTTGTATTGCTGTTTTATTGGCTGTCATAAGGAGCAAGAATGGTGTTCATCAGTAGAAGAACTTGGCATAATGGTGTCTTGTAAATTTTAGTACTTGGAGGAAGGTTTAATGAGAATTTTCAAACATACAAAGTTGAAAAATACACTAAAAATGTAGCAACGTTATATTTTTGAAGCCTGACATCCTTTTAATGCTTGGTATGGGCAATACCTTGCAATGAACAACAGCAATTCCAAACCCTCTCCTACAGCTGTGCTGGTCACAAACAGGGGACTGAACAGGGCAGGAAAGCCAATGCCATGGAACAAAGGAACCCAAAGCTGCCTCCACCTGGAACTTCCTTTTCCAGGCTCATGGGTTTGCTTTGCAGATCTGCAGCACCAGAGCTCTTCCCTCCCCCATCCCCTGGATTGGGCAAAGCCCTCCCTCCTCACTGACAGAGAACAAAATACAACTAACAGTAGCTTCTGTGCCATTTCTTGCAGGGCGCTAGTCCCCCTGCCCTTGAACAAACATCCCCACCTACCAGTTACATTGCCCTACTGGGACATCACCCTTCCACAGGGAGAAGGGCTTCGGTGCACTCTACATGCAGCTTCCACCTGGAGCCATAGAAAGAATAAAGCCAGAGTTCAGTCAAAATTTTACCTGGCACAAACCCACTCCACAAGAAGACACCACCTTCCCTTGCCCACTCATTGTGCTCTCTGCATCACCCCCTCCCTTCCACTGTTGCAAGCTTCTTTCCCACGAGACAAATGGGGAAAGTGAACTAATCTGGGCTAAAACAGAGCTTTTTGCTTCCCTTCCCAATGTACTTGTGACTTCTCCTCTACAACTGCCTTCCTAAAGAAAAAAGAATATATTCTGTTGGTTTCTGTCAGCACAGAAGAGACAGTACTCACTTCTGTATCTGGAAGTGGTCGTTTGAAAATCTAAATTCAGGCACCTATCCTAACACCTGTATAAATCAACAGCAGATGTGATAAAAACCCTATAAGCAGTTGAGAAGGAACAACTAGGAGAAACAGTTTCAATCAGGACCTTGTGAAATGTTTTCCACCAGTAAGTCTCAGAGACTGCTGGTGCTTTTGAGTTTACGTCTGCATTAGAATTGACAGATTTTGCGTGAGGTATCGCTCTCCGTGACTGACTTTTGACAGCACTTTACCGGCAGCTTTTATGGCATCTGTAGGTTAAACCATGCTTTGAAAGGACTCTAGGTGCTTTCGACCCCCAGTACGAACCAGAGCAATTCCACCTATGCCAGGGAAGCTAATGTGTCAACTTAAAAATCCCAGAGAACAACCAGCAAAGGCGCTGCTGGCTCTAATTCTCTACTGAGTGTCCCTGAGACAGTTCTTTAACCCAAACTCCCGATTTTCTCCCACAAAGCATGGCTAATACTTCACTTCTTCCACCCTCCATCAGCTGTCCCTGCGCAGATGATGCTCTCCAAGTAAGGCTGTTCCCCATGTACTGAACACAGCTGTGGCACCTAAGCATCGCCTGAAAGGTTAAAAATAAGCACTACGGTACTGCAGAGACAAGTCTGACTTGCTCAGTTTCTTGCCCTTGCTGTGAAGAAATCTTTTTTTGAATGTTCACTATCACAGCTGGATTTTTCAGCCTGCAGACAGCTCGTCTGCCCGGCCTAACTTACATAGTCCTGACCACAGTTTCATCTCACCTAGTTGTCACTATCAGTGTATTTAGCATTCTTCAGATCCTGACAATCCATGCCTCTCCCTCACCACTTCCCAGGATCTTTTGTATTCCTATCACTATCTAGTGCTGCCTTTTATTCTTCTTGCCTTTTCTTTTTACTGTCCTCTCTCATTACACACCTTGAGGAGGGTGGTTTCCTGAAAGAAGACTTACAGAAAAAAATCTTGCCTCACTCTCTGAGTAATGGAGCCAGGAGCTATTTACATATTTTTCTGATAAGCAGTGAGAATGTCCTGATGGTCTGGTGAAGTCTGCAAGGAATTGGCTTTGTGTTGTTCCATATTTTTTGCTTGTCTATGCTTGCCCGATTCCAACCAAGTGACAGTATTAAACATACTTTTTACATATTGTTATAACTATTTGGAGGAAAAAGCGGTATCGTACTGTTGAATTTAGCCATTAAAGAGATAATACTGCCAATACTTAGTATTTAAAAATCAGCAATTTAAAAGTATGACTTTGTCATATTAATTATCAGTTATTTTCTGACTGAACTATTATGTTACAGCCCCATCTCATTTCTAAGCTTTATTTTTCAAGCAACCTTTAGGGCAAACATATTTTATGATATATTAGTAATTTAAATTGTTTACTTTTTTTTATAAGGACTATAATTGGGATTTGGGTAGTTTTGTTTTTTAAGGTTGACATTTTCTTTTATTAACATAACTTTAAAGATCTGGAATCTTACAAGAAAACCCCAAACCAGAAAACACCCCCCTCACATACACACACAGAGCAAAAGATGTGCTAAGAGCAGTGTCTGGCAATACCACGGAGAGCTGGTAGAGTAACTCCCCTGGCACAGAGTAACCGTGTGAATGGCAAGCGGGAGCACTCAGCATATTGCTTTCACTGTGGGAAGAGAAGGCGGCAGCCAAACCCGACTGTTCACATAAAGCAGCAGCACAGGAGCAATCCCCAGGTAGTGAGCAGCCCTGTAGGAAGCATTAAGAGTAAACTGTGAGCCTTTTTCTCTAAAAAAGCTCTCGAAAAACCTCTAAAAAAAAGAGTAGGCCAAGCAGAGGGAAGGATGCAGCAGGCTGAGAATAGAGCTGCCTGCTGCTCTCCAGGGCACACTCGGTCTGCAGTCCCTTCTGGTAGTCACAAATCCTGTGTAGCGAAACGTGGGGCGAAACTGGTACGTTACTCCCAAACTTTTCCCTTTCAGTAAGTGATCTTTGCGTATCATGAATGCAGCAGATTTCTGAGAGTTTCTTGCTCTATAGCTAAGAAGTATGAAAGTAAGACTAGGCTATGAGATGACTGACTACCAGCTGAGCGCCATTTGCTGTCAAAAATGTGCATGACACTTCTGAAAACATGGCTAAAACTCTCTCAGAGGCAGATCCTGAGATTTTAACTGGTTTTACTCAGTCCATATTCAATTCAGCCTGTGCTGACAACAAACAAAACCAAAACTAAGCCAAGCCGCAGTGTCGGGAGAAGACGCAAGCAGCTGTGAGAAGAGATGACACTAACTGCCTCCGTGGAGGCTGCTGGCTGCTTTCAGGGACCAGGTTATTGCTCTGGTGGGAACTCTTCTTGTTCCCGCTAATTTCATTCTTTAATTTTTCATTAGATACTCGACCTGTTACGACTTTTGAAGTGCCTCGTTCCAAGTTTCATCATACTAACAGCACTTACTGAGCCCTAGCACTTAGTAAATACTTCTAACACACCTGCTTTGAAACTCAGTTTAGATTACAATATAAAAACTACCAATGTGGTTGACTAAAATTGGCTGGTCACCTGTCAGTCCTTGACAGTCCTACTGATCCTGTCTCTGACATTCACCTGGTGCCCCGCCTGTTGCAAGCACATTAAAGGAATATCTATTAATTTGTGGTTCTTCTAATCATTAAAATCAAATCCTGCTGTGGACACATTTCCTGGATTTTGAAAAGGCTTATCTAAGTGCAGTTTGGGCACAACACTGTCTTTGAAGACAGACCATTTTCACAAAAAACTTCCACACAGAGAGCAATCAGACGGCAAGCTTCCCGCCAAGGAGCAAATTCCACCATCTCAATGCAGATTAGCCTGACACTAATACAATGCCTTGAAGACAGTAAAGTAGAGGCCTGAAACACATGACTCCACACGTCTTATCTGCCACCATAGCAAATGTCAGTCCAAACACTTACATATGAAAATACTTCTTAACTTGGTTTTTGAACAATCCTACTCATTCATATTCTGGTAAGCTGCTGATGGAAGCGGTGTGAGTTCTGTGCAGTTCTAAGTGTGATACTTTATTCAGCTAAACATTACTGAGCTGTTCCTTCATCTTGCTGCGCCTGATTGAGGTAGTGCTGGAAAGGGAATACACAACTCCCCAGAACAGGACAAGAAGGGCTGAGGAAGCTGTGGGACATCCTCTGCCACAGGGGCAGGAGATGAAGGAATAAAAGAGGGAGAAGGAGGTGCTGACAGAGAGACTTTGGGGATGGGTACGTTTGCCAAAAGTGTTTCTGGGTGCTGACACAGCTGGAGAGTGGGTGCTCGCTTGCTGCCTATGCGAGAGGGAAGGGCTGGCTGAAGGAAGCCCAGAAGCTGCAATCCCCAGCATGAATCACTCCAGCTGCTCCCCACACAGTACCTGGGGTGAGAGCCCCAAGGCTAGGGTAGCCCAGCTGCCCACTCAGAGACCTGAGAGGGCAACAGGGAGCAGGGCTGACACATACACAAAAGGCACATGAACTGTGTGGCTCCTAGGCAGGTTGCAAGTGCTGAGGAAAGTAACATTTCAGTGCACTAGGTACTGCACAAGTGTATTGTAAATAATTACCCCTGTACCACAGACCTCTCAGTCTGAGAGGAAGCACTGCGCTCACAGCCCCAATACAGCCTTGACCTTGAAACAGTCCTGAAAGCAGGGCTGCAGAGGAACGAAGCAGCAGAACATTCGCAAGTAGCTGCATTCAAGCGGAAAGACAACCCTCCGGCACGTCCGACACGGGATCACCTACCACTGCACAATTCTGCCGCGCCAGGCAGCCAAGCGCGGTACCTCTGGGAGGGCAGCTCACACGGGGCTGTCTAGTGCAGCAGCTCACCTCTTCATGACCCTGAGGCTCAGCCAAGCAGCACTGTGAATTTGAAAACACACTGCACTTGCACTGGAGAAAGAGCCAGCCGGCTTACTCACCCGTGAGCTTCCTGTGTGCAGTGCCCAGACTGTTCCATGATCAGCATTTTCTTGATGCAAAATGGCACTCATACTGATGGATGCTAACAAGATGTTTCCTGTGAAAACGCAAGGATGCTTGTGGGGTTTACTTTAAGACAGTCATTGTCTGCAAAGTGTCTATAATGCTTTCTAGAGTCCCTGGGATATTTTTACACTTGTTCATTACAAGGTCTACCAACTGCTACAAAATAGCAAGGGCTGTAATAACAGCATTACACATTAAGGATGGCTTTAATTACGTATACAGTATCTATGCAAATGCCAGATAGCATCTTCAGCATGAAAGGCAGGGTTGGTTATCCTCATGGTATGGAATCTTTTTGCTTCTTATGATGCAATATTCATTTGGTTGGGCTTAATTTAATTACTTTGGTTTGTAATTACATTAACCTTGCTTAAATAAAAAAAAACCAGTACTATCACGAAGTATTTTTATCATGGTGGCCTCTAAAACATCTCCATCAGGACTAAATCGCTATTGTTCAAGAGACTTTAAAAAGTACACCAGAAAAACAGGGCCAGACAACCCCATCTGCCTCATAACGTGAGGAAGCTGCTGCTGAATGGCAGGTGCCTGGCATCTCTAGAAATGAAGTACGGGTGCCTGTTTGGCACCAAAATGAAATTTTTTCTCAATTGATTCTTAGTTTGAAAACCTTGGCCCGAGTGTTATGCCCAACATTACACCATAGCTCACTAAAGCAGCTTTTGTTTCACAGCTTTTCTTTAGGTATTTTAGCCTGTTCAGTTAAATCCTCAAGCACTGGAAAGCAAGTTCATAGTGATGATACTCCCATGTAACCCAAGTCGACAGGTAAAGTAGCTTGACCAAGGTAGTGGCTAACTCAGTGGTTTACCTTTAGCTGTACTGCTGCCGTAACTGTGCTAAGTAGTTGGGCTCCTGTTTGAGTAGGAGTAAGCAGATCAGGCCCTTGCTGAGTCACTGGCACAGTCAGAACAACTCCCACATCTTGCCACTGACAGTGATGCTTAAGGCACAGTATAGAAGGGAATGGAGGTCTTCAACTTTTCTATAGGAGCAGCATCCCCTAATGTTGTCTGGCCAACCAGGCTTGACTGTGGTTTGAGGCAAAAAACAGCATTAACCCAGCAGTCAGGGAATAAAACTGTTTGCTTGATTATGACTGTTCCAGAATATCACATGGTACAATGTTACATGCACACTGAAGAAACGGAACCAACCCCACAGATTGCCAGGACAAGGGTCACCAACACAACTTCATCTTAGTCCTCTATTTGACACGCCATGTGGCACAGCCTTGATTCCTTATTTCTCTTGCATTAATTTATCAGTGAAGCTTGAGCTCAGATTGTCCCTTGCATCACTCAAGAAGAGATTGCTCCCAGATTCTCTCTTTCAGATCAGCAACAAGGGAAACATTCCGTGTGGGCCAGGAGAACACATACCTGGCAGTGAGCTACAGAAGCATTTGTGAGACAGCACTGGAATGTCAGCAAACAAGATCTTTGGGTCTAGCCCCAGCTCTGGAGAAAGAGAGCAGCCTAAGCCATCATAAACAAGAGGCCAAATCACACCAGCAGGTAGATTTGTTTTGAAAGGTGATATGGCAAAGCAGATGAACCTTGCTGTTTTAGAAGCCATGGCTCTATTCCCAGCTCTGTAGGCAGCCCACTTGCTGGCAGTTTAGCTGCAAAATAGGTGAACAACCACTGCCTCCCTACAGGAAGGATAACTGGCTTTTAGGAGTGTATATGTTAACAGCAGCAGCGGAGCATGTGGGATTAGATATCATGGACTTCTGGGCAGCAGTAAACAGTATGATGAGTGTATCTTACTTCTCCCCCTACACTTGCTCTCCCCTTGTCATTCTGTGGGCTGGCAGGAGACCTGCCAAATGTGTCAGAGCCACATGAAATGCATGACACTTGTGAGCCCTGACCTTGTGGCCCTTGTGGTCAAGTCTGAGACACAGACCAACCCAAAAGGAAACGATGAAGGTCCTATCCAGACCATAAAGGACTGCAGGACTGGTCCCAGTGTGTTTGTTTATTCTGTGATTTTTAAGTTGGAAAAAAACCCCTGTAATAACAACAAAGCTTTTGAATTCTCTGCCATGTATAGCAATTCTCTTATATCTACGCGCTGCATGTGCTTGTTGATGTCAAGGCCCTGTAACAGAGAGCCACTGCCGCCTATCACACACAAGTCCTCATTATGTTGCATAACAAATTACCTTTGTTGCCTAACAGAATGGCACAGTAGATTTTGTTGTTGCCTTGTGAAAACTTTAGTCTTGCGAGTTCCATTTTGCACTGACGCATTGCTTCTGCCTGACAAGTGCTTCATTTCTGTTAAGCAGCGAGCTTCATGATACGCAGGCAGCCACAGATCCTGAAAAACAAGTTCAGAGATACATAAATACACCACCATTATATCTGCAAAACAATCGGCCACGTGGATCCTGACTGCTGCCGTAACACTGGGCTTAGAGGCTGCAGCCACACATCCTGGGAGGCAGCACGGCTGCATATTCATTGCCAGTGGTCATCTGATGTTTACAGTTACAAGAAAAATCAGTAGCGTAAAGAAACAAAGAAAGTGGCAGAATAGCAAAGGAATTTTAAACCAACAAAGATCTCATGGTGTTGGCATTTTAATGTTATACTATTGCCTTTTTGATGGATTTACCCAACTGCATTATATTACCTATTGTTTTCAGTGTTTAATTACTGGTTTTAACTGACTAGTATTAATTACAATGCTCATCTATTAAAGAACAAAGCGTGAGAAATGTTAATAAATCCATCCATATGATTACAAAATTATAAACCTCACCAGACATTTCTTCTGAGTCTTCTTCATATACGTTCAGCAAATATTTTAAGGGAAGGAAAATATTTATTGCCATGCTTCAAACAGTATTTCCTTTCTTAAAATGTTGTAGTTGGCAGCTTTTTCTATTGGCATATGACCAATGCTCTGTATAAGTGGAAAAATAGCGGTGCTATCTACAGGCCAGAATTTGCCACTTCTTATAATGAGTAATGCTATCTTATTTTCATATGTGCTGGCCATACCCTCTACTCGGCACACTACTGGAAGCTCACTGATAGCTGCTCCCTGCTTTCTCTGGACAAAGTCTGAAGAGGAAAAAAACCCCCAGTCATTACATAAGCAAAATTCAGTAATGTCTGAGAGTTGGCCTGTTTGGATAACCTTAAATAAGGGTAACAGAATCTGGATGCCAGCTTGTTTAAAGATACACATATTTTGACATCCCCTCCTAATCCTTTGAGAAACACACATTTCAATCTCCAATATACAGTCATCTCTGACACACACTCCAAATCGTTCAGCAATACTTCAGTCTGCTTTTTCACCAGTGCTAATGAGTATCATTTCCACTGCTCACCCCATCTCGTACATGGCCAAGCAACAGTCATCAAATAAATCATTGGAGACATTGTTGGATAATGGGTGAATGAGATACTGCTGAGGGATTGGATTCTGTCTCGATTTGCTGGCTGTAGTTAGAAACACTTCAAGCCAAATTTCAGTTACAGGGGGTAAAAGAAAGGCTAGTGCAGTCTGGGCTTTTTAACAGATAATTGTACTTCAGTTAAGTAATAAGGCATGGTTGTTTTCAGACAGTGCTGCTCACACTTAATGGTGCTAATACAAAATATAGCTGGGTATTACTGCAAACAGCTTAGGAAAACCTTCATGGTCAAAGAAGGCAACAACGTATCTAGATGCTTGAAGTACAGGACAGCGAAAAAATAAAATATCTTTGTAGGAACCTGAGATACGTGGGCACTGTACAGCTGTGATTGTGTGAAATCGTACAGCTATTCTTTCAGCTTATGGCAAAAGTCAAGAGCCATGCTAAAAGGCTCTAGGAAGAAACGGCAATTACAGCTCTCCCTGCTGCAGGGTAAAACACCAAACCTCTAGCTGTTGGCTACTTCCTCTCCACAAAGAAGCTGATGATACAGGGCCTGGGGAAAATCAAATTAAGATCAAAAGACTAGGACTTTTCAGGACAGAGAAGTAGTAAATAAGAGAAGACTTGATATAAGCACACCCTGGAATTAATAGGATTGAAACAGGAGATAGGAGCTAAGCTCTTTCACGTCTTGGTGTTTGAACACAGGGATATGCAAGGAAATGGAATGGGTGGAAAACTCAAATGTGAGGAAAGGAAATACTTTTTCACACAGGAATTTAAGTTGAGTCTAGAGACAGTCTGGACATTAATGGGAGTGGATAGTAACCTGTTTATGCTTAACATGTTTTGACACTAACACATATTGTTTAAGTCCCTGTTGTCAGCTCTGAACTGACTGGTTATCCCCTTTTAATAATACAAGAACAAGATGACTTCAATACGATTTGAAGGGCAACATTTTAAATTATAAAACCCCTTTCCATACAACACATAATTAACCTATGGAACTCATTCCCACAAGATTTAAATTGAGCTGAGACTCTTCTGTAGTCAAAAAGGGTTGGACATATATTTATAAAGCAGCCCTATTCCACTTGGGGCAAGAGTAGTAAACATGCAATTAGGCGTTTGTAAATGATCCTTTGAACCCCCTTGGAGACCATGCCAGAAGGCCTAAGGACCTCAACAGTGGGCAAACAGAGCACCACATACCCAAGAGGCAGTAATCCACAAGCGCTGTATGTGAACACTTGACTTCTCTTCAGCAAAAGATCTAGCTGAAATTTCAGCTCCACTGAAGTCGGCAGCAATGCCCTCAGGACTTCACCTGCAACTTTGGCTCATGCGTAATGCACAGGAACGCCACGCTGGCCTGCTGACCTCTTGAAATGTTAAGATTCAGAGTATTTTTATTGTCCAGCAGCTCCGAGTAGAATCAGGATCAGACACTTTAGCAATCCATGTTAAGTCTAAAGTCCTGAATATTAATTTCTGTGATTGTTTTTTTTGTTGTTGTTTGGTTGTGATTTTTATTTTTTTACCAGGGGCATCAGCAAAGCCACCATTTCCCCTGGCTCCCGCAGCAGGAGGAGGCAGGGAGGGTCGGGTGCGGGACGGGGAGAGGGACAGGCGACGGCGGGGTCTCCCTGCCGTGCGGGGCCGTGAGGTGCGGGCCTAGGGGGTGCGGTGCGGGGCCGTGCCGTGCCGTGCGGGGCCGCGCGGGCAGCCGGCGGCCTCGAGCTGCGGCTCCACGCCCTCCCCGTGCGGGAGGCGGCCGGGGGCGCCCCCTGGCGGCCAGGAGGGTGTATTGCGGCAGCCCGCGGGGCCTCTGCCCGGCGCCTGCCGCCGCGCCCGCCCGGTGCCGCCCCGCTCGGTAACACAGCGCTGGCATTTGCTGGTTGCAGAGGAAATTTCCCCGAAGTCCATTGATTCAGAGAGTCACTATTTCATAAGCAGAACAGAGAACGGCTTGGATAACTGAGGGTACGGAGCTTCTCATTCCTCTGCTCAGCCAACACACAGAAGACTTAATATGGAATTGCTTGCTGAAATAAAATACTCCAAAGCAGCCTAAATGGCAAAACAACAGTAAAGCACCACGGAAAGCATGCTCAGCCCGAGACAGATACTCAGTATGGAAGCAGAATGATTTTTCAGGACAGCCTTAGGCAAACGTTCATCAGCACAGAGAAGATGTCCGTCAAAAATTCTCCTTTACTCATAGAAACATCGACGTGGTAAAGTACTGCCTGAGAGGGCCCCGGCTTTGCGCTGTGTCCAACAGCTCAACGCCCCGGAACAAAGGCTCCCACGCAGCTGACTACAGCAGGGGCAAAGACAAGCGGTTTCGCTCTTTCCCCAGGTCCCGCTGTCACAGCCCCCTGCCTGCATGCCTTCAGACAAACAGCTGTAAAACCCAAACGGTGCAAACGCAGAGGCACTGCAGGATGCAGCTGCTGGGCGACCACTCTCTGCTGGGTAGTCAATAACAGCCCGAGCCTCTGTGCTCTGGCTAGCTGGCCCTTTTCTCAATCTGCAAGCTGCAATCCAGTGCTCAGTGCTAGATCTCCAACTCTACTAAAAAAGGAATTTCTCACATCTAGGGTAGAAAACAAGTTTCTGTTGCCATAAAACATGGTGTATCTACCCATCTGCTCCTTAAAAAAAGAGAGACATATTGGATGTTTTTACAATATCCAGGCTCCAGCAATGTCCAAAGCCTTTCCCTCTGTGTCTGTTTTCACCTACACGTGCTACAGCCTTTCCTGGCCCAATCTCCTTCCAACTGCCTTTAAGCTAACACACCAGGGGGGGAGGCCAGGCTAGCCGCAGTCCCTGTGCGGCGCTGCCCCAGTTCGCCTCTGTAGCTCAGTGGGAGGAGGAGGTGAAGGAGGATGGGACTGGACCTCAGGAGGGGACACATCCTCCTGCATCTTGGCCGTGGGGCAGGGTAGTCTGGGAAGTGGCTGAATTGCAATGGAAAGCCCCTGGGAGCTGTGGCCTTGTCTAATATGCTCAATTCAGCCTCTCCCATCAAAGGGAAAAGTCTAAGAGCCTTTTGGAAGGAGAGAAAGCAGTATGCCCTTGTGCCTCCTTGGAACCCGATTAACTGTAAAGGCAGCCTTAGCAGCCCCTGCTGGAAACAAAGAACATTACTAGCAGAGCACAGGTGACTGAAAATAAAAAGGAGACCTGAAAGCTGATGTTGCTCTTAAAAAAGACAAAGCAGAGTCTAGGCAGGCGCAGAGAAGGGGACCTAGAAAGGAAAGACAACACTCAAACAAGCTAAATGAGGAGAAGTACTGGAAAACAGGGGAAAACAGATGGAAACTCTACCATTTTTGCCTCTGCAATTCACCTCTACCTTCTAGGATACACTGACCCTCCCTGCACAAATGTACCAAGGAGTTTCTGCACCTTATGCAGAAGGATTCCTTCACCTCCAGACAGAACTCACTTTCTCTTCACAAGAATGGGGGAGTTAAACATTAGGTTCATCTCCGAAGGCCTGTCTTCCACGTCAAAATGCAGCCAAGGCTGCTGGTTCCTCATCCCTCTGTCAATGTGCCTATCCCCTTCAGGTTTCTAAGGCAGGTCCATAGAGACAAGGCAGGTCTAAGGCCAGGCTGTGACATCAGCCTGTGTCTTGGGGTCCAGATCAACAGGGTTCATGGCCAGACACAGTTGTGACTATGGCTGAGTTGGAGATGAGCACTCTTGCCATGTAGCTCAGATCAGGACTGAAGACTGAGCTGAAAGGGGCTCCCTGGCCTGGGCTGGGGTGTGGGCGGGGGCCCCATGTGAGGATGTTCAGGCTAATTAGGGCCTATTAGTGCCCTCAAGGTCCTGACACAACACGAGAGGTGCTTTGCTGGCTTGTGCTGACTCCAGAGATCTGCTAACGGACAAGAAGGGATCTAACACAAAACGGTTGATAGGAACATGGAGAGAGATTATACCAATGGACAGTACCATGGCTTCAGTGAGACCCGACCAGGTCTCAGCAGTAAAAGCCCAGCTTCCCTAAATATAGCACTTGCAATGGCAACGTCTCCTTTCTGAAGTGACTAGACAGGTCATTACCAATATCCTAGGAGACAAGACCAACGAACAACATGTTTTAAGAGTAACTGCAAATATCAAATACATTTCAGTATTTTACAACAGTATCTGTGATCCCACAATTATTAAGCAGCTACAAGTTTCAATGGTTTTCAGTTCCACTTCAAAACCGATACATGCCTTGTCTCCCTGTATTTGCAGCCTGAAGTTTCAAGACAGCTCAAGCTTCACTCAGCCCCTCTGGAAAACATTCTATGGGCACATTGGATCTCTCCAGATTTTATTCTCATTCCAAATCTGCAAGTACAAATATAGCAACATTCCACTCTCCTAATGCACACTTACTAAATGTGCTGAAATGTCAGATGCCAAACAGTACAAAAAAGCACTTTACCACATTCCTGTTGATGTGCAATATTACAGAGAAGGCAGAAACTGCTTTAATGTCTGTGGATTTATTAGATCTGAATACTCTCCTCCTTTCATCTGGCAGCAGTAAAGCCGTTAATGCTGCAACAGCTTCTTCAGAGCTTGCAACAGTGCACTGGCAAATACATACCTTGAGAACAATGTCATTTCTGCAGGATTTTGAATGTGACTCCCTCTATCCAAACAAGAGCTGCCTGAGCAGAGCGATTATAGGTAGGAAGGTGAACCCAGCAGAGCAGCAGACAAGCAGGTAATAAATACCCCTGCTGCCGGGAGGAAGCAGGGGTGAGGCTAGAAAGCTTCCTACCGCTGTAGCTATTGTCTCACTGCTTCCTCTGCCTCACAGCTAGGGAAACCATCGGTGACGCAGCCGGTGGGATTGAACTAACTCAGCAGCAGTTGCAAGGCTCTGCTAACCCGATCAGAATCGGTTCTTGACAATTAGTATTGCTGAGTCATTCAAATGAGAGCAATGCAGGGTCATTCCCCTTGGTTGGTATTGTTTCTCGTGTTGCTAGAAACAGCCACTTGGCAATATTCCTTCTGCACATTTGTATTACCCAGAAAATCCAACTCAGCCAAAAATTTTGAGATAACAAGATTCCCTCCTTCTGGATGGGAAACAGAATATTTTGACATATTAGGAGTCTTCAAAAGGAAAAAAATCAACGTTTTGTTCTGATAAATTTGCATTTCCTCAGGGAGTGGAGGGCCAGGGAATCGCTTTGTTGAAATTTCCCAGTCGGCTTGAATAATAAGGATATGACCTCGAAGAAGTCAACTGTGACATGAACGTTTTCTCATAACAGAAGATACAATCACTACCTTACTGTGGATCTTAAGCCATATGGCTGATATGTTGAACACTGTCCAAAGGAGAAAATGTGTGTTCAAATGGCAGCATCTTGTCCAAAAACAAAACTCAGTACAAAGGCAGCTCAGGTGGGAGTTCGCATGTCCTCACACCACCTCTGGTCCTGCCCTGCTGCGAGGTTTCTAAGAAGACAGTGGAGCTTTCTGCCAATTAGGAATGCAGCCTTCCTCCTCTTAGAGGAGATTTAAGAAGGGGAATAGCTGTCATGGACTGCTGGGTTGTTAGCACGGGTTGCTGTCAGGTTGGCTTTTGCAAGGGTATCTGTAACATCCTCTAAATTGGCCCATTGCTCCCTTCCCTTCCAAGGCCACGGGCACAAATCCGCCCTGACTGTTGAATGCTCAGCCACAGCAGCTGTCAAAACCCTTAGGCTGAAAAAACTGTGAGGACAAATTTGTTTGGAATCAAATTAGAACTTCACCATGGGATAAGCACCAGGTTAAGCTGAACCACCTCAGAAGCATCCTTTAAACAAGCAGTCCTCAGTTCTCCTTCTCTGCTGGCAGGAAGCCTCTTGACTTCAACATATCACTTTACTCAAATACTCTCAAATTTTCCTAATGTTGAAATTATAAACTGCCAGAGCAGCCAAATATAGGAACAAAATAAACTAACTGTACGAGAAAGAAAAGCTTATTCTGTGTCTCTTCTGATTTTATTAGTAATATTCCTTTCCTTTTTCTAGAGTTCCTTGCTGAGCTGGAAAAAAAATTCCTTGTTGCCAAATCTGTACTTAATCTGATGTTTCTTTCTCTGCATTTTCTTATATATTCTTTCCTTTTTTTTAGTCAAGGTTCCTCTGTAAATGCAAGTTCTCCACTCTGTCCTAGCCAAAATCTATGCTATAATAGTAGGAACTAACCTCTTTGGTACTCAAGGGGTGAGTCTCAAGGGACTTTTCCTCAGCAGAAGGTCTGCAATACTATGAGTACTGATAAATACTGCAATTAATGTCTCTCATATTTTTGTGTACAAAATTTAAACTTCTCACACCTGCATTTCTGGCTGCAATCTCCCTGGAGGTGTCACTGACAATTTCCCTCCCGACAAAGGGAAGTGCATGACCTAAGCTGGGACTTGTGTGGCTCCTAGAGCACAGTCACGCTGCAGCTGAGCAGCTCCTTCCGCTGCCTGCAGTGTGGCACCTCACCCTCAGCGCCGCAGTGCTGCCAAACTGGAGGTACGGCGGCTGATACTCCAAACAACCGCTTATCTCAGTGGGTTTGGGGCCAACCCTTCCATCAGGTTAACGCAATCAGAGCATTAAACAAGTGGTGACCTGAAACTGGAGTGTAGCACAAACGGTCCTGAAACATTTTTCTCCATCTGTGTGTGTTAAGTCCAGCTAACTTTTGCCATCTTCTGGAAGAAGGGAATAAAATTAGGACGCTCAATTCTATTTGTGCTTTCTCAAACTCGAGGCATTAAATAATCTGTTCTGACCCCTTTCTCTAGTCACGCTGAGACAGATATTGCAGGTGTCCCCAAGAAAGCTCATGCTGTGATGATGTGACACCCACGTCTGTCACTCACTTGAAGCTATAAGCTGAGGGTATGACTCATTTTCTGCATTATGCAGTAACAACCGTAATGCTGTACTTCATTTAGCTGTTTGCTGTTTATTTGCTATTCTCACCAAGATCACTAAGTCTGTAGACTTTTTGGGGGGATTTTTAACCATTTCATCCCCAATTCTCCAGTGATGTTTTGGTTCCACCTCAGACTCTAGAAACAGCTTTTATCTGGTTGGTTTGTTTCATTTTGTGTCCTTTTTTCCTCTTCTTATATGAAAACATAGGGACCTTTTTTACACCATCCATCCCTTTAACCACCTCAGAAGTTCTAACTTCCACTTTTTTACTATATTTAGTGATGACCACCCTGATCTCCAGTGGCTTGAGGATGTCTAGCCCTTGACCCAACTGGGTTTCTACGTCACTATAATGCCCAGAGGCAGGCCAGGAATGAGGGCAAGGTGAAGGAATATCCAAGACATGGACAAGGCGGGAGACTGAAGAGGCCAAGAGTTGGAAAGCAACAAGTGGGGAGGTACTATGGACTAGAAGAGGTCAGACTCAAGCGGACACTAAAAATGACACTTCTGGAAAAGGCAGGATATGGTATTTCTTTCTCCCTAGCACACCCAAGTGTGCAATGCTGAACTCAATATGAATTTTCCATTGACTTCACACTAGTAGACTATGAGCAGTTTTCATCACCATCTTCATCAGAAATGATCCCAAGGTGCACAGAGGATGCAAAGGGCACTTTTGGGGGTCCCTGTCAAGTTTTTCAGCATTGCAGCCTGCTGAAAAGAACGGCTCAGTACCAGAGCAGCAGTGCATTTCCCCTCAACTGAAATAAAAATCTCCTTTGCGGGGGAGCTATGCTTTCCCTTGGATAGTGAACTCACTTCCTTCTGTTTTGTTTATAGCTGTACGGGAGGTTTTTCCTCTTCCATTCCCTTTTCCAAAACCAATGAGACAATAAGACATTGTTAAGTGTTAAACATCCATGTTTCTGTTTCTTGCTTTCATAACAGGACTATTACAGAACGATGACAAATTATGAGGGAGAATGGCAAAATTTAACTCAGATTTTTATCTGAAACAGCAGAAAAGACATTCAGAAGTGGTGAGCGAAGGCTGGAAGACATTTTTTCAGAAAATAATACAGATTAACCATGTAATGTTTAATGAACCTATGAACCATGTTTAAACTAGAAAACTTTGTACTCTGGAAAAGGTGATTTGAACAATGCCGACTGTAGCAGGGCATGGGAACGAAGCATACATGTCACTAACAAACTGCTGAGATGCTATTTCTAACAGCAGTGGGAAATAAAGTATCTGTCACTGAACTAAAAACATACAGATCCCTTGAACTCCTCAAAAAGGTGCCCTCCCTGGAGGGACAAGGGTCCAATACAGTTATGGGAGCACCTGAGGATACCTTTGGAGAAGAGGAAGCTCCCTACAGTGTATGGAAGAAAACTGAAGGAGTCTGACCCTCCTCACAGCCTGGGGAGAACCTCTAAGACAAGACAAAATGGAGCGGGAATGGCTCACACGAACTAGGAGTCAGTGCGAGCCCAGGAGCAAGCTGTATGCGTATGCTCACCCATGTAGACATCCAGGAACAAATCAATCGCTGTGCAAGACGAGGAAATTTTCCACCGTCGATAACATCCTGGGTGTGGTTCGTGTGACAGTTTGACCTCTAGCAAGAGAAGAACACACGCAGGGACCATGGGCAGCTTTGAAATTAATTTTGTGATCAGCTAAGAAGATCCTGGAAACATGTATTTGGTTTAATGAGAAGGGTCAGCCCAGGGCACGGACAGGTAGATGGCAGGGAGGTTTGGCAGCACACCTGCTCCAGCAGGCATCAGAAATTCCTTGGGATGCTCAGCTGTCTAGAGAAATGTGCACCAGACCTATCTGCCCAAGCCTCATCTATTTTTCCCATCTCCCTGAGGCACCCTTCCTAAAGCCAGGTGGATGATAATGTCCAATCCATTTTTGCTTGCCGAGTATTATTTCTCATATAATAACAGAGCACAGTTTACTGGGCATAAGTATAAATAGTCTTAGTCAAAAACATGTAACTGATGGCCCCCGCAGTCCCCAAGCCAATGGTGGAAGTTGATGTTAAAATAAGAAAGGGCCTGTTTTAAAGAAGGCAGATAGATACAGATCAATATTTAAGATTATTAAATTATCAAGCAGCATTGCCTTAGATTAAAATACCATTCAATGACTTTTAGTCAAAAAAGTGTGAAAAGTTATGCTGTTTTACTAGTAGCTGGCACGTAGAGGGACAGACAAGGCAAAAGCAATAAAACCCCCCAACTAATTCAACAATAAAACATTTGACGTGATTGGGATCAGCCAGTGTGAAATAAAAACGTTGCCATGAATATCAACATAAGGAAACAGTGACTGCAAACAATGGTGGTATCTCAGTGGACAGCCCCAAGATCGTATCAGGTTGTCATCTCCCTGGGGGCCGCATAATAGGGGAGCCAGGAACAGCATTTCCAGCTCTGAGAAGGCAGGACAGAAACAAACAGCAAACCGAAACAGAAAGCACTGGCTCACAGCGCAGCACGTAGGAAGGGCATTACTGCTGCTGGACACACAGCAGCGTGGGGAAAACCGTGATTCCAGGGAACAGTGCCAGATCCCCAGAAAGACTGTAATTTCTATGTAATTGTATTTATATAATTATATGTGCACATATATATATATAAAACCATCAAAGAAAGACCCTCCCACATACTTGCAATATGTAAGTAGTAGCCTTTAGGTCTGCTCCAGGCTTTGTTCTCCTAAAGTGAAAGCTGCCAGATTACACAGTAAGATGCCATTATTTTCCTTGCTGCTCTCCTCTTTCCTACCTCATGTCCTTAATTTTTTTCTCTCTCCTTTTTTCCACTTCTTTCTTTCTTTCTCCCTCTTCAAAAATTTCTTCACCGAAAGGGTTGTCAAGCTTTGGAACAGACTGCCCAGGGAAAGTGGTTGAGTCACCATCCCTGGGGGTATTTAAAAGATGTGCAGACGTGGCGCTTAAGGACATGGTTTAGTGGTGGAGTTGGCCGTGCTGGGTTAATGGTTGGACTTGATGATCTTAGAGGCTTTTCCAATCTAAACAATTCTATGATTCTACAATTCTACAATTTTATTCCTGGCTCTCCCTAACCCCCCTTATTAGCATTTCGTCTCTCCTCTCATTCTTCCTCCTTTCCTCCTGCTTCTGCTCTTCTCTCTCATTCCCAGTCACTCATTTCTTTCATACTGAATTAACTCTACCCCTGGTCTATGCATCCTGACAATCTATCTGGTTTTAATTGTTGCACTAAACTTAGCTGGACATTTCAGAGAGCCATGTACATTTAAACTGAGGACCTTTCCAAAATCTTCATAATTCAACTTGATTCCATGTATTTGATACAAGAGCCATATGTTTTTGTGGATCATGTATTGTTTCGCACATGTGAATACTTACAGAACAGACATGTATTTGGCTATTGGTTGCTTTTGCTTTCTCAGCTGTCAATTAACTTTGCGCTATGTAATAGCACGGATATTTTGAAACGTTCAGAGATTTTTCTCCACACTTCCAAAAACACACTGTAAAAGTAATGAATGAGGTCTCACAATGCTTAGGGGGCTTTGCTGGGCGTCCTTTCACAGGTGAGAAAGAAGCAGTCACAGGCAACTCCCGTCAGGGCTAACAGGGTGGTAGAGTTTGAGCAGCATTGAGACCACATTAATTCTCCATCAGCATCAGTCTCGCTAACGGCTCTTCACAGACACCACCAGTATTTCTAAGATTTGTTGATTCATTCCCAACAAATTCAGTAGAAATGATTAATCAACTGCCTCCTCAGTGCAGGTCTAGTAAAGTCTTTACTCAGACAAAACTTTCCTGCATCACACCCTGGTGCTAAGTCTATAAAGAAGAGGAGAGGAGAGGGAGAAATTTGTGATGGATTCTGGCCAGGGCATGTAAGAATTGACATTTTCTTTTCAGCAGTTAAAGCATTAAACCAAATGTTAAAACCCTACCCTAGGTGTGGGTGTCCTCAGCACAGCTTTGCGTCAAATGTGTGCATCTCCAGGGAAAAGTGGACAGAGACGAGCACGGATCTAAATGGAGGGGAAAAGTTCTCACACTGATTCAATTAGAGTAGTATATGTTGTAATATAGCTTCAAGGGATAACTGAAACGTTTGGAGAGTGCTGCTTTTTTTTTCTTTCCCTTTTTCTTTCCTTTGGCTGCTGCCACATGGAGCTCATTTCACATTTCAACTATAATGTAAGTGATACAGAAAAACAGTTCTCACATTGTGTCAGATCCACTGGTGCTGAATCCACAGGCACCCTCCTCCAAGTAGTCTGAGAATGCAGCCATGCATAGAGCTTCATCTTTTCTACCCTACTCCTGCCCCACCTGGGTTTCAAGTGGATGAGCTTTGTTTCCGATTGCTAGCCAGAAAACAGCAAGTGACTACCAGAAAATGATCCATCTCACTCAACTCTCTGGGAAAAAATACAAAAGTTAAATCACGACAGTTGTTCCATACTGCAGTGACGTGAAGCACAGGATAAAGAAAAAAGAAGTACTATTAACCGAATATGTCAATAGAAGTCCTGGTGAGTTCTCTGCAGGCAAAGCGCCCTTCCGTCTGAGGTGGCCAATAGTCTGAAAACGTCACAGAAATGTTTTGACTGGGGGGTCCCGGGAGCCGGGGCTGCTTCCTATCCTGTAGAATTGCAGCAAGGCCCCAATCTTGCTTGAACAGTAAACAAACATAACAATAGCTATAAAGATAAAATGCAAAAAAAAAATGCCCACTCCTGGAACTCCCAATGTGAGGCGAGGGCCTTCCTCTCAGAAATAGCCAGCACCTCATCTTCCCACTTGAGCCCTGGCTCAAGCTGCAGGTGCTCAGCAAGTCTGCAGTTTGGCTCTGCTCTACTGTTTGTTACTCAAAAGATAAAAGACCTAAAGAAAAAACAACCCTGGAAAATTAGGCATATGTGTTTGTTCACTGTGGAGAGCTCCCCTGGCTCAGTCCTCCCCATTGCAAAATGACACCCTACTGTCAGAGGAGTGACGTTCACGTTGCAACGCTGCGAGGGAAGGTGGCTTCACCCGCGTCAAGTCTGGGCAGACGAAGGCTCAGGGATTCAGTTGCAGCCTCCATTTCTACGTTGGCAGCAGAGGCAACAATACCACAGATCACCCTCCAGCTGGGATGACCGCTGAGGCGCAAGTTTTGGAATCATCTTTGTGGGCTTCCTTGGCTAGTTCAGACAAGGGGAACAGGGGGAATCGCTGGCAGTCACGCTGCCGGCGTGCAAATCCCCCCGCCCAGCCCCAGCGCAGAACCGAAACAGGGAAGGTCCACTCCCAGGCCTCAGCAAGGGAACTCATGTCAGCGCAGATAAAACCAGGACTTCCTTCTTATTTCAGTATAAATGGTTTTGCTGTGCCTTGCGTTTCTCTAGAATTCACTGCATTTGATTTTCCATAGCAAATTCTGTTTCTCCTAATACTTTACAACTATTCAGTTCTTTTTCAAAAACATGGCAATATGATCACATAAAGATTATTAGAATTCGTGTAGGACCTAATAAACCGTAAGCACCTTAAACTCTACTACACTAGGAAATACAACACTTCTGTGGCGTAAACTACAAGCTGCGGCTGCAAGCTAGCAGCTGGCCTGTATCTGCGTATTGATGAATGTGAGCAATGTATGGAAAGGGATACTTAACCCACTTTTTTTTTCTTTCTCATTTCACATTTTGCAATCACAAATGTGTTCATTTGCTCAAGATCAATGGACCACATAGTGATGGTTTTGGGTCTAAAGAATATAAAATGAAGGCTTGTCACCAAAAATTTCAGCACATGCGTACGAAGACATTTTCTAGAGTTGTGAGGGCTCAGTTGCCAAAGGAGGGCTTTTTATAAATACGTATTGTATCCTGCATGTATTTATAACAGAATTTGGCTATGAAGATTACTTGACACCTAACTCGCACAAAGTGCTGCTCCGCACACTGCATGGCCAGTATTTGTACAGGGCTATGCTCGAAAACAAGAGGACTCAGAACACCTTGTTACGTAAAGGGGATTTTCCTCAAAGGAGAGATTAGCAGTTAAAAATATGGAACAATGGAGCAATGGGAAAAGCCTGCTGCCAGGATGGAACGCTACAGCCCCTGTAATATCACATATAGCGAGAGCAGCAACAGCAGTAAGAGCAGCAGCAAAGAGAAAAGGATCAGCGAGGGAAATGGAGAGGGCAAAAGGAGAAATGCACAACTGCATGTTTATACCCCAGGAATTCACCACATTTCCAGACCGAATGAAGAACGTCCTGCAAGCTGGGAAACACCCCCCACCCCCCGCCCCCCGGCTTTCCTGGCTATTTTCTGGCAAGCGGACGATCCTGAGAGCACCTGGGCCGTGGCGGGCGGGCGGCCGGCGGCGCTCCGGGCTTCCGCGGCCGGGGCGGCGGGGCGGGGTGGTGGGGTGCGGTGCGGAGCGCTGCGGTGTGGGGCAGTGCGGGGCGGTGCGGGGCGGTGCGGGCCCGGCAGGGGGCAGCGGCGGGCCGGGCCGCCGGCGTCGCTGGGAGCGCTCGGGGAGGGAGGTAGAGTCCGGGCTTCCCGCAACGGGCCAACTGTAACTACTTAGGGGTACTCCTGCTTTAGACTCCAAAACACGTAATGTGGAACATCAGAAAGGCACATTGGTGAACTCTCTGCCTCTAATGGGAAACAGTTGAGAGTTCTACCAAATCTGTCACTTTTTAAATGAAAACATGAAAAAGGGCTAAAAGAAAACAAAACAACAACAACAACAAAAGTTGGAATAATGCACTTTGATTCAGATACTGAAAAATTTTCCTCAAGGAATGGAAAAAGTGATGGGGGGAAAAAAAAAGGCAAACCAAAATCTTATGGTGCTTGTAGCAGCCTGGGCAGACATTCCTCCCTGTGATCCCCTTGCTCCCTTCCCGCTCCGGGAAGGGAAAAAAAAAAACAACCACAAAACAACAACAAAAACTTATGTGATGGCTTGTAGAGATTCTGGGACCTTAGGATGTTTAAACAAGTGGTTCCCATTTCTGTTCCAGGGTAACCGGTGACTGTCCCAGACAACACTTGGCTGCTCCGGCCTGAACTGAACGGTAGTTTATCGAAAAAGGCAAAGCAAGAGGCTTCCAAAGCAAGCTCACTGATTTGGGGAAAAAGTAGAGAAATAGAAGGGCTGTTCCGTGGGACTGCAACTACAGCGGCCAGGAGACTGCTCTACCGGGGACGTGATCAGTGATGTGTATTTTAGACCTTACAAATCCCCCTGCTAACTTTAAGAATCTCCTGTTTCTTTTTTTTTTCCTTCTTCGTCTCTTTTTTTTTTTTTTTTTTTTTTTTTTTTTTGAAATCTCCCCGTACCTGGGAGGCATCACAGGGACCAGAAAGGCAATCTGTAAGGCCAGGGGACAGAGAAGCCGCCCTGCCCTGCCCCGGCTGCCCGCCTCGCCTCCCCGCTGCCAGCCCGGCCGCTGCCCCCCGCCCCGCCCGGCGCCCACTGGTGACATTAGGCCGTTGCCATGGCAACCCGTGCGGACACGGACTGAGGTGCCTCGGGGACCTCTCTCCCGCTGGCACCAGTGGGGTCCCAGCCGCCGTGCCCAGCCGGAGCGAGGTGCCGGCCTCGCCTGGGGACGGTGCGGGGCAGAAGGGGCTGCCCCACGCCCCCGGGAGCGCCCGCCCCGCCGCGGGAACGGGCTGGAAACCTTGTTGAAACGAATCAAGGGAGAACTGCGGCTGCCAAACCTCCGGCTGCCAAACCTCAGCCTCCCGAGACCTGCCTCTCCCCGAGACCCTCCCCGGCCTCGCCCTGCCACCCGGGGGGTTCTTTAGGTAACAGGCAGCCAGCGGCGGCCAACACTTCCCGGGGCTCCGGTGCTTCGCCAGCGCTTCGTTGCCCGAGCTGTGCGAGCCGCCACCGGCGCCGCTTCTGCTCCTCTGCCGGGGCCGGCAGGGCCGGGGGCGGCAGGGCCGGGGCAGGGCCGCCTTCGCCCCGCGGCACCTACCGGCCCCTCAGCCCCAAGGTCACCCACCGGCTGCCGCAGGCGCTGTCGCCGATAAGCGCCGAGAGATATCGCCTCCTGAAGCGGGGAGCGAAGGAAACTCAGCACATCGTCAACAACATGTGCCTGAGGGTTTTATCTTTTTCCTGAACATCTTGTTAAAAGCAACACCTGTGAAAAAAAGAGGAGTAGCGAGTGACTCCTTTTTGTTTCTTCCCCCTTTCGATAACTTAAGGACATTGCGCCTCGTGTTGTGCTCGGCTTCGCCCTGTCCTTTGTTGATTGTTTGGGTTTTCACGGAACAGAACGATAACAAGAGAAAGAATCTCAGTTATCGTTGGGAAAAAGCGGGGGAACAGGCGCCGTATCTCGAACAACAGGTCACCAGCTCTCCTGGGCGGCGGAGCCGGCAGCGCGCCGCTAAAGCCCGCACTTTGCCCCCACTGCTTACCCGGAGAAGTGGAAGCTGCCCCGCCAGCCTAGAAATCACGGACCTGTTCCCCATTCTCGCCCGCAGCCCCTTTACCGAAGCCTCCCGGTTTTTTCGGGCGCCCTGGCCCCGGCCGAGTGCCGGAGCCACCACCGGTGGCAGCGAGGTGCCCTGCCCGGGGCCGGGCTGCGGCGGGCGCCGCTCGCACCGTGCCGCCTCCCGCAACCGAACGCAGTCGGTGAAAACGAGAAATGCGATATTCCGTCCCGTTACTTCGTGATCGCTCCGAATTAGCTATTAGTGTGGTGCGGGGAGGGCGGGGAAATCCCGTTGGAGGGAGAGGGAGCAAGAAAGAAATTAAACGAAGGTCGGTGACCAATTCATCTGCCAGCAAACCGGTAGCACTGACAGAGACCCGCGGGGAAGTCGGGAGCCTCCGCCGCTGTCAGGCGGCGGCTCCTGACTCGGGCAGGCTGCGGAGCGGGCGGGGTGCCGCGCTCGGGACCCCCGGCACTTCAGGGCAGGGTGTACTCCCTCCCAACGGCAGCGCAGGCAGAGCCGTGATTCACTTTAAGATCCCACCTGATGACACTTCTCACAGCATTTGCTCGCTGCGCAGCCCGAGGGAGAGCCAGGCTCCCCTCCCGGCGCAATGCGTTCCTGCTCTGCCTCGCTCGGCCCTCTCCCCGGGAGAGCGGGCAGGTCCCGGCGGCGGGGAGCGGGGGCTCCCGGGGGCGCAGCCCAGCCTCGCTGCCCGCCGCCGGCTCCGTGTGCTGAGGCGGGAACAAGCACGAGGTTTTGTCGAAAGCCGAATTCTGCTTGAGGCAACACGCAGCTGATTTTGAACGAATTCCCAGCAGCCCACCAAATCCTGCAACTGCTTGTTTGGCTAATAAAACCCCATGTGGTTTCTAAACTTATAGAAAGAAAAAGGAAAAAGATGTCCTTCCAAGTAAACTCTAAGTGAAAACTCATTGATTACCTCCGCCTTCCTCTCTCAGATCTGATTAACCATTTGCCATCGTGCTTTCCGAGTCACTTCTGTGTTGGCTTCCCTCTGCCCGAATCCTGTAAGACTTTTCCAGAAGGGCGGCTGTGATGTTGAGACCAACATACTGTAAACAACCACAAGAAGCAGAGCTAATGTTTTCAATACAGCTCGAGGACTAAAATAAACTCATCGGATTAGGGCAGCCCGAGCGATTGTTTTGCCGAGCGTTTCCCAGGCCCGCTGCTGAGCACATCCCCGAGGGCTACCTGGGGCGGGCGGCGGTGCCGCGGCGGCCCCGGGGAGCGCAGCGGGGGGACGGGGGGGGGCGCTGAGCCCCGCCGGCAGGGGACTCCCGGGAGGACGCCCGGAAGGAGCCCCCCGCCCACCCTGCGCGGGGCCGCATCCCCGCTGCGGGGCAGATGTTACACCGCCGCAGAGCAGAGCCCTGCCAAGCCGCGGAGATGCCCCGCACACCCAGAGATGGGCTGTCGGGGCGCCGTGCATAGGTGGATGGGGGAGGCGTGGGGAACCGCCGAGGCAGGAGCCCCGCCGGAGGCCCGCTCCGTCCCCAGTCCCCGGCCGCCGAGGTGTGCCCAGGGCTGCCCCCAGGGCTCTGCAGCGCCTCTCGGGGCTCTTGGGTCCGGTTACCCCGGCCCTGGCCATCGCCCACGACAGTGTCGGGCTTTTTAGTCCTCGCAGCGCTTTTCATCACCGTCTTCTGTTGCCTAAAGCACCACGCCGGCTGCCCGGGCCCGCCTGTCCCAGCTCGCTCCCTGCCCCTGAGGCTGGCCGGCCTCTCCTGCGAGCTGGCAGGACGGGACCGGACCCCGCGGGGTGGTGGGGGGAAGGAGGGGGTCCCCGGTCCCTGCCCGCCACCTGCCCCGTCGGGCCGCCCTCCGGCAGCGCACGGCCCGCGGCTGGGGCCGGGAGGCGGCGGGGCCGGGGCACCGGAGCTCGCAGGGCTCCCCACCGCCCGGGGCACGGCGGCCGGGGAGAGCGGCCGGGAGCCGCGTCCGTCACACACGCACAGCCGAGATTTTTTAAGTAACAGATGTACTTTTTTATTTTTGAAACAAAAATATCGTTTTCGGCTTAACAATAGCCGGATCTCGCTGAATGAAGCCCTTGCATATTTTCCTGTTTTAATTGGTTGTATAATAAACAGTCCTGACCCCGCACTCTCTTTTCAATGAGTTCAGGGTGAAACGCGGACCATGGGACTGGAAATGACTTTTTCACCACTTAAAACACGGACAAGAATACCAGGAATCAGGCGGTATGAGGCAGCCGCACCGGTCGGGGCGGGAGGGGGGCGCAAGGTGAGAGCTGTGTGTCCGTCCCTCCCCGGAGCACGGCCCTGCCCTACCGGCAGCGACCGCCACCGTCGCCCACCAGCACGACGAGAGGAACCGGGGCGCCTCGGGGCGCGACCGCTCCTTGGGGGTCGCTCAGAGCCCCGCTGTCGGGCGGCTGCCCCCGCCGGGCCTCAAGCAGAGGGCTGCGCTCCCGGCACCGAGAGCTCTGCCGCGCTCCGAACCCGGCCAGGGTTCGAGGGCTGCGCAAAGTACCGGAAAGGAAGAAAACCCTGCAGCCGCAAAACAGCCTGCCCGTGACCGGCACTGCCCCGGGGGCTGGAGTGGCCGGGGGCGATGGGAGCCCGCTCGGCCCGGGGGAGCAAACCCTCCCCTTGCCCCGAGGGGCGCGGGCAGCGCGCTCCCGCTCCGACAGCGGCCAAGGCAGGCTGCTTCCCCGCCCGCCCCGTGCAGGGAGAAAACAGCCCTCGATCTTCTGCTTTCATCTGTCGCCAGCATTGCATACACCCGGAGACTCTCCGGCAGGGCAGCGGCGGCAGGCCAGCCGGGACAGAGCCCCGAGCCCCTCGGCCCTTGGAGCAGCCCCGCGGCGAGCGGCGGTCCCGGGGCCGGAGGGGAGGCGCCGTGCCGCCCGGTGCTGGCCCGGGGAGCGCGTCCCGCTCGCGCAGCGTTCCTTCTGCCGGCATTTATATAACGGGGAAAGGCCTTACACAACGTGCAAACCCAGGTCTTGCCAAAGACCGGCGCTCGGCCGCTGTCTGTCGTACGGGGCCGCTGGTGCTGGGTGGCAGCGCGACTCCGGGGCAGGCGGGAGCCGCAGGGAGAGGGGAGGCCGGGCGGCATGGGCAGCCCGCGACCCGCACCGTTCGTGCCCACGGGGCTGTCAGCAGGTGGGTCGGTACAGCGCTTTTCTCCCGTTCAGCCGCCGCTGTCCCAAGTGCCGCTGTCCGGGATGCGGGCCCGATGCTGCCCGGCCACAAGGCTGCCCAGCGGCCTGAGGACGCGGGGGACCCAGCCCTTCACGGAAGGCTCAGTCCCTGCGTGCCCACGTGTGCGTGTTTGTTGGCCCGCAGCGAGGCCCGCCGGCTCCCCACCCGCCCGGTGCTGGCTGCCCAGCGGGGAGGGACTCGACGGCCGCCCCCCCTCCCAGGCCGGCGGGACCTGGGCGGGAGGCCCGGCCGCTCCCGGCAGCCGCAGAGGCCGCGGTGCTGCCGGCAGGACCATCCCTGCCCCGCACCGGGCCCGCCGGCCCGCGCCGCCGGCGGGGCTCTCGCTCTGATTTCCCGTCCTCTCTGCGGAGGGCCGAGGGCAGAGCCGGGCGGCACAGCCACTGGAGGCGGCACCGCCGGGCTGGAGGCAGCCCGGGGCCCCGCCAGCATCGTCCGGCGGCCCGGGCGGGCGAGTGGCCCGCACCGAGGCTGCCCGGCCGGTCCTGAGGGCAAGGTGGAAGGAGAGGGTAGCAGCCGTGCCCAGGACACGGTGGCTGTTTAATAAACCACACGAGTTTACATTCAGTGCAGCCTGTATTTATAAAATACAGAAAACGATCGCGAAACATCGTCCAGACGTGCCTGTGGACAGAAGGACGCGCTGCTGCCGGGCAGCGGGGCGGGGGGCGCAGGCCGGCGGGGCCCCGCAGACGGACAGGTCCCCGGCCGGCAGGACGAGCCGCCTCTCCCGGCACTGCTCGCCCGCAGCAGGGGCTCCGCAGCCGCGTCTCTCCCCGTTAGGCCCAGGCCCCCGGGAGCACTTTTACCTGCTCCCAAGCTGCCCCAGGGGGAGTGGGGCACCGCGCCCTCTAGGGAAGGGAGGCCCTCTTCCAAAGGCCGCGATTGCCCAGCACCGACCGGCAGTGGACGTTCCCTGCCTCTCTGTATCGACACAGCCGGTTCCTGGTCACCTATCGCGGGCCCCGGCGCCGCCACCGCTTGAAAGCCCCGCGGGAATCAGAGCAGCTCCGGGGTCCGCACGAGGTTGCCCGGTCCTGGGCTGCCGCCGCTGCCCTTGCCCCTAAACAGCGGCAGCGATCACTTTACCCCCAGCCGGCGAGGCTTCAGCCCGTTCCCGGCCCTTTGCCACGGGCGCTGCAGCCCGACCCAGCGACGCCGCAGCCCGAGAGGGGCCCGGGGACACGACGGCGGCGGGAGGGGGTCCCCTTGCGAGCTCGCCGTGGCCCCAAGCTACGCCGGAGGAGACAAGCGGGACTGGCAGCACCCACCGAATAAGCAACTCGCAGTCAGGGCCCGGAGCTAGGGGCGGGCAGCGGCCGGGCTGCCGGGGCCGGTCGCCGTGCTCGCCCTGCGCTGCGCGGGGCGTGTGAGCGATGCCGCCTCTCCCCGCCGCCGCCAGCTCCCACCCGAGGGCCCCGGGCGGGTCAGAGACCCCGAGCGAGGGCTCCGCTACTGGCAGCGCCACGGGTGGCAAAGTCGTGAGTGGAGGCCGCGCCCCGTGTGCGCTGGTAGCCCCGGGCCCGTCTGCTGCCCGCTCCGGCCTTTCGCCCCTCGTTGCATCGGTATTTGTGTAGGGCCTGGGCTCGCTCCTTCCCTCCCGGCCCCGGGGCAGTAGCTCGGCCCCGCTCCGGGGGCTCGGAGCCCCCGCAGCCCCGCGCCTCCGCCCGCCCGGGAGCGGGGCCCCGTGGCCCTGCCGCTCGGGCTAGGCATCGGGGACCGGGGTCAGGGGCACTGCAGGGCCTCCAGACCACGGCGAGGCCGGGCTGCGCCGCGGCAGAGAGGCAACCGCTCCCCGCGTCCCCCCCACGGATTTCTGTGCCCGAGCTGGAGGCTGCCGCTTCCTTCCGCGCAGGGAGCCTGCAGAAGGCCTGGGCGGAGAGGGGGAGCCTGAGGCGGCCGGGCGAGGCCCTGTCTGCACCCAGGCCCGCGGGTCACATCTCCCGTGGGCCCCGCCACAGGCCTCGGCAGAGGCAGGGGAGCGCTCACCCCCGGCACCGGCTCTCGTCCCCGGCCGCCCCTCTCTGGGGCAGCGAGCTGTCCGCGCAACCCAGAAGAAGCAGAACACCTGTATCACCGCTCCCGCCCGGGGGACGCCATGCTTGGCCCTGGTCGGGGTCCAAGAGGACCCGCTGCGCCCCGGGCCAGCACCGGGCGGGGGCCAGGCCGCCAGCCCCGCCGCCCCGGACCCCCCGAGCCGGGTGCCGCTGCCTGCGACGCGGGCAGGCTTTGAAGGGAGGCTCAGGCCTAGGGAGCGCCGCTGCCGCAGCCACCGGCCCGGCGAGCAAAGCGACACCCGCCAGCGGCCCCCAGCACCGGCACCGGCCGGGGGCTACCCGGGCAGGGCACGGGTCCCGCCGCAGCGCGGCCGGGCCGGCCCGAGGCGACGCGGGGCCGCGCTGTGTCACCCAGCGCCGCGGCCCCGAGCGGGCGAGGAAGAAACGAAAGCGGAGCCGCGATGCGCGGCGGGCGCAGCCCCCGGCACTGCCCGGAGGGCTCTGCTCCCGCCGCCCCGGAGGGCCGCACACATGGGCGAGGCGCCGGCGGCTGCCCGCGCCCCGGAGCGGAGCGGAGCGGCGGCGCTCCCAGGCCCGCCCGGCCTGCCAACGAAGCGGTCTCCGCACCTCCTCGGCGGTGACCAGCAGCCTGGCCGCCGATCGGCGCGGCCAGGAGGCGGCCCCGCCGGACCCCTCCAGCCGGTGCGCGGCCCGCCGCGGCGCTCGGCGGGGCCGACACACCGCCCGAGAACAGCCCACTGGTCTAGAGCAGCGGAGCGGGCGTGCGGACACCGCTGCGAGCCCGGGGCCGGGCCGGGGGCCGGGAGCCGTGGCCGGGAGCCAGGCGGGCAGCGCGGAGCCGCCCCGGCACACGGTGCCCGCCCCGTTCTCCGCCGCCGCTTCTCGATCCCAAGCGCGCAGGAGCGGAGTGAAATAAAACGATATGGAAGGAAGGAAAGGCTTTTTTATTGGAGACTTTACAATGCTAGAGAGTACAATAAAAGTGCTAGTTCACTCTAGAAAAGTTGGTCCCAAAATGGTACTATGCCACAGCATCTATCAGCTTACATAAACATTTATAAAATCGCTATGAACTGGCCCCTGTGTTATAAACGCTATTTTTTTTTTCACATTAATCTATGTAAAATCGAAGGATCAAAACGTTTTAAGAAAAGGGCAAGCACTCAAAAGCAGAACCTACCGGAAAATCCATTTTGGGCCAGGTTTGGGGTCAAAAAATACGAAGACAGTTTAAACTTTCATTATTAATAATATACGCACACGGAAAAAATATTCCAATCTATAGGAAACCGTCTTTTTTTTTTATATAACATCAAAATATTTTTTAGACCTGTATAAAATTACTTTTAAGACCTCAGAGGACATTGTCTCCTTTTAAAATATATATTTACCGCTGCCGAAACGTTTCACGAGTGACCCTGGCGGTTTTTGTGTGTTGGTTTCTAATAACCAGCAACATCGCACATCTCCTGCTGTTGCAGCAGTCCCCACCTAAGTACTATTTTGACGAAAAGCCGCAGCTCGTAAGAAGCGCAGTGCTTTGCAGACCGAGGAAAGAGAACGAGAGGATGAAGAGGAGGAGGAGGAGGACAAGCACCGCGGGCACACGCAGTGTCTAGGCCCCGCCAGCCCCGCACCGCCACGCGCGGAAATGCCTCCGCTATTTACAAGCTCCGCTTTACTCTCCCCAAGGCTGAGCCCGAAAAGATTACGGCCGAATTACAACGGAGCAGAATTTTGAGGGCTGATCAGCCTAACTTCAATCGCGCACTCCCCCCGCCCCGAACCCTTCACAAACAAAGACACGAGCCGAGGAGCGGCCGGTGAAGCCCGGCTCGCTCGAGCCGGCCCGGCCGCCGCCGCCCCGCCGGGAGAGCTCCCGCACCTACACCACCGGCTCCTCCACAACGGCTTCTACGCTTACACCACGCGCGGAGCAGGGCTACCCTTTTCCCACCGCAACAGTTTGGCCACAGAGAGAGGAAAGTCTGCAGCTAGAGAGGAGGAGGAGGAGGAGAGACGCGAGGGCGCAGGAGGACGCGGCGGGATCGGAGAGGGGCAGCGAGGCCGGGGCGAGGGCATTCCTGCGGCGGCGGCCGGCCGGAGCCTCCCTAGATGTCTATGCGGGAGTGCAGGGCGCTGTGTTTGCTGTCGTGCTCCCAGTAGGAACAGTGCATCATGGACAGCTCGGCGGGCTGGCGGGCGCAGGCGAACTGGAGGCCGGCTCCGTTCGCCGCCGGGGCCGCGGGCGGCGCGGGGCTGGCCGGGCTGAGCTGCTGGGGGTGGTGGGCGTGCGGGTGGTGGTGGTGGTGGTGGCCCACGCCGTTGTAGGAGTTCACCATGCTGGGCAGCGCCATGCTCTGCACCCGCGAGTAGGGACTATAGGACGCCGGGCCCGAGAGTCCTTTCACATTGACAGGGCTGACGTTCCCGCCAGACATCTGGCAGGAGGTGTAGGGCATGGGCGCGGGGGGCTGCGCCAGCGGCCACGAGTTGTTCATGAAGGTGGACTGCAAGTACTTGGGCGGGGAGAGGTAGCCGTAGCTGTCGGGGCTGAAGAGGGTCTTGCCGGGCTGGAAGTGGGTCGGGGGCGGCCGGAAGGGCCGCTTCATCCTCCGTCTCCGGCGGTAGTTGCCCTTCTCGAACATGTCCTCGCAGGCCGGGTCCAGGGTCCAGTAGTTGCCCTTGCGCTCGCCGCCGCCCTCCCGGGGCACCTTGATGAAGCATTCGTTGAGACTGAGGTTGTGGCGGATGCTGTTCTGCCAGCCCTTCTTGTTCTTCTCGTAGAAAGGGAACTTGCTGATGATGTACTGATAGATCCCGGACAGCGTGAGCCTCTTCTCCGCGCTCTCCCGGATGGCCATAGCGATCAGGGCCACGTAGGAGTAGGGGGGCTTCTGCGAGGGGTCCGGCTTCTCGGGGCCCTTGTCGGCGTTCAGCTCCTCTTTGCCCCGCTCCGGCTCCTTGCCGCCGGCGGTGTCACGAGCCAGCAGCGCCACCGTGTCCTCCTCGCCGTCCGGGTAGCTGCTCATCATGGTGTCCCCGCGTCCGCCGCCCCGCCGCCCGGTGCGGAGCGCTGGCCGGTGCGAGGTGCGCGCTGGAGCCCCGGCCGCTGGCGGCCCTCCCGTCCCGCAACTCGCCGGGAGCGGGGCCGGGGACGGAGCCGGGACGGAGATCGGGAGGCGCCTCTCGCGGCGCCGCTGGTCCGTGCAGTGCGGCGGCGGCGTCGTCGTCCCTGCCCCCGCGGGCTCGGCTCCCCTCTGCCGCCGCGGCCGGGCTCTTTTCTGATTTGTATGGGCCCGGCCGAGTTCCGCTTTCGTCAGGAGCCCGCTCCCCTATCGCCGCCGAGCCGCTGGGCACGGCCGAGTTCACCCCGCAGTCACGGCGCCGCGCTCAGCCCCGCCACACGCGGCCCGACGTGGCCCCGCGGAGCGGCACGGAACCGCCCCGGCTCAGCCGCCCCGCCGGGGGCGGGAGGGGGGAGGCGTCCCGGGGGCGGGGGAGGGCTGAGCGAGCCTCCGCCGCCTGCCCGCCCGGTGAGCCCGGCGGGGCCCGCGGCGCCGCGCTCCCCTCCCGGCCAGCGAGGAGCCGCGCTGGGGGCGGTGGGTGCGAGGGGGTGTGCCCGCAGCCCCGGCCCCCGCGGCTGTCAAACGTCCAGTCGTACACGCGGTCGCGTTTATATGTCTTGGCCCCGGGCCCCGCCAACCGATCGCGCCCGGGGAGCGCGGGGCGGCTGTGGTCGCTCCCCGCCCGTCGGATTTTGCAGCCCGTGCCTGCAGGAGGCAGGGAGCGGGGGGTGTCGGGTCCCTCCATCTCCCTTCCCGCAAAGTAGGCGCAGGCACCCGGCGCGGCTGCGGGGCTGCCAGACGCCCCGAGGGCCGGGGCAGGGTGGCGAGGCGGGGAACAACACACCGGGCAGCTTTTCTGCTCGCTGCCCTGGAGGGCTACGGCATATTTCACACGGTTCCCGGAGCAGCGTGTGATGGCATCGACGCTCCCCGTCTCCTTCCCCTTTTCTGCCTCCAGGCAGAGCCTCCCCGAGCAGCAGAAAGGCCGTCTCAGCACAAGAGGTGTCGTGCAATAATAAATCACTGACACGGGGCCGCCCCAACTGCGGGTACAGGAGCGGGCAGGCGGACAGAGGATGCTTTTTGCACCGATTTCTAACGGAGCCTTCAGCCCCAGTCCCGGGAGCGGGCCGGAATGGCTCCGTTTGTCCTCTTGAACTCCCCCCCCCCCCCCAAACCAAAAACAACCAACCAACCAAAACACAACCAAAAAAACAAGACGAGGCGGCCGCAGGAGCCGGGCCGAGATCCGCGGGCCAGGGGCCACCCGCGCTCCCGACCGCGGCCCCCGCTCTGCCCCGGGGCCCAGCACTGCGGTGAGCCCGCTGCAGGGATCTGCCTGCACGGCCCCGGCCTCCGCGCCCGCACTGGAGGGCAGCTCGGCGTTTCCCCTCGCTCCCGGGGAAGCTGCCCGCACACCCCGGCGCCCGCAGCTCCGCGGCCCGGCAGGTCGCGGCCCTCAGGCTCGCTCTGCCTCCCTCGCCCGCGAACCACCGCGCTGCGCTTATTCCCCGCCCCGCGGATTTTATGCGCTCCATCAATTTTCGTAACCAAACGCGGGCCCGGAGGGCTGCAGCTCCCGAACCGCCTCTCCCGTCGGGGCGTCCCGGGGCTTCGCCACCCCACGCACGGAACCCCCACTTCTCCGAGGGCACAGGGGTCCCCGCTCCCCTCCCCGAGAGGGGCTCTTTTCGGGGGAAGGCGGCCGAAGAGGTAGAAACGTATTTTAGCCCAGAAATAAAAAAGCCCTGCGGGGAGCTATCATAACTGTATATATTACTCTATTTCTCGGTCAAAACACGTTTCCGCATCTTCGCTTACTGCTACATAACGAATCCCTTCGCTCCCATCGGCGGAGAAACGCAGACGCTAAAACACGGACTGCAGCAGTTTGGTCACAGAACGGAGCCCCCAGTATTTCCGCACCCAGCCGCGGAGCAGCGCCCGCCGCCCCCTAAGCGCCCCCCTAACGCGCACAAACGAAACTGCGGAGGGCTCAGGCCCGCGGGAGAGACTCTCCCCGGGTTTCTCTCCTCCGGCCGGCCCCCGGCGGCTGGCTGCGCGCAGAGCGGCGGGGCGACCGGAGCCAGCTGTGCCCCGTCGCGCCCGCGGCCGGGCTGCCGGGCTCCCCGGGGCAGGGGCTCCCTTCTTTGTGGCGGCCACCCATGCTGCTCGCGGCGCTCCCCGGCGCCGGCGGTTCCGCGGCGAGGGCCGGTGCAGGTGGAACAGCACCGCTGCGTGTGTCATCACCTCCGCCAAATGGCAGATTCCGCCCTTTTCACTCCTAAGCCGGGCGCGCAGCTCCTTACCAGGGCTCGCTCGCTCGCTCGCAGAGGACATTTGACATCCGAGGGGGCTTGTCTGGGTTTTTTTTGACAGCCCCACCAAGGGGGATTTCGGATGACAGGGCAGAAGCTCAGCCCAGCGCTGGGAGCGGCGGTCGGGCCGAGCGGCGGCAAAGGTGAGCGCGCAGCGCCGTGTGTGGCTACTTGGGCGTCGGACCCAAGAGCGGGCAGGCACCGGCGGGCTCTCCCCTCTCCCCGGGGCTAATTAAACCCTTCTAGGGACATGAAGGAACCACGTGCATACGCAGGGGCACGCCACTAGAGCCGAGCCCGGACGCTGTAGCTGCAGTTAGGCGGAGAGCTGAGGTCTTACCGGCACTCACAGAAACGTCGCAGCGAGGGGAATACGAGTAACGGGCGGGCAGCGAGCCGCGGGACGCGGTAAGCCCTTCCCCGCTGAGGGATGCCGCCGCGGCCCCGGGGGAACGGCCCGGCCCGGCGGTGGCTGCCCGCCGGTGCTGGTGCCGGTGAGCCCGGGCGAGCCCGCGCCCCGCCGGCCGCGGCTCCCGGGGGCGGACAGGGGTCTAGCCAACCCGGAGAAAGCGAGTGCAGAAGGAGCCAGTGAAGCTGCGCCCGGACCCGGCCCTCGAGTGTCGGGGAAGCAGGAGGGGAGCTAGCGGCGGGCGGGGGGAGCTCACGGTGCTGGTGCCCGGACCCCGGCCCGTTGCGGCGAGGGGCAGATCCCACCGCAGGACGCTGAGAGGCGGCGGGGAAAGGGCACTCTCTTTCTTCACACGGGGGCAGAACAGCGCCGGCCCCAGCCCGGTCCCGGTGCAGGGAAGCCGGGAAGGAGGGGGGCAGAGCGGGACTCGGCCCCGGCCGCCCAGCCCCGCTAAGAAGCGCTCGAGAGAGGCTGCAAATGGGGCTTCGCCCTGCCTCTCCGGTACCGAGCCGAGCCGGGCCGGGCCCCCTTGCCCGAACAGAGCACGGGAGCCTCCGCGGCGGTCCCACGCCCGGTATTCCGGCTGGGAAGCGGCTGAGCCCGTCCCCGCGGGTGGAACGGCCGCGCGGAGCGGGGCGCGGCAAGCGGCGGGGTCTCCGTGGGGAGCGCGGCGTGAGCCCCGCGCCCCGTCCCGCGCCGGGAGGGCACCGGGAAGCACCGCGGGGGTACACGGGCAGGGCGCCGCCCCCACGCCTGGCCCCGGCAGCCCGGACACGACTTCTCACGAAAGCCGTGCCTTCGGCTGCTGCTAAGATTAGACCAGTCCGAGTGGGTTTTTTTCTTACTCACCCCCGTGCAGACAGCGGAGCCGATTTCTACCTGGAAGGTTTTGTGGTCGGTTTCTTTGAAAATGTAGCAGACTTCCTCTCCAAAAAAATTTTTTTTCTCTCTTGGAGAGAAAACATGTCTCTGGCGGGGAGCGCCGGGACGTCCCTGGCTCGGAGCGCCCCGCTCCCGTTCGGCCAGCGCAGCCAAGCCGCCGCCCGCAGGCTCCGGGGCAGGGCTCCCTCCTCCCGCACCCAAACCCGGCCGGGGACAGGCGACACAGCCCCTTTGCCCGTCCTCTGGCCCTTGCTCGGCTCCGGGCGTCACGCCGGGTCTCAGCGCCCGGGGACGGGCACACGGCTGGTGCGGGACGGGCACACGGCTGGTGCCTCTGCGTAGCCCTGAGTAACCGCTTTGGGGAGCGCTCCCGCCCGCAGCACGCCGCCACGGGAACGATATTAACCCCCGCTAATTTGGTTCGCGTACGAACGGCACGGACAGGGATCTAAAAGCGGACCCAGGCGCGCCTTGTTCCGAGACCCGTTTCCCCGGCGGCGGGCAGGGCCGCGAACCTTCGGTCCCCGCCGGGCCGGCAGCGCCTTCCCCTCCCTCGGCCCAGCTACCGGAGCAGCCGGGACAGGGCAGTCGCCCTGTTACCGTTTCAACCATTTCCAGTTTCTTCCCTTTTTTCTCTTCCCAACTACTACTAGTCTTTAAGATTACGCAGTGTTTATTCCCGTAACACGCACAGGAAAATACCGTTCCACGTAAACCGGCATGCGAGGGTCTGTCCGGCAGCCCGGCGCTCGTGAGAAAGAACAAAACGTATTGCGGGAAATGAAGTATTCTGGGCTCGATGGAACTAATCGAGTGCGGTCTTTGTTAGGCTGGAGGGCGGCCGCGTTTCCCGGGCCACCCCGAGGGCCCAGCAGCGCGGGGGTGCCCGCGGGACCCGGCCCCTCCCGCCCCGCTCCCTCTCTAGTCCCCGTTTCGCTCCCTTCTAAAACGACACCTGAAGGCAGGGCTCGATCCTGGAGGTGCTGATTAGCGGCACAGCACCGGCTACCAGGAGTAACAGTCTTTGCAACTTCAACGCAACAATTATGTGAGACAGAACTGCGTGCGTGTCACTCCCTTTAGACCCTAAACACTGCCTTGGAGAAAGCTTTAGTTTTCAGAACCTCACCTCTCACTCGGCCTGCAGATCACCTCGCTCATCTAGGGACACCAAACACACACGGGATCCTACTTCCCCGTCTGCTCAGAGGATTCCCGGCAGCACAGTCCCCAACATTTCACAAACACTCTATAATTACATTACTTGGCGTGTGATGCCAGAACAAGGAAATATTCACCTGGAAAGTGTCTTCTTCTGCATGAATGAGTCCCATTGTCAAAACCTTGAGCATATATAGGTGCGTATATGTTTTGCAGTGGAGAATTTAATTTCTCGTTTATACTGTGAAGCTAAAAATTCTGGTAGCTTCAGGCTTGTTTTTACAACCTCCCAGCTGTACGAGGATTTCTGTTTTTACAGGAAAAAACTAAGCAGTCCGTAGACGGTGATGGCTGTACATCCATAATGTGAGCTTCATGAGGAACAGAGCAACTTTATTATGATCTGGACTGAAATCACATTGAATAAAAGCCCATCTAACAGGGCCTGAGGGAAAAGTCACAAATGGGCTCAAATTCTATACCCACTCCAATGGGAATTTTAGAGGGAAATGTTTTAGGATCAGGAGAGTAGATTTCCCCCTTCAGCTGACACTGTGAAGATACTTTTCACTGTCCCGTTTAATTTTGAGCCTGCTCCTACTGCCTCAATATCAAAGAAATCTATGACATGAGAAAAGGCAGCTCCAACCTTTTTCTCTCTTATATTCCTACTTCCCTTCTCTTCCCTACTCAGTTTCTTTTCTGTAGCCTGAGCCAGAGTCTTTGCTACGGTATATTTGTTTATGCTTAGAGGACAGGCCTACAGGAAAACAAACTATATATTTCACTCTACCATTTGGTAGTTCCTTTCTTTCTTCTGAAAACACAGCCTGATCCAGGGAAGGTTCCTGAATTCACACAACCGGTTACATGATGAAATGCAAACAGTTTCTTGTGGTATTAAATGGCAGCCCGCAGCAGAGTTCAGGTTGGCTGTTATGGATTCACTAGTTACGGCTCTGCAGGATAATCCTGTGTTACTGCCATCCTGCAGTTAGTGGCCTACAGCAATGCTGCCGAATGCTGCAAATAAAAACAAACAAGCCAGCCTCCTCTTTTTAGACAGAGTAGAAATTATGTCTCTTTAGGAAGCTCGAAGCAAAGATCATTTGTATCAGAGTCTGACAACTTCCAAAGCAAGCTGCTCTTTCTAGCAATTCGAAATTGATGCTTATTTTTCTACAGAGTATGGGTGGGGGAAAAAAAAAGAAAGGACAAAAAACCCCAAACCATACAAGTCCAGTCATGTCCAGATCACCCTGAAGTTGCAAATTAATAGCATTGTACAACAAAATTAGAGCCAAAGCAGGCTTCTCCCATTGTTGCTACAGAGTTACACTGTTTAACAGATAATTTTTAGGTAATAAAAAAAATCTGCAGGCTTGTTTACACTGTTTGGAAAAGTGCACTGTTAAAGATCCAAGCAGGGAAAACAGTGCGAAGGTCAGATTTTTTGGAGAAAAAAAAAAAAAAAAAGAGGCTTCAAGAAAAATTCTTCCAACCAACCCAGGGACATTGAAGAGATTTGTGTCTTCTTTTACTTCTCTGAGAACATGGGTCCCAAGCTATTAGCTGTGAACTCATATAACCTACTCAAGCCTGTTTTCATCCAGGGTCTGGGATGTTACTGCTTTGAGGAAATGATATTTGAAAAGGTTATTCAGGTTACAAGTTGAAACTCCTAAATTTAGGAGATATAGCTCCGCGAACATAATGTAGCAACAGAACTGCAGTGTTAGGGATTGGGAAAAGAGCAATTCCTCACGTGATAAAACTTTGCTGGCAAGTTTTGTCATACTAGTCATACTGGCAAAGCTGTTTTAATCTGGAGAGCCTGTACAACAGGCTTGAGGTTTTAGTAAGGTCTAGCAGTTGACGCTGTTAGCTAGCTGTGTCCATACTGGGAGTGCTTTGCTGTGGCAGTATCTGGGGATACTCATGCTCAATCTCGTGCCATGGGCTCCCACTCCTACAACAGACCTGGCCAGGTGAGGACATGCTTGTACATGCTTGCAGCTATGCTGATTTTCGCTTGGGAGAGTAGCTCATGGTGACTCACTCAGACCACTGAATTTAGGCAGCACATCTGTGTGCTGTGAACTCAAGTTTTGTCTTCAGCAGCTTCTTGCGAATTTGTGCGGGGGATGTTCAGCGCTCTCTGTCCACTTTCTGCAGGCTCCTGCAGGGGAGGTGCTGCCCTGGGGAGCAAAGCTATCCAGACACAGAAACATACTGTAAAACCCACATGTACACTTAGATTTTGCTATCTGCATTATGACCATGTAAGTCGTGCTCCTTTCCCACTTCTGAGCAACTAGAAGCAGTTGCACTTGGTTGAAGCTAAGTAGTCATGTCCCGAGGTCTTCCAGAACTTGTAGAAGGGGCTAGGTTAGCCAGGAACAGGGTACTCTTGTTGTAAAATAGACTGTCTACATCTGGAGTTTATGTACATGTTACCCATAGAAACCATTTGTGAATAGCTTCATATACAGACAAGCTTCTCCCCATCTGCTCGTTGAACAGAAGCCCTGGCTGAAACACTCAGAGAATACCCTGCCAGATCCAGAGGGCAGAGTTAAGGTGAGAGGGGACTACCATGCCCCTACAAACCACACCCAGCTCTTAAAAACTTGAAGTGTTATATGCAGCCCATGTTCAGGAGGAATACGTGGCATCACCACACTGATGTACGTGCAGCCTGCATGAACTGGAACAGTGAAGCCATTTCTGTTTTTCTAAGCTCCCCAGTTGGAACTGGTGCACTTGACAATCTAACTCCCCCCAACTATAGCTGTGCCTCTACTGAGTACATGCCGCACTTTAAAACAATTAGAAGCACAAGTTTGTTTCATTTTAAATGTAACTACTATGTTTCTAAAAAGATTACAAGATTGCAAACTATATAACTAGGTTTGATCAGAGAACAAATCTGTTTTGTTGGATCAAACCACACAAAATCTGTAGAAAATCAGGTTAAAAGTGATGTGATGGAAGTGATTTTCTTCCTTCTGAAGGAAAAGAGCTAAGCTTTAGCCAAAGTCAACTTCAGATTACACACAGTCCCCCCCAAACTTGAATGCATAACTTGAAAGCATGTACTCATTGAAGACACAGGTTGTGGTGCTAGTGGAAGTTCGATTTGACCCTTAGGTGTCTTTTCAGTCCCTGCATTGTCCCAACCAACCAGTGGGCTTGGAAGCACAATGCAATCCCAAAACATTAAGTTTCCCTTCACAGCAAGAACAGAGCCTTGAAGAAGCTGAATATTTCAGTGTAAGCTGAGCCACCTAAATTCTGGAAGTTGACTTTTGTCTCTGTATTCGCTCCGAGGTCTTTTTGTTTATCTCAATCTTATTCTAACCTTCTGAGTATGCAAACCTGAACTGGAAATCTACCAAACATGGGAGTTTGCATGACATTTCCAGCCTGTCCTACTCTTGACCTGGCCAGAAATATCAGCATATCAGACTTGCTCATAGTTTTCCAGTATTTCTGCTCTTGGTTGCAATGAGAGCAAGGAAATGCAGAGCAGACCAAACAAAAATTAATTAACCAAACTTTCTTAGACTCTCAGAAGGGGCTTGGTTCAAATCCAGCTGAGATGTAGATGAAAGTTCAGCCCATTCATTTTATTACAATTTGTTTACTTACATATAATTCCGTTTTAACTTGTTTTCCTTTTTTCACCCATTTTGTAGCTATCCCTTGCAACATATAAAAGAGAGATACCATTATAAGAATAGCTGTCGGAAGAAGTTAAGCCCCACAGGCAAGTCCAACATATGCTAGGCACAAATAATTCCACCCTGTGACCCAAGGGTTCAAGTCACAGTTTCTGTCAGAGCCAGCTAGCACAACCTGGTCAGACAGCAACAGCTCTGTGTGGAGGTCAGGACACACGAACATCTTCCCAACGGCGTGACTCAGGGCTAGCCAGCACAGCCCACAGGAACGATGCTGATTGGAAAGGGGAAGGGTGAGGACTGCTGTAAATTTCAAAGATTCAGCCCATCTTCCAGAGACCTTTGTCAGAGCAGCTCCTGCAAAGGTCTGGCCAAAGGCAGGGGTGTGGCAGGGGATAAATACACTCGGGGCTTGTAAGGATTACCATGATGGCCACAGCGGGGTTCAGAATGCAAACATCACTTACGTAATTTAACAACAAAATGCAATTATTTTCAAAATAAATCTCTCTTCCACTTCTTCCTTGTCCTCTTAGGTACCTAGTTAGCTCCATACCATCCATCTTCATCTTCCTGGTGCCACAGGTGTCTCATAGTAAGCATGAATTATTGAATGCTGATTCTTGCTGAATGATGATTGAATGCAACGAGCATGAAAGCATTAACTGCACAGGGAAGTCCATGACTGAATATTGTATTGAGATGGTTCTGTTCAATGGCTTCCTGTTTGGCTTAGCTCTCGCAATGCCCACAAAATACAGAAGCATGTATTGCATGTATGCTAAAATCTTCAGCAGGTATTTGGAATAATAGCTCAAAAAAGCTTGTTCTTCTTCTGTGGTTCATTTTTAAGGGCAAGGCAAAAGGCTGATTTTTTTTACCTTGATTTTATCTGACTTAAATAAATAGCAGAGGAAATGAAAGGGTTTGGCTGTTTCTTTTTTTTTTTTTTTTTTTAAGATTTTTGCCTTGAGTGATTTGTTACCTTTTAGTGCTTTGTGTATTCTAGCATCCTTACAGAGCAGCTCTGAAAATGTGCAGCGCATATCAAGGAACAAATGCAGCCCCATACATGGCTTACACCCCAATGAGGAGAAATAAGCCCAGCTTCACCTGATACGTTAGTTCATTAACAGTTACAAATCTGCTTAAAGCATGAGTCTCTACTAGTTGATGTTATGATTTGAATAATATATGACATTTAAGCAGCATGTCACATTTTGGGCACTTCAAGTGTTTTACAAACAGCAACGTTGCTGGAAGGCATAAAGCAGGGTTTTACTTGCTATTGGATCTTCCACTAGTCAATGTCACATTTTTGTACATGTGGGTTCTCTGAATTAGGTAATACACAATAGCTTTAAATGCACCTGGGAACTCATGTGCCTAAATACTGGTCATGATTGCTAATGTCAGACATCTAATTTTGAAAATGTGGTATTTAGAGCTTGACTGTAAGAAGCATTAAAATATCGAATGAAGGGCACTTCAGCATAGACTTTCAGGGACAACAATACTCCAGTTGAAACAAAAAAAAAGAATGAAAGTTAGGAATCACTTAATGCTGAGGACATGTTCCTGAGTACCAACCCAGAAACAAACCCTCTACTGACCTGTAAGAGTGATGTAAGGATGTGAAGAGCTGTATCTCATTTTCCTGCTTGTGGGAAGACTGCAAAGTGGTAGAAACACCAGGGCTTTTAAACAGGCTTTCAGAATAATACAAAGCTAAATTTTGGTTCTTTTGAAGGAATTTCCCTCTTGATCTCAAGGGGAGGAGGATTTCCCCTACTATTTAAGATTATTCATAATGAAAAGGTACTTCTCTGTTTCTGTTTCTGTTAGGTGAGGTGTTACCTCAGCACCGTCATGGCCTTGCAGCCATTTTGCACATTTGCTGGGAATTAACAAAAGGAGAAATTACATTTTATGGCTCATTTGAAGCCTAGTTTTTCTACTAAACTATACAATAAAAAGCCAAGTTTTTAAAGACTGTTTTGGGATAGGAAAAAAAAAAGTAAGGCTATCTATCCTTTCTTGCTCAAGTGTCTATGCATAGGATCTGGCCTACATCAGAGACTTACCACCTTAATGTTACCTAGAGAAGGACTAACATGAGGGACCAACCCATAACTCATTGATTCATGGAGCTAGTGGAAGTTGGTATTTTGAGACACCATTTGCTAGGAGGCTCCCCCTTTTACAGAGAGGCTGTTAGATTTTCAGTCTTTGTCGTAGAAGAGATTCTTCCCTCAAGCTAGTAGAACACTTTGTTTCTGAAAAAAAAAAAAAAAAGTCTGGTTTTATAAACCACTATTTTCAGCTGAACAATATAACCAAAAATCCCAGCTTGGCTTCAATTTTTCATTAGAAATACAGTCAGTTTTTGACAAAAAGCAAAACTGCCTAACTATTCCTTTGGGCAAAAGTTAGTTTCTCATTTAAAACTGTTTTGATAAAAGATTTCTGATTAGTACTGCCCTGTGTCTCTGAAATGTCCAGCTGAAATGTATCCTGGGCAGGAGCACAGGCTGGGATCTGATTTTGAGTGATACACAAGCCATCTGTGGCTTTACCTTCAACCCACAGACAGTGGTGGTATGACTGTCCCATGCCGTCATGGAGCACCTCCGCTGCTTGACACCCCAGCCAGAAATCAATCATCAGATAAAACGTTTCAGGGAAGCTTTAGACCAGCAGTAAGTTTTGCTGCTATCTACCTGGAAGAGCCTTTTCACAATTTCGTCTAGTATCTTAAAAGTGATGTTACAGTGCAGCAGCTCCTGCTATAGTACCTACAATTACTTGCTGGTAGGTTAGAGGCCACTCCCATCTTGCAGAACAGTTGTAAATAATACAGTGCTTATCGTGCAGATAGTTGGGTTATTCATCTACACTGTTTCCTCTCAATTTCAATGTTTCTGAAAATTGGCAGAAAAGCTATTTATCAGGATCATATGTCCACCACATCAGGGCCATCACATCACCACAACCCTGATTAGACCAAAAATAAGGGAAGAATTGGGCTAATGTAGCCTTTTCTAAATGGTGATAACTATAGTCAATCAATAGAACTGCTGTTTGCATGACTGAAATCAGTTTACTTTGTGCCATTTCTTCCAACAAAACAACTATAATACAAGATCCTTAAAGGCAGGGTGTCTTGCTCCCTCTTATCTCCTGGTATAACATATAATAAGCTACCAGGTTCTTTCATTCTCCTTCCTCCTTTTCTTAAATTTTATTTCTTGAGCCCCATTATGTATAGGCTGCATTAGTCAAACACACAGCAGATGTCAGTGCATTACAAAACTTGGTTTGAGAATAATAAAAGAAGTTACAAATGAGAAAGTTAAACAAGAAAGCAAAAAATGCAGGGAACTGCAAAGCTCTGAAGCTATTGAGGAGGTCATCCCTCTGTGTTTGACACTATCTTGTTAACCACTAGCACTGGGGGCATTACAGCAATTTTACAACTTCTCCTGTTGAACCCTTCCAAAGCTTTTAAACCTCTTACCCACCCAGGCTTTTAGGGAACTGTAGCACATGCTTCCCAGCTGGTACAGGAAAGCGATGCCTGGGTATTTTTTCCCCTTTTGTACAACTTAGACTGTAGAAGTGCAGTAGAGAGTGGAGCAAATGGAAAGCATCGCTGATGTTTGCTTCGTTCTGTAACTAGAGATTCTCTCCCTGCCTTAGGAAAGTCAGTCTAAGCAAAATATTTCCCTGGCCCGGGTGTCACGGCTGAAACAGAGGTGGGTCATTTAGAGTCAAGCTATGCATACCCTAAACCAGACCTCGGTCCTGCTCCCGCTCCTCCTGGTTTCGTTGAAGTCGCAGCTACCCAGGAACAAAAGAAAGATCCAATTAAAAGCCTCCCTTGTTTCCCCCAGAACAGAGAGCGCCCTGGAAAAATAAACAGCCACTCTCCCCCTCCGGGAGCTGCGCAGATAAAGCTGCGTGAGTGCGTAGGGACCCTTGGGCGATAAGGCACATTTTCAGGAAGCCAAGGACACACACTTCAGTCCAGGGGGCTTCCTTACTTTGTACACCCAGTTTCCCCGCATGACACAGATCATTGTCTGGCAATGGAAACCGTTAGCTCCAGAAAGCACCTCACATCCAACTGCCTCGCAGGAAACTGCAGAGGTTTCTTTTCTTTTTTTTTTTTGTCCTCTTGGAGAAGCAAAGCAGAATGTTTATGTTTCTTATCTCAGAAAGGAAACCTATGGGAAATGCTATGCCGTATTCTCCACTGTTCTCCTGTCATATAATTATAATGCATTACACGAAGCAAAAACCTTTGGAAAATCAGTAGGGCTAATGAGAAGACAATCCCTTATTAGAAGGTGCTTTCCTTTTCTTTCCAAATTCTACAAGTCTCATCTGAATAGCCATTGGTATAAAAACAAAAGATGAGCCAAATGTTTGTGTCAGGAAAACACAACGCACCCTGGCATTAGGAGCATAATTGTTACACAAGGCAAATCTCTTTTCCCCAAATAACGAACCTAGGCCAGATTTTTTTCAGACTTCAAAGAAAGAACACAGTAGGGCCTTTCTACTGCCAAATTGCTAAGTGGAATAAAAAATTGTGATTTTGCCATTAAATACTTGGTATAAATTCAAAAGTTGTCTTTTTTTTTTTAAACAGCAGTGCTGTTACATTCTATACTGGAAAACGATAACTTAGAATTTCAAAGGCTCGAAGCGGTCACTGGAGAAGAAACTGTGCACAAAACACTTCTGCACCATGAGGCACAGCTTACAGCATTTATGATCACAAACGCCACTACGCTATATTCTATACGTTATTACGGTCAGCACAGATTATACCAAAGAAGCATCTATCGCTGGTAATCGGTACGTGCCTTATGTTCTGCCAACAGAATTTTCCCCTGAAAATTAACTACAAAGCTCACAGTATTTCTCTAAATTCCACTGCATTGGATTCAAAAGAGACTCAGAAATAGCTGGGAAGGCTGACATGAACAACATCTCTAATGAACTTTAATTTTCTTAGTGAAATGCTTAATGAAAATCTGATGAAGAGGATACTGAGACTATATAAGAGGATAGTAACAAACCCAGGTTTCCAACACCACAGTCACTGCAGAAACTTTGAAGAGGTCGAGACTAGATTTTAAAGAGCTGAGCACACACAGTTAGGCACAAAGACATATTTTAAGGAGTGCACAAGCACTCAGTTGGTACCACTGTGACTCTAGGAAACAGATCTTTTTTTAAAAAAAATCTAAACTGCTGAACTCTTTTCAAATTTAGCTACTTGTTACCAGACCAAGATGGGAACCAGAGTCCTTTGAAAGAAAGCACAATCCATAGAGTTTCCATTTCTGCAGCCCGTACTCCTCAGGATTGCCTACAGACACAGGAAATTATACTGAATTAATGTTTAAAGTGGATTAATTAATTGGCCTCAGTCCCCTACTTATTCACAATCAAAAGGCTTTCAAGTTAACTAAGTTAAAGGCAGTTTAGAGCACTCAAATTCTAAAAAGAATTCCTACACAGCATTTTAATGCCATTAAAGTAATTTGTTTTAAATTCACATCTTCACTTAATTTGTTGTTTGTTTTTTTTTTAAAGCCTTCCTATGTAAATGAGTGCTAAGGCAACACAGAAAAAGGACTTTGGATAAGTAAACTTGTCATTTTTAAAGTAAACAAAGAAAATGTTTAATATCAGCAAATGTTCTCAGATCATTTCATGAGGGGTCTACAAGCAAGCTTTAAAAATGTGCTGGTTTGTTAAGCACATGTTAATCCAACAGCAAGAAACTTGTCAAATCAGAATGCTCCCGCGCAGGTATTTGACCCCCAGTGTAATACATACAAGCACCTGAAAGTGTTTGCAGGTATTCCAGGCTTCTCAATAGTTTAAGTAAAACTGAATGTTGTCACCCAAAGAATCAGATAAAAATAATGAAAATAAAGTAACCGATCTGAGCCCTGCCAAGCTGCCACAGGAGCCCAGGAGAGCAGGAAGTGTGCTGAAGGGAGTCCCCAGCCCTTGCAGCAGCAGGATGGGGAGCGGAGGGGAGTAGGGCAGCTTGTCCCTGGCACTCAGCAGGGTGAGGGGTTCAGCTGCTCCTGCGGGGAGCTGAGATGGAGGACGATGGGGGTCCTGCTGCCCCATCCTGAGCTCACTGCCTGCCTGACTGTGCTGCCCATGCCTAAGGCAGGTCTGACCGCAAAAGTCAAGACAAAAGCAGGTGCGAATGTGTGTGTTTCTACCTGGTGACAGCCGTGATACAGACATCTTCCTCCTGTCTGTCTGGAACCAGTTTTGTATGAAAACAGGCCTATCGGTATGGATCCTTGACAGTTACTGAAGTGTACTAAATTCACTACCATCATCTTTTCTTGTTGTGGTTGGAATTTGAATTTACTATAAAAATACCTCTCTCATTGCTTCTCTTTTCTCAGTTGTTGCTTAAAAATAAGTGGTTTGTGTTGATTAAGTCTATTACTTGCCATCTAGCTTCAGGTTTAGGCGGCTTGTAACACCTCACATTAGCAGGAAAACCCTCAGCTCTTACTGTGAAATATTGTGAGTATAAAAGCTTAAATAAGGTATATGGGAGATAAATTATTTATGCAGACTTCAGTATTTGTCATACTTGCTTGCATTAACCATAGTAAACTGCAAAAGCAGACAGCACACAACCGGTGCGACAGGCAGTGAGACAGCTTTGCAGAACAGAGTCTGTAGAAGGCTTCTCTGAAACATGACTGTAATACTCAGTCAGGCTGCAGTCCTCATGGCCCTCTTCAGACCGAAATGTAATCAAAGTAAACACAGATCGCACCTCTAGATGAGGCCTCAAAAGCAGCTGATTTTAACTTGATGTTGCTTTTTGTGGAACTGTTACCCATATCTGAACACACAACACCTAGATAACACCACAGTCTAGATGTTGCTCTCCAACCCAGCTTATTTTCCACTTTCCACTTACAGAATGAAGATGTGGTGCCCTTCATTTTTCTTCTGTCCTAAGTGCTGTGTGAACACTTTGACTGTCCTTCCTCTGGCAGACCTGGCTGTAATTTGACCACTAATAATAGTAGCCCTCTACTCACAAACAACTCCAAAACAAGATGCGCATTTTGTCTGTGTGATTCTAAGTTCATTGTTTATTGCTTTACATTAGCTAAAAAAGAAACAAACAAAAATTTCCAGATTTACATACCCCTTAGAAACAAGCATAGAAAAAAGCAGCCAACCTATTACTGACACTGTGTTGCCATTGTATTCCCCTGCTTTCATAGGACAACTTAACTACTTACAGCCCATTTAGAGCGTAATTCAGTGAACTGAAAAAGAAAAACCTCCACGCTATTATTAGATTTCATCTACATATTAGGTTTCATCTGCCTATTCCTCATTTGAGAACATACAGAGACCACAGCTCTGGAATAAATAATTACAATAGAAAAAGTTTGTCCTAGAGCCTGCACTTACCAGTTACAAGAATAATAGTTACTACACAGTTTAGTATGTGAAGGAAGGACTTGATACACAGAAAGAGACTCTTTAACTCCCTGTGTTTTCCAGCTAGACAAACTTTTTTTTAGAAGAACATAACCAGAACTGGAAGCCAGAAGAAAAGGCATACTGCATTTCCTGGATATTCAGTAGTCTGTAGGAAGATTTCACTGGAGCCTTTAAAGCAGTATTAAGACAAACTAAAACACAAGAGGAGCATCTGTAGGTTAAGTGGCAATATAATGTTTCTTTTATCACAAATAAATTTAACCTGATCAAAAAGCTATTTAAAATGCAACAGAAATTATTATGGAAATGTTATTTGTTGCTTTTATTATAATAAAAATAGGATTTGTTGCCTTTCAGTGCTTTGTATACATCCTGGGACCATTACACAGCTAACAGAACATGGAAAACAGAAGCACCGAGTTCCTTTGCTGTCAAAACTGTACTGCTCAAAGCAGGGACTTCATTACACAGCTATTTTCAGTGGGTGTTAAGCTGCTTGAATAGAAGCAAGTAAATACTCCTATTTACGTTGCACTCATGTAGTGGCACAGAACAGCCCAAGAGGGGAAAAGGCTGGAGACACACCTGAAACTCCAAAGCCCTCGCACCAATCTGAGTTTGAGGTTAAATGTGCTCTGCTGCAAATCCACTTTTGAAAGTGAATTTTGAACTCTTTAAAAGCACACGGCTCTTGCCTAGACACGCATGCAGGGGAAATGTCAACCCTCGTGTGACCTGCAATTGCTTTTTAAGGACTGAAATAATTCAGGATTGGTGGGTAGTTCCTGATCACGTGGATTTTCATATAAGGACAGAAATTAAAGAATGAGATGCTTTTCATCACACACAGTTTCTCCAGGTCCCTCACACACAGATGAATCAGTTGAGATCGTGGTTCACTTGTTCTTGCTTTAAACTCCTCTGACAGATTGCTTGCTACCCCCGGCTTTTGTACAAGGCTGAAAGAGAAATTTCTCTTCCCACTGAGAAAGAAAAATCTCAGCTTCACTAAAGCAAGTGGAAATTTACTGTTACCTTCACAAGGTCCAGGTTTACAGGAGTCTTAACAGCAACTAAAATAACAAGAAATTACTAATTCTACAAAAACCAAAGCTCAGAATAATTCACTGAAGTGCAGCAGTTTCACATAGGTAAGAGCCTAATCCAATGCTTACAAGGATGTATGACAACTGCTGTTTAAAGGCTGTATTTTTTTAAAAATGAATATCAATGCCACAAAACCGTTTCTTTCTCAAGAGGGTGTTTTAAAAAACCTAAGTCATTCTGGAACAAAATACTATTTGAAGTAATTAAATTAATGCATGGTATATCAGTAAGAGTTTTAAAACCCACAATTATCAGATATTTGCAATTGAAAAATATAATATATAACACTAGGTGAAGAAGCCTCTAACATTCATATACATATAACAAAGGTATTCAGCATACCAGAGTATATACCAGTGTCCCGGAGTATATTATTGTCAGAGGGAGAAACACATCACTCCATTCTCCACATAGCTTTTAAAAAGCCACACAAGTAGTGCTGTCAAAGCAAACAGAGAGGAACTGCCAGTTGGTAATACTCATTGAAGTGAGACAGCATATTGCTGAAGCTTCATAAAAATTTAAATCTGTGCATGGTTTTGGATTTCCTCACACACTGTCTCCAGCTGCCTTCTCCTGCTCTGGTGTTTCCTAAAGCGACCCAATTATCATCACCCAATTAGTGCTGGAGGGAAAAAAAGGGCTTCTGTCAGACAGAACTCCTTAAACAATTTAGCACAGGTCCTTAAAGACATGAATCGGGGTTTGCAACCTACTGTAAAGACTCATGCATCAACTATATTCAAATTTGTGAGACAAAAGGAGTGGAAAATGAATGAAAATCATTTATTACTAAATATAGTGAGTTTTGTGAAAATATTGGCAGTAGAAGTGTATAGTAGAGATCCTTATCGCAGCAGTTCAATCACAGGTGTTTCCCCATATTACTAGATTATCCTTATCCAGAATAAATATTTAATGTTAGTATTAACAAAGAAAGTCTGTAGCTCCAGCAACAATCTCTGTGTATTTAAAGCTCAGTGATGATTATCCACTTTAAAATCAATTGAACAGTAAGTATTAAACAATTTTACACAATACAGGTTTTCAATTGTAAAGAAAAAACTTTCAGTCCCCAGAGGCACCTCTTCACGAGCCAAGACTCAAGCCAGCTCTCCCCGCTGGGATGCAACCTGTTCTGAGCAGTGCTCTTTAGCTGCCTTGAGTGTTTTTTCTTTTTTTCCCCACAGATGTCTTCACTATGCACAAGTGATGTATTAATGTAACACATCCATCCACTGCAACGGAGGACAGGATTCCTGACAGCAATTTGTTACTTGTACCTCTCAGGAGGCTGCACTTCAACTCGCAGACTATTCTACTACTTTGTAAATCCCCTCCGCTTAGCAGCTCAACACAAATTTACCCCCGGCGTAAATAGCAGTGCTGAACCAAGGTGGGATGATTTCAGAGGAATGATTTGAGTGTACTAGTAGTGATTAATACTTGATGATTTGTGAATTAAGGTCTGATCTTGCAGGAGTGGGAGATGGGAAGGCTCAGAAGGTCCTTGAGTCCAACACCCACAAAGCCTGTAGCACCCTTTCTGCCAGTGACAGAGCTTTGGGTTTTTGGAGGCGGGTGTCCCAGAATCCTCCTCACTATGTTAAAACTCCCCAGAGTATTAGAAAGATGGAGCAGTTGGATGGCACTGTGCTCCTACCAAGAAAAGCCTGAAGTCCACATTTGTGATAGAAAATATTAGGAAAGGATTCTCAGGGTATTTTGTATGTCCAAAGAACAAAGCCCCCAGCACGGGTACTGGGATGTGTAGCTCAGGGGATGCTGAAAACATCACACAGAGACACTGGATGAAACACAAAAGTATGTTTCCTGCTATAACCTTCTCTGAGATGGCATACGAGTGCAAAATAGGTTTGATTATTTTCATGCAGCTTAGATACTAGGTGTTTCTTCCCAGCTTTAAATACTTGAATCCTCTCAATACACACCTAAACACAAATTCAGCTCACAATCCAAGGTCCCCATAAAAAGCTCCCATCTTTTTTCCTAATTCTCAGAAGAAGAGTAGCAAAGAAAGAAAGGGTACCAGAGACACAGGCTTCTACTGCAAAACTTCTCCCCTTTTCTTAATCTTCTAACTTTCAAAGCTCTTCATAGCTTTCTCATTTTCCTAGGTTTAATCTCTTTCTCATGAGTTTCTTCTGACAGGTCTTTCATCACCAGTATATTCAGACTTGACTTTCCACCTCTTCTCTCCCCTTTCTATATCCTGTGCCTTGCACATCCCGCCACTCTCGCAGCAAACGGACTCCATGTAAATGCCTTTCCCTCCACCACTGAGCACAGACACATATCCTTCCTTTCCTGGGGAATTTTGCCCCTCTCTCAATTCCTCCTACCTTATTTTCTTATGAATTACCAAGTCTGCAATTTCTACTGGCATCTTCCTCTTTATTCACCCTTCTTTTTACATTAATCTTTCTCAAAATTTTATGAGTGGTTTGGGGAAGATTAAAATCATCCCTCCCATTGGAATAACTTTGTTAGGGAACTTAGGGAGGTAGAAGATGACAGACCATCAACTCACAAGCCACATGTGGTACTCTGGGGTCTCCCAGTGTGCATTTGCTCCACCCCTGCTACATCTCTATGATCACTCACGCTCTTCCAATCTTCCTTTTTCCAGTTTCTTCTCTCCTAATAATTCCCATCCTTTCTTTTTAACCAAGCAACTCTTCTCCCTCTAAATAGTCCATTTCTGCAAAAACGTACCACAAATTGTTTTCTTTTTGCCTTTTCTTTTTCAAAGCTAAAGTACATTTGCCTGGATTTGGTTATTTCTTACAGCGTTTTCTTCCATTTTTTCTGTTTTGGGAGAAAAAGGATGAAAATGTCTCATGTCTTTTACACTATTTTGACAGGAAGTTTTAGAAAATCAAAGTAAAACTTAAAGACTCTAAAGAAAATAAAGTATGTTTAACAGAACACCGTTCTTTGTCAGTGTTTTCTTTTGAGCGGCCTGCGTTAACCTACCGTTAGAGAAAAGAGTGGCCAAGAGTCTGATGAGGTGGTATGGGGAGGAAGATGGAGACGGAGGGGTGGGAAACCTTTGTGAGCAAACCCTGCATCCCTGTGTCCTCCAGCTGAGTACAGCTCAAGAGGTGGGCCCACTGTATATGCAGCAACATGGGGCATGAAACAAGAGCAGGATACTGCATCAGAGTCTCCTTCTGTAGACTTTCTCAGTAGCAACAGTTTCTTTTGAATATAATCACTTCATCTTGTGGTTTTGAATCCAGGCCTGCCTCCAAATAGCAGAAATCTTTTTCAGAGATAATTGCTTTTGGCCAGAAGCAATTGGTAAAGATGACTGATAATGGTTGTGCAATTATTGTTTAAATGATTATTTCTACTTAACAAACACAAATACACCCTCCGTATCACTGCATACCTACACATTTGCGCTGTTTCTAGGCATGACTTTTCATAATGCTCCTCTGTGGATGCACAAAATGTGCAGATCACCCACTGTTACAACACAACCTACACAGAAGAGGCAAAGCCTAAGGGGGCCCCATCGGTGCTATTGACCCTTGTTCTGTGCCAGGGCACCACTGCGCTGACCAGTTTTCTCCAGTTGCTGCCCCCTGCTCTTTGCTTCGCACATCTGCATCCACCTACAGCCTCTCAGATTAAGCTCCCGGGTTTGGGACTATCTTGGGTGTATGGATGATGAGCAATGAGATCCCTGCTGCAGGCATGACGCTCCCCTTGTTATCAAAAAGCAAACAGGGCTGGAACCTCCCTGCAGTGCCGACCTAATGGCCTGTGCTCTGACGGGGCTGTGGTGGCCCGTGGGGTTCCCAAGGCAAGGGAAGCAGGCCATTGGTCCTCCACATGGTGGACACCTAACACTGAGGGTCCCCAGGGGGACCAGACTATCTGCCCTCCTTGCTGCCCTGCAGGGACCTTGGGGACCAGCCCGCACTCAGCTGGGTCAGACAAGAGTGGATGGAGCCAGCGAATTGCTTCCATACGCAGCCCAGGCATCCTCAGCAAGCCAAATCTGCTCTTCTTAATTGGAATTATTTACAAATGCATTGGATTTCTTTTTCTCTTGTTTTGGTTAGTTCCAGGAGCTATGGACTAGATTCAAAAAAATAAAAAGCTGAGGGCTTTTTGGTTGGTTGGATCTTTTTTCTTTGGATAAGACAAACAGGGAGATTAAAAGTATCTCCAAGCTTTCCATATATTCATGGAAGAGTAATCTTGATTAACACAATCAGTGAAAATGCCTGATGGAATCAAAACTCTTTATACAAGGAACAGTTAGAGGACTGGTACGATACCATATAGGTGGAATAAACGGTGCTAAATTCAGCCAACTTTTCAGTAAGTACAGCATTATATAATTTTCTTATGCTACTCAAGATCAAAAGCCCGCTTAGTCTTCACGTATGGCATAATCCTGTTGTATTAAAAAAATAAAAGTTTAAGGGAAAAAGCACTTCTCCCTACCACCTCATTATACCTATGTTGTAGGGTACAATAAGAGTCTCTTTTCAAAGTTTTGCACAAGTAACGATGTAAAGCTGTGCTTTATTTGTGCTAAGGAATGCAGCATTAAAACCAGGCTTCTCTGTGGGACATCTCTGGGGGACCCAGAGGAAGCCTTGTGCAAAGTGCTTCCTGCATTTTGCTGCTTCTCCTGGGAGGGGATTAAGATTAGGGACCTAATTCCACTGAACATCCTCAGTTCTTTTAGCTGTCCACAGAACTGGCTTCCTGCAAAGAACCTCATCTAATTAACTTAAACTCATGACTGACTTACACGTGTTATGTTATGAAATATAGATATGATGGCATGTTTTCATTATGCATAGCTGAACTGTCCTTCCCCACAGTGCCATCAGGATGGCACTGTGAGCAATATGTTTAATATAGGCATGCTGCCAGCAAATATAGATGTTTCCTGTCCTTTCATGGGTCCCTCATACTATCATGCCTAAAAGATTGAACGTATTCCACAGTTCTAATAACAAACATTGTAACCTTGCAAATAGTGACACTTGGAGTTTTCTTTAATATTTATATTTTTTGACCCCAAAAGGGAAAAGAATTTACCATACATAGACTGGAAAAACAGTGTGCTAATTTCACTTATCAAAGGCGTTCAAACCAAAGAGCCTGCCACTAATAACAGCGTGTTAAAAAATGTTCTTGAACACAACATGCGTTACTGTATTTTAGTACATGCTGGTACCTAGCTTTAAATGTCAGTATTTTCACAGCGTAATTCATGTCAGCTCCCAGCTCTTATGACATCAGAAGATGAGTTCAAAGGAATGCAGTTTTCTGCTTTATAAAAACAGTTTAAAGATAAAAGCCAGGTTCAACTTAAAAAAAAAAAAAAGAAGTGAAACTATTAAGCACTGATTTAGCCAAACAATTCTATGAAAGGCAAATGCCAGTCAAAAGAAAATGACAGTATTTTATAGTGAAACCATATTAGTACAAGTGATCAACTGCCATTGCTTAATACCTTGCAAAACGCTTAGTGTCTTTCCTACTACATCATGCAGCTGAGGAAGTGCTAAAAATCATATCAGCTGTTGAACAGAGAAGATTGAAACAGAACTATCCGCCTTTACATTACTGGACAATGTTTAATACAGTAATGAATCTGTAGATAAAACAGCTTTTGTATCTGTGTGAGTATGTGGAAAAGAGAAGAGAAAGTGACAGAGTATTATTTTTCTATATTTAAAATTAAAACAAATAAATATCAATCACATGGCTTTAAGCATTTAGTTTTCTGTAGATCCTTCACAACTTTTTTGACCCAGCACTCTGTGCTCTGGAGCTTATCAATGACACCAGGGGTCAAAAGTGTTAGTGCGACTAAAATTACTTGGACAAAGCCAGAACCAGGTCAGATCGCCATGGGATAGTCCCATAAGGCCTCCTGTAGGCTGCTGCCACCAAGGAGTTCTAAGGAAAAGAAAGGAAAGACCATGAATCAAACATCCCAGAAAATTCACAAGCAAATGTGTTATTAATCAAGGAAAATAAAAACAAAGTTTATTAAAATGCCTTGTAATAGTACATTTCAAAACAACACAAAGACATCTTATGTGATGACCATTTTATCACTGAGGCTCATTCCAATTGAGTTACATTCTTCAAACCCAAAGAGCCACAAGTGTGCCAGAAAGGAAAATAAACACTGGAATGATGTGTGCAGTCACACATCTAATTTGATGATTGATCTCACAATTTAAATAGACGCTTTCCACCCAAAATAAATGCAGAAGTCTGTATCAATGGTACTTCTGCAACTGAAGCTAATGGCAGGACTGGTACAATTTACACAATTCTTTCCATGTTTAACTGAGAAGTTCAAATTAGGACCTGAATTAAGTCAAAGGATAAGAAAACAAAGTAGAAGGGGTCTACTATGTTCTGTACTATTTGGAACACCATATTAAAATAATTTTTAAATTACTCTTTCTCATTTATTGCATAAAAATTTGTGAAGGGGATGCATCCTCATAGGACATAAACTGCCCTAAATTCATTGGTTTCAGTGAGCCAGGAAGTTACAACAATTTACATCAACCATGAATTTGCCCCAGCATGTTTACACAGGAATTTTGAATCGAATTCTCTGCTGCTCCAACTCCAGGGAATTGATGGAAATGTGACAGCACATGATTTAGTCTTTTATGCTCTAAACCAACATCAAAAGATGGATCCTGTTTCTCCCCTCCCACAAGCTCTTGTTTACATGAATATTGTCTGTGAAGTGCCTCATGGGAGCGGGGACTGAACTATTAGGCCCACTTTTGCGCTAATGAGGCTAATACAGAGTGATATTTGAACTGTATCAAGTTTTTAAGCTAAAGATGGAGGTCAAAGTTACAATTTATCAGTTACGTTTTGGAGCCCTTCACTTGATCATGACAATACCATGTTCATAATACAATTATTGTAATCATATTTCCAGTATTGCTTGCCTTCAGTGGAAACAGATTGCATTAAACTCAAAAGCCGCCTGAAATGGTATGCACATTTTGAAGTCAAATAAAGGTTATAGAACAGGACCTTTGAATTCATGTGCAGTGTATAGTCAGCACTTGATCACTAGAGGTATTTTTGAGGCTTTCATGAACTCAGCAATTGGTGCTAAAGAAAGGCATCATATAAGGAGAGACAAATTAGTTAATAGGCAATAAGCAGCCCATTGATTGTACAGGCTTCAGCAAGGCTACGGGTAGAGCTGAAAACTCTACATGAGACCTGAGCTGCTATGATTTATTCATGCATACAATTTATTTGCTCGCAATTTATACCAGAGAGTGGCTTATATCCCTGTGGCTGCAGTAGTGATCTTTAAAAACCTCCATAGCTTGTTGGGTTGTGTAAGCCAGCATACCTTCGCTGCAGTCAGTGCCCTCTCCTGCCAGGATAGAGCTTATTTTGACTTGTAGTTTCTGATTTTCTATTTTACTAATGAAAGCCATAGAAAAAAAAAATAATTTTGGTGTATTCCTTCTATCCTTGCTTTCTGAAGAACTTTACCTGTTAGTCTGTGCGATTATTAATGATCTCCAGCCACAAACAAATTATTTTGTTGGAATAATTGCCTCCAATCTTATAAACCCTGAAGTAGCATTATATAAAAATGAAGCTATCATATTACCAGGAAACATAATATACAGAAAATGTGTCTTAATTATTTGAATAGAAGCTGGATGAAGATTTATCACCTCACTAGCTCCAGAGATCAATGACTGGAGCAAAAGAAGTTTTGTTCACTGACTAAACCAAAAGTTTATAAATAGATTTTTCACTTTTTTCCAGCGGTCATAGAAAAGAATTTCTGTTTTCAGAGGTTTGTGTTTTGTTTTTTTTTTTTTTTGTGTGTGTGTGTGTGTGGTTTTTTTTTTAAACTGGGTTAGAGAAGGCCTTTTGTCTGACCCAAAGTGAAACTTTGATTAAATTTTGTAGTTTTTCCCAGTCTATAGAGTTATCTATATTAAAAAATGTATTTTCAAATAAAAAAATAGTAATCTTTATTTAAACACTGCAAGAAATGTTTTTTTAAAAAATCTATTTCCTTATTCATTAGAAGCATTAAATTTAGTAAAGGAACTTGCATTTTTGGTGCATAATAATAGCAAGTTGAAAAGAATCACCCAGCTGTAGTTATAACACTGCCCATCATTAGGGAAGAAATCACAAACAACTCTAGAAGTGCAGAAAAAGCACTGAAGATGAAGCAAGACAGAATATTGAGTTTATATGGGGAACAATTTTGTTTATTAGAAGGTTTTTTTTGTAGTTGTTTTGATTTATTAGGTTTTCATTCTTATGAGCAAAAAATTAGCCAGCTGCAGGGGTGACTCAGTGTCTGAAAATAAAGGCAAAAGCCTCTTCTCCCCGGCTGCAGCTGAGCTCAGCACTACACCACAGTCTCATTTACGGAGGTTCTCCTCCATGCCTCACTCCACGGTATCGCTGTGTCTTCTCCCTGCCATATGTCTTACATCCACACATAACAGCGCTCCAAACGGCTCCAGCGCCAGTTGCTCCTGGAGCCTGCCAGCACTTACACAAAAGCTGAACTTGACACTCCCAGGCAGTTCCAGGGAAGTTCCTCAGACTCCGCACACGTAATTACGGGAACATTAGAAAGACCTGAGCCTAATGGGAGGAGCAGTAAAATGGGAGACTCGAGTAACAGGGAGAATAACAGCTCTCTACAAGGGGCATATATGTATTCAATCTTGTCATACACACACTTTTATAGTCCCAATAGATGTGTGACCCAGAGTAAGCTCCGCTAACACTAGTACTTTATTTAATTTTTATAGGTTGTAAGATGATCACGTAACATACAGTCTGACTTCCTAAATAATGCAGGCCAAAATAACCTCACCCGCTATTTTCCTTCTCCAATAGTACAGACTGTCTTCACCTTGGAAAATATCACTAATGTGAATATGCAGAAGAATGAGCAGAATGCCGTTTCCAGCACGGTGTCTTTGCCAGAGTGTGCTGGCTCCTGCTGAAGCCAAGCCAGCCCTTGTGCGTGCAGAGGGCAGATCCGAGCTCTCACTGGCTAAAAGGAAAGTTTGCAGAGTGTCATGTTACTTTTAAATCAAGAGTTTGGGGTTTTTTTTCAGAAACTCCCAGCTAGGGTCTAGAGGCATTTAGTCTCCCCAGCCTGTGGCAGTTCAGCACCAACTACCTTAAGAAATCTGACTCTGACATTCTGTGGTCCCAGTCTCAAAAATGAGCATGTGCTCTGAGTGCAGTACTAGTGCAGACCCCTTGGAGGGCTCCTGGTGGTTTGCAACAGCCTGATCACAGGACTAGAGTCTTGGATTGCAGCTGCTTCAGGGCAAAAATCATGGCTTTGTCATTTGCTTGTGAGATACACAGCTCCACAGCTCTCAATCTCTGGCAGGATGAAAACATCAGGCAAGTTATTTGGAAGCAGGTCTAGCTAGTTTGAAAGAATTTCAGTACTTCTTTCATGTCTCTGAGTTTGCAAGCTCACACCATCAAATCCTACTCCAGCAGGCGGAGTTGACTGGAAGGATAAAATGCTGAGGACCTCCGGGAACCAAACCTTGCTATGTACCTTTCAGAAACCCTGACTGGGACAAGCTAGGTGCAGCCTTTGTCCTAGGACAAGCCCTGGGAGGAAGTCACTGTGAACAGTCCTGCTTCAGGCTTCCCCTCAAAAGAAATGCCATGAATTGTGCGCTATGTAGCGCTAGATGGTTTTGCAGGTCCCTACTGCAGGTAGTTGCTGCATACGTCAGCCATGCCTGGAATCCAATAATAGACTGGGAATTTTCCCAGCCCACAGAGATTATCTCCAAGCTATCAAAATAGAAAGTGATGAGTTCCTAGATATTCTGAAATGCTAATATTAACACAGTTTTGTTTTATATCAGATGTAAATAGGACTTTCTTTTAAAGTTTGCTTTTTTATTGCTGGTTTTAACATAACAGACTTGAAAGAAAGAGATTAAATAGTGTCTAAACTTAGTAAGCGTTTTCCACAAGTGCAAAGATTAAAGCTGAAATGAGTGGTGGTCTGTACTGCAACCCGAACCCCACTAAATAAACCAAAATACTCGCTTACTTGAACATTTAATGAAGGTTAAATATAACCCTTAAAGCATGAAAACAATGATTTCAAAAGTTTCCAAGAGCCTCTTAACCCCCCCCTTCCCCTCAGATTTTGGAGCAGTGATGAGTGATACTTCTTAGCTGCTTCAGCTATTGCTGAATCTCTTACTAGAGATTTAGGAAGGGAGTTTTCTGTAATTCTCCTACTTTGCTAATTACTCTCAAGCTGGGGTTTCTAGCACGGACTGAGATGAACATTCTCCCTGGAGCTTATACAGGTGTCATTTGTATGAGCCTTTGGTGGTTTTATACAAATGATCGCCCCAGGGTCTTAACGAAACAAGCCAAATGGCCTTCTTTCTTTAATATATTATTTAAGCAATAACCTCACTCTAGCCTCAGGCTTGCAATGCAATAACTGCAACCAAACTAGCACTTATCCACAGAGATGCAAATGATGTATTTAAATATAATGGCAGTATGTAAGCTAATTCTAATTCAGAGAATAAGTAATTGAAGTATCTGAAGAAAACATTAAAGAGATGTTAAGGACTTGTATCCACATTAAGGTTAATCAGGAAGTGAGATTGGCATATATTATGGCTAATAACATAAACGATATAATGGTAGAGGAACAACTGTTCACATCAATGGTTGCAATGTTCGCAGTAAGAAAAGAGCACAGGAAGACTACTGTACTTTGAAGGACAGTTACTATGATAAAAAACCCTATCTGGATAAAGCTGGCTAGCCTGTTACAGAAAAAACTTGATCACTATGGGCAAAATACATACCTCATTTTGCCACTCAGATCTACCTGATGACACCTTTCTTCTCTCCCCTTGCAGTTGCACAAATTTTCCTCCTCATGTAAAACTTCAGTAAGATAAAGTTTCCATTTAAAAATGAGATGATATTTCTGTTTATATGAGAAATTTGGTAATAAAATAATGCATGCTATCAAACAACAAGCATCAGCGATGAAATAAAATTTTGTAATGTAGGCCTGAGGTCAAGTCATAGAATTACAGAATAGTTTGGGTTGGAAGGGACCTTCAAAGGTCATCTAGCCCAGTGCCATATTTCAGGTCTCCTCCCAGAATGACAGGGTACATGAAGCACCACACCCAGGCTTGGTACGGGAGCCCTTTCCCAGGAGGAAGCGCATGGGGGAACAATGGCAGAAAGGGGTGCCCAGCAAGGAGGGCTGTGTGTCTGCATCAGCTCTGCCAAGCGGCCTAAGGGGAAAGTTGTAGCTCTGTCAACATTTGTGAAAAAATTTCTTATCCATTGTGCACTCGTACAGGTTAAATAGCAGCAAAGACTTAGGCTTAGAGAAATAAGGAACTTGCTCAAAGTTACACGTCCTATTTTACCAATTTGCTCTATCTTACATAACACTTACCAGAGAGCCCACCTCTGTGTGCTCGCACAAAGCAGTTCGGCATGCGTGGACAGTAAATCTCAAATGCCCTCAGTAATAGAAACAAGAGCTTACATGAGTTGCCTGAAGAGACTGTCTGGCAGTTTCTGGCTCAGCCACATAACAGTTATTTCCTGATTTTAACCATTGCTACAGTCTTAGCAAAGACAGCAGCTGTTTTAATCTCTTTTATCTATTCAAAGTTAACAAACCCCTTTAGAAATACAGCAACTGATTTGTATTAAGCTCAAGTCTTTCGGAACTCTTTCGCGAGACATCTAAACCATCTTTTTCCTAATGAAGACAAGATTTGTGTATCTAGCTCCAAGCACAGCAATCTCTTGAGCTTGACTGGGGACAGTAGGCACCAAGTACAAATAATAAGCATCAGAGGTGTTTCTAGTTAGAAAGAGGCTTCTGAAGCCAACTTGCCTTGCTAATTTGAAGCAGGGTGTTGCCTTCCCCAAGCACAAAGAAAGAAGGTGCTCAAGGCTGGTTAGGATGAGCATTCACAAGCAAAGCCACAACAGCAGTGGGAAAAATATATGAAGTTACAGGAAAAATGGGCCCTTAAGAAAGAAAGAAAAACAGTAAGCAGTCAGTAAAAATGGTGCTGGAACAAGCACTGGGGATGACTCCAGGGTATGTTTCTCTCCCTTACACTTCTGCCCACAAGGCCGTTAGCACGGACTTTAATAGAAACTGGTTCTCAAATCCTTTTTGCCTGCCACGTTCATTTTAGTGAAACTACCTTCAACTGTGCCGAAGCCTCAAAGTCTGTCCTGTGCTACCTTGTCTCTGGTCCTGCTACATCCATTGCCAGGGAGTACTGTATGGAAAATATTTCATGTATGAACTAAAGTGCAAAGTGCATCCATGTCCTGTGGTGATGCACTAGGGAGAACTTCACTGCAATGGGGCAGCAGGTTTAATGCAATGATAGTGTTGCATTTCAGCAGTATAGAATTGTGAGCTTGCATTAAGTCAGTCCTTCCAATCATCCTATTCTTGATGTGTATTTAACTTTATTTCTACCTGAGGAGTTCTCTCTATCCTTCCCACACCCTAACACACACGGAGTTGACGGGAACATTAGAGGAAAAACAAAAAACCCAACCAAACAAAAAAAATCAATGTACAAATCTATTTTATTTGCATGGACACTCTTTGTATTTTTTGTTTGTCAGGCAGCAGAGGTAATTTGTTAAGGTCTTATTTTGTTCTTGTTACCTCTCAGATGAAAAAATAGCCAATATGGATAATGTGTGTGGGGTCCTCCTTCTATTTGTTTTTGGTGGCTAACCTTTTTACTTTAGGAGGGTTAGAGAAATAATTATTGAACCCTCTTCAGGTGACAGCCAGAGGTTGTTTTCCTTAAGCTGCTCCAGATTGTTACAAGGCAAGGTTGAAACTATAGGCTTTCACATGGCATTTGAAAAGTAGGTGGTGAGTCAGAAAGGCAGCAAGGCACAGGAAGGCTGCTCCAGGTGGCAGAACCAACAGGGTCAGAGAGAAGGCCACTTCTAGCTGAACAGAGGAGAGGAGAGCAAAGAGGGGAGGTTATTCAGCAAGGCTGGAGTTAGCTCAAGAAATCCTGGGGAGGGGCCTACAAACAAGAAGGGCAGTTTTGAATTGCATCAGGGAATAATGGAGCTATTTGAAGTTTGGGGCTTTGAGTCTGTGCTACTTTATTGAAGAGGTCCTGGGTGGGGAAACTGCACTTGCACTGGGACTATAGAGGAAGAAGCAGCACAGAGCTGAAATGTGCGACAAGCCACCAGCAAAAGTGCAGATCTCGGCAACGTGAGGGACCAACAAGCTTTAGGCACCTGATGCTCAGCACCAGTTGCCTTGGCTCTCAGCACAGTCGGGGGCAGAGCGGGATGCAGTTCTTCTAGAGAGCTGTTATAGCCAAACAGAAATTAAGTCTGAACTCCAGATGCTTAGGTGGTAGGACTATCCTGCTCTGAAAAGGGATGTGGATGAAAGGAGGCCAGAGAGCAGGAAGGGCAACAGAACAACAGAAGATGCCCTCATTCGCTCATTAAAAAAATCATTCCTTCTTTCAGATATTTCTTCTTAACTCCTATGCTGACACCAGACGTTCACTTTGCTGAGAATGGCAGAGAAGGTGGGAAAGAGGGATTTCAATTGGTATTTCACAGCTCAATATCAGCCAAGTAAGATCTAATGAAAATACACAAATGATTAGTCTATTAGCACAGAGAAGGACTAACCCAAAAAAAGACAACTGGCATCTAGGTGTGGGAAAGGAGCAAACCAGGCGACTGTACAGACAGAGGTACAACTCAGCATGGATTTGGATGGAGGGTCAAAACCTGCACTGACACCAAAGAGAACGACAATGAGGGGAAATCATAGACAGAGAAGATGGAAGGAGGATGCCTAGCCAAGAGAAGGCAGCCTCTGATGTGGCCAGACAGAAGCCCAACTATATGTACAATGTACACATGTATGTACTATATGCCTTAGACTTCTGAATGGCCACATCTGGATACGTTGCTGTAAATTATGTATTTTTAAATGTTGAGGTACTTCTGTGGTCTCAAAAAATCTGTCATACATTAAATAAAAGCAATGAGAAGAGATCTAAGGGCTTTGTTTTTTTGTTGTTGTTGGGTTTTTTTTTACATCACCAGAAATATCATATAAAACAGAAGTAGATACCCAAGGAGTTTCAGATATTCCACTAGCTTGCATGACTGACACTCTAGCAGAGTTAATTTACGTTTCAGAGATTTATTTTAAAAATTACATTTTCTTCCCTTGACTGACATCCAGGTGCACTTCACTAGCAAGCATCTTTCTGAGTGTACAACCAGGGAGGGAAATTCAGTGTTTTGTTATTCAACAGGATTAGCAGCCTAGATTCAGGTTAAAGTGATACAGAAGGGCATTAACTAGTTCTAAATGACTTAATTCCCTGAAAACAGTATTTTTTAATGTGCTGCTAATTAAAATATTTAAGAACTCACTGTAACAACATTTTGAAAACAAACCAGAAGAACCAATGTAAACAAAATATCATTTTACAAACCAAATGGAATCACTTAAAATCCAATGTAATGCTATGTCCCAATAAAAATAAATATATATACAGGTGTCAAGATTGTCAAACACACTCCCAAGATACCATCTAACAATGAACAAAGAAGTTAGAATTAACCCCTCTTGTCCTCATTCTTACTTTTTGGAACAGGTAATTTCCTGTGTAGCACCTACCTCTGAAGCCCATGATGCTGCCCAAGAACACACTAAATGGAGTAACAGGAGAGTCACCAAGAAATGCTTTAGTGGAAGCTCACCAGAAGTAAATCTGCAGGACTGCAGTACACTACTACCAATATATTATGCTTTCAGGTTTTTACTCAACACTTCTAAAAGCTAGGAGATTTTCTTTGCAGTGTTTTTTCTTGTATTTTGATAGAGATCTCAGTATGGCAGATATAGATTTAAGGAATATGTTCTGCATGACATGACAGTGCTCAGCAGACTTGGTCCTCTTAATAACTAGCTTTTTTTGTCAAAAGATTATTCTTGCTCTTCCCCAATACATTGTATTGACACAAAATTACATAAAGATTGCACGCTTTACAGGCTACAAATTTTTGTCCCTTAAGTTCAAACTTTTGCACATTCATTAGTTTCTTAGTCCTGAGAATGTTTTTAAGTACTGCTTAGCTGTGGTGTGGGCAGGATAACAGCAAAACACTGAGAAATAATCATTCAAGGCCAGCTGCATGAAACAAACCTTGTGCCTCCGAACAGACTGATCCCTCCACCTGGAAATAGTTTCTTTATAGAATTTGGTATTTGCACATTTCAGATCTGTGCCTCTTCTTGCATTCACCTCCTTCAACACAGCTAACAAGCTAATATCAGGAGAAAGGGAGAGGGTAACAGCACTTTTAATTTACTGGTATTTTGCTATCATTTCTGAGTCTTCTGTTTTTAAGTTGAGAGATATGACCTTGGCCACAATTTTGTGGAGCACAATTCTGTGACTTCATGCATCAGTTAGAATATCACTCTTGGTGTTCAGTTCAGAGTTAATCTTTCCCTGGTATTCTCTGTACTGTACTCGTGGTCCCGGTACGCTGTTCAGGAACTACTTTCGTCTATATAAAAATGTTTACTAGACTGCATGGCATTATCTCCTAAGATAACATCTCACAACCACCCAGTGCAGAGAGATGCTCAGCACATAGATAACAGACAAGTGGGGAGCATCAAATTGTAAATGTAGCACTTCACTCCAGCCACTTTAGAAAGCCATTATTTTCTGTGCACAAGCCAACCTCAGATTACTTGCAGTGTTGCTAAGTAAGTTATTTCTCCAGGATTTATTTTGCTTCCAAATTAAAACAAAAAACCAACATGGAATAGGTGTTATTTCACAGCTGAGAAGATAGTATTACATCAGAAGTCTATTTTGTACGTTAATAGAATACAGGTGGTAGCTTCAGGACAGAAAAAAAAAGTTGTTTTTCCCAAATAATCAGGCCAGCAGGTTCCCCACCTTCATCATGTTGGCAGGGACCAGTGCTAGTGCAGAAGACAGGAATGTTTCCCAGGTGATCTAATAAAGCTAGAAAACACTGATATCCATCAGCAATATGAGGATATTGCTGATAAGCTGTTGCCATAAGCTCTGAACTCTTTCAAATGTCTCATCTTCCAGAGGTCAATTTTTCATCTGTGCCTTCTTAAAACCAAAAGACCTTGGCCATGTCATCCATATTATGGTTAAACTTAGCACTATATTTTGAAATGCCTTAAATTTGACAAATTTAAGGTGACAAAGGAGAAGACACTGCACTTTCAGTTACTTGCCTCTTCCCCTGTACATCCAGTTCATAACTATTACTGTTGTTGATGGAAAGGCCCAGACTGCCATTAGAAGTTCTATCTTTTCCTGAAGATTGAAAAAAGTATCTCCCAGAATGCTGTGAAGGAGGGAGTGAACATGGACTGCTTCCCCTGTGGAGTTTTTTCAGAGAGACACCAAGGTGAAAGAACAAGAAAGAAGGCATGGTCTGGTTCCTTCTTCATTTTTTTCCCCCTCTATGGGCAAGTGGCTACAAAAAGCAGAGATATCAGGGATGCTGCCAGAGCAAGATTGTGCAGTCATCTTGACTGGGAACTGTTGAAGACAAAACTATCTATTCCACCACTCTCTCCAACCAAATCAACTCATCGTGGTTTTTGAAGCAGGAAATTTGCCACAAGTTTCTTTGCAGTCTTTACAGTCATTGACAATTCTCACACGGGTACAAGATTCTCTGCAGACCAAAGATCAAACTGAAGGGTCAGCATGAAAAAATAATGTACTACCTTCATTAAAGGATCTTGAAGAGGTCCTCAAAAGAAAATTAAACCCAAATATTATTTTATGTTCCTACTGTAGAAATGAGCGCTGCGGTCAACTGAATGCCAGCTCTTAACCAGCTGGGCAGAAAGCCAGAGGGGCAAGAGGGTGTCAGATGGAATTCAGGCCAGGCAGGCAGGAAACACCAAGAGGAAACACCAGCAGCAGCTGTAGAAGCAAAAGAATGGGCAGAGGCTCTAAGACAAATAATAACAGGCAGAGCAGCAGCAGTAGCAGATGTCAGACTAATGCCTTCTGGAGGGGGATGGGATGGCATCTGTGAAGAAAGGGGATTTTTTTTTTTAAACCACTTTGCGTTAATTATCTGAAAATGCATTATTCCCCCAAAACTTTTGAACTATTGTTATTTTGGATTAGTTTGTGAGGAGAGAGACTCAACTGAGCACCGACTCAACATGTGCGATGCCCAGGACAGGCACTGCTGCTGGTCCTAGTTTCATGTATGGGTTTAAATTCTCCCAGTGGCTTGTGGAGATGTTAAAAATAATTCTGGAAATTAGTTTGTAGAGGGATCCCTTATTTCTAGAGTGGTTTTACTGAATGGTTTTCTGGACTTGCTTTAGGGTTCTATAAAGTGCAACTATCAGGGAGATGGAGGAAGTTCTGCTCTTCCAAAAGATGCTGCTATGCTGCTTTTGTCGGGACTGTAATTTATAGGCTCGTTGATATATTTTCAATTTATTGATCACATCCATCAGTTGATTGATTCACTAGGTAGTAAGACGCAGCACTTGCATCACAACAGACTCTGTGTCGTGGTGATGTCTGTCATTGAGTTCTGTCATTCCTGAGGAACTTGTCCTCTTCCACACAATATGAAAGGCACTTTGCTGAGAGGATACTACACTTAACCACATTTATCTAATGCTATATTCAAGAGGTGGTAGATGAAAGAAGAGCTAATCAACCGTTCTCCTCAAACACCATCAAAAGAGGAAGAGCCACCTGCACAACTTCAAACAAGTACAGCACTAATTCAATCAGGAACCGGAGAATGTGATTGGAGAGACTTATGAAATAAAAAATATGAAGAGAAAAATCTAAATACAAGTGATTTACACTAATTATATTATCTTTGTTTCAGTTGTAAAAAGCAGTGTAATTGTACAAATAAAGGAAGTATGGGTTATAGCTCAAAGGGCTTAATGAATTTAAAGAAGGGGAACTGGCTTTGGAAAGCAAGTCACCACAAATGGAATGTACTCAAGCCACATGTTAATAGCACTAACTTCGTGGCTACTCACTCCCATATGCACATTATAATCGATGGTTGGACCACCAGTTCCCCAGATAATTAATGAGGTGAACCACCCCATCCTCCCTGTCGGTTGTGGCGTGCTGGCAGCAACCTAGCACACTGCAGAGGCATCTGAGGTGGCCTCTGGGGTAATGAGACACTGTTTGGCACAGCTCCTGTGAAGTGCACTTGCCAATAGCCGACAGCCGCCTTCTCCCCATGTGAGGATGGCAATCTGCTGCACGCCAGCCCTTCAGGAGGCACCTGGTATTTAGATGAAGTGGAGCTTATAGTGGCATTTAGATTTCTTAATCCCTGCCAGAACCTAAGAAAGGCAAGAAGTAGGTAATTTCAATTAGATAGGGATTATGTCAGGGTGAGGAAAAAAGGAAGAAAAAGGGCAAAATTACAAACTGAGTGGTAAAAAAAGAATGCCTATGAATTTGTCAGGATTTCACTTAATTGCTCATGCCAAAAAGCAAAAAGATTCTAAACAAAGTATTTAATTTCAAATTTTTTAATGAAAGGTTTGTATTCAAACTGCCTTTTCATCTCAAGATCACCTTCAATTTTATCTTCAATGACAATTGCTTGAAGGGAAAGCTAATAATTTTGTTTCACATGAGATCATTTGGTCGAGCTTTTGAGAAATCTATTTCAAGATTTTATTTTCCCAATTAAAAAAAAAAAATCAAGCTCTAACCAAGACGATTTTCTCATCCAATTTCTCAGGACCCTTGCTCAACCTCACCTTGTATTTCTAGTTACATTTCCAAGTTTTCCTATAAGTAGTATTATATTAAAAAGAAATAAAACATCCCTCAAAAAAAATTTCATGCAGCAGTTGGTCAGCAAATACACAAGAACAGAAACAGTTCTTTACTTGTTCCTGAGCCATGAACAGCACCTCATTCAAAGTGTTCCTAACAAGAACATTAACACCCATACCACATTGCTGCTTGTAGGAGCAGAACATCCATTACAGTAGCACTTTAATTACAGAGTATGAAGCTTGTTAAAACAAAACTAAAATCAGAAGGGAAAACAGGAGTTCTCATACATGATTTGAAGACTACAGGAATACATGATGTCAATGGGACAGAAAATGCACATCTATCAAAAAAGACTTGGGGAAGACCAAAGAGATTGGAACAGCTAATGGGCTGCTTGAATATTAGGAACACAGACCTTCTATGAAAAGATAAAGTTGGGTATAAATGAAGAAAATAAAAAGAACTCAGGCAAGCCAAATGTAAAAGTATATTCAGGCAGGTCTAAAAGACTTTAAAGAACAATGTATTACAGGCATAATGACTAATGACTAAAACCACTCCTTCAAATGCATCAAGAGCAGAAAGCCTGCAGAAGACCAAACTATGATGAAGGTGTGAAAAGCTCACTCAAAGAGGTTACCAACGTAACAGAAAGACTAAATGAATTCTTACAACAGCATTTACAGTGCAAAGGATGTTAGTGTGACACAACATTCCCTGACAGGGTACATATGAATGATATATCTACTTGCTAGTATAAGTTTTAGAATTAGAACAGTAGGAAGTATGAGACAAGTGCGAGCTGTAACCAAAGTCAAGGTGAAACTGTAGTGGTTAACTTACAAGGACTGGAAATCGGCAAAGATGATCCAGTTTAAAAGATTCTGGAGAGCGAAGGAAGATTCAACAAACTGCAAACCTGTAAACCTGACATAGATACCGTTAGAAATAATACTGAAGAATACTAAAGAATGGAACCATAAGACATGTGGGCAATGAGATGTACAGGTAAAGATTTCCCCTCTGAGAAGGGGTTATATCTCCAAAGTCTGTTTTCAGGAGTCAGTAAATGCAAGTGTAAGTAATCTTACTTTTATACCCTATTTGCATCCTCAAAGAGCTCATGACAAGTTTTTCTCCCTCTGAGCTTTAAGTTAGTGAGGGATAAAAAAAATAGTAGGTCTAGGTCTTCCCTTTCATAAATAACATTGTGAAAAACAGAGTAGAAGTCCTTTTCCACAGGAAACTATGGAGTTCCAGAAGAATCTGCACTAGAGCTTGTGGTGTCTAATGTATTCATAAGTGACTTAGAAAACAAGGTGAAATTGAGATGAGGTTTCCTGATGATATGTGGTTTTCAACAGAGTAAAAACTAAGGCCAGCCATAAAGAATTACATGACAATATTATAATCTGTCACAAAATGGCATATGAAATTAAAGTTTTTATAACTGTGAAGTGATGAACAAAGTAAAAATCGTCCTAATTTTATACATGCAGTGACAGGCTCTGGCTATCATTATGCAATAGCGGTATTTTGAAATAGGTGGTTCTAGAAAAATAACAGCTCAGGGACCAGCAACAGACAAAATAGCAGGTAGAATTATTATGAATTATTAGGAAAAGAGTTAGGATCATAACAGAAAACATTCCTATGTCTCTATATTTACCCATGGTTCACTCATATACTGAACGTAACATGTTGCTTGGCCCCACCTCAGAAAGGACAAAGTAGAGCAGGCAAAATCAGGGGCAGAAACAACGATCAAAGATATGGGGCATCTTTAACAAACAAAATCACAAAAGAGACCAAGACTTTTCAGGCAGGAAATAGACGCCACTGAGCAGGACACGACATGAAGCAAATAAAACAGCAGCATGGAGAACATGAACAAAGTATGTCTTAGATCCTTGTACCAATTTCTGTCTTCCTCAAGCCCTTGTCAGTCTATTTGTCCAGCTACTCCTGGTTTTAGACCAAGCTGGCTAAGACTTCACCAACTTCTAAATTCAGTTTCCTCCTTCCTTATTTCCTTCTTTGACCTTAACATTTCGTATATGTTACTTGTTTTAGCATAACTCTCCTTGCACACGCAGCCTAAGCTGCCTCCTCACTGTTATTTCTGATCTCCTTTTTTATCTGAACATTTGCCCTTCCCCAGGAAGCATGTGCTAACCTACGCCTTGGCTTCAAGCACAGCTCACAATCTTTCTGAATTTAACTGCATTGAACGGCTTCTCTGTGCTGCCTGGATGTCAGAAAAGACCCTTCTCCTCTGCTCCTGAAGCTCTCACAATGGAAATAATGTCTCTAGGGGTGAAAATGGCCAGAGTTGGATATAACACTGCACCTGCATCTCTAGAAAGCGTGCACAGTGTAACCAGTCTTGTCCCAGGAACACACTGAAACTTTGAGGGGTGAAGACACTCTGAAATCTGGTGGCAACCACTTAAGCCTGGCGCAAAGCATCACAACCAGCTCCAGTCACAGTTCCACATGCCCTGGCCCAGGAGAGGAAACATTCATGCCGCCCCTTCACAAAGTGCTGTGCAGGGCTGTGGACTTCCTGCAAGGCAGTGAACTTGGTCACTGCTTTTCCTCTGCTTGCAACACCCTCCGTCTTGTAAATCATCTGTCAGCAAGAGCATCCTGTATGAATGTGAGGGACAAGGGAACATCTAAGGGCCATGATGTAAGGGTCACAGTCTACAGAGCCTGTAATCTTCCGCTGGCTTAGGAGGAAGAAAAAGACTCCTTCTCACACAGCTTGGGTCTTTTCCATCTCTCAGAACAAACCATAAGCTCACATTAGCTTTTCTGAAAGGGTAAACAGCTTCAGATGGAAAAGATAGTAAGCAGACCACTATAGGCAACACTTTCACTGATGTCAACCATTTCCTTTCCTCCACACATGCCAAACTGATACATTCAGTCTAAATAGACAGGGCCAGCAAACATCTGGTTGACACCAGAATCAGAAGGTCCCAGCCTACAATGTTTTGTGTTTTTACTTTTGTTACATGCTTTTAAGTACACCAAAGATATCAGTGCAACAAATGATCTTAATCCATTCCCCCACAACCTTGTTTCTCTCCATCAGATGTGATTCATTATATATACGCAGAAGATCTGCCTCCCTTGCTGAATTTGTCAGATATGCAAATGAATGCTCTGTTCTGGTAGTACTATGCGAGTTGATTTCAACTTAGTATTTTATTAGCCATTTCTAGCACTCAAATTGGACAGAAGAGCCAGGGCGAAGTCCTTTGGAATTTGTTTATTGGTTGCATGTCAAAGGAGCATAAAATCTCCAAGTACTTAGATGAGCCAGTTGATACTTACTGACAGTAAGCCTTCACTGAAGCCGTGAAAAAATTTAATTCTCCTTTCATATTTGTTAAATATTTACACCTAAAATAGCAGCAAGAAAAGAATGAATTCTGAGAAACTAAGTAAAATTGCAGGCTACATTTTTTTCTAATAATTACCTATAATTTAAAATTGAATTTATTAAAAGTAAAGATGGAAATATAGTGCACACTGTACGTAGGATTTTTACTTTTTGGGCATCTTGCTTCACGTATGAAGATAGAAGTGCACAATAGTTTTTTTCTTGAAGCATAAAATTTCAAATCTGAGCATTTTCTGTATCACCTTTATATAACTTTATTTTACACTTTTACAATCTCTTCAGATTCAACGATGTAAACCAAGTTAATCCAGTGCCTTTAAACACTTCTCTTTTTTTCACTTTCAGTGTGCATGGATTTGCATTTATTAGCGCTGAGCCTGTTTACTTCTGCATTGCCCATTTATCCAGCTTAGATACTTAGGTGTATTAGAGATGGTTATCATCTGTTTTATTTCCTGATTTGACATGTTTTATCATGCAGCCAACCTCCAAACGTCATTTTTTGACTGAAATTTAACTTAACAAATGCAGATTTGCTGACTACTTGTGCTACCATGTATATAGAATCAAATTCTCCTTTAGATTAAGTCAATGACATTACTGTTAACTATACCTACATTTTCAGGAAGAAAAAGCAGAATAAGTGTTGATAATTATTTTCATAATTATCAATGCATATTAAGATTACTAACAGAGTGCTAAATCAGATATTCATGTCAATTTAAGGACATTCCAGGATGTTAATCTGAAATCCACATTATTAATTATATACTAAGATACCTTAAGTCCTGTATGAATTAAGTTTTCCTGAACATCCTATTAGTCACCAATCTTGCAAGAGTTAACATAGCTGTACTTTTTATAATAATGTAATCCCACCAGTACTCTATGTTGCTAATTTATGTATTATGAATTGCTCAGTCTTCATGACAGTGACTATCATGGCTGGTATACTATGAAGACAGAACTACAGAAAATATTTTGCATATCACGCATATCTTTCATCACTAATCTTCAAAAAGGGCAAGAAGGAGGACCTGGGAACTATAGGCCAGTCAGCCTCACCTCCATCCCTGCAAAGGTGATGGAACAGTTCATCCTGGAGGTCATTTCCAGGCATGTAGAGGACAAGAAGGTTATCAGAAATAGTCAACACGGATTCACCAAGGGAAGATTGTTCTTGACCAACCCGATAGCCTTCTATGGTGGTGTGACTGGCTGGGTCGAAGAAGAGAGAGCAGTGCATGTTGTCTATCTTGACTCCAGTAAGGCATTTGACACTGTCTGCCATAGCATCCTCATAGACAAGCTAAGGAAGTCTGGGCTGGATGAGTGGACAGTGAGGTGGACAGAGAACTGGCTCAACAACAGAACTCAGAGGGTTGTGATCAATGGAGAAGAGTCTGGATGGAGGCCTGTCACTAGTGGTGTTCCCCAGGGGTCTGTGCTGGGTCCAGTCCTGTTCAACATATTCATCAACGACCTGGATGTGGGGACAGAGTGTAACCTCAGCAAGTTTGCTGATGATACCAAGCTGGGAGGAGTGGCTGATACACCAGAAGGCTGTGCTGCCATCAAGTGAGACTTGGACAGAGGCTGGAGAGCTGGGCCAAGGGGAACCTCATGAAATTCAACACGAGCAAGTGTAAGGCCCTCCACCTGGGGAGGAACAACCCCATGAACCAGTACAGGTTGTGGGTTGAACTACTGGAAAGCAGCTCTGTTGAGGATCTGGGAGTGTTGGTTGACAGTTAGCTGGCCATGAGCCAGCACTGTGCCCTTGTTGCCAAGAAGGCCAACGGTATCCTGGGATGCATTAAAAGGAGTGTGGCCAGCAGATTGAGGGAGGTTATCCTCCCCATCTACTCCACCGCAGTGAGACCACATTTGGGGTACTGTGTCCAGTTCTGGGCTCCCAGTTTAAGAAGGACAGGGAACTGCTCAAGCAAGTCCAGCGGAGAGCTACCACGGTGATCAGGGGACTGGAGCATCTCCCCTGTGAGGAAAGACTTGGGTTTATTCAGCCTGGAGAAGAGAAGACCGAGGGGGGATCTCATCGATACTTATAAATATCTAGAGGGTGGGTGTCAAGAAGATGGGTCCAGACTCTTTTCAATAGGGCCCAATGACAGGACAAGAGGCACAAGTTGGAACACAGAAAGTTCCAGCTAAACATGAGAAAAAACTTCTTTCCTGTAAGGGTGACATAGCAGGGGCACAGGCTGCCCAGGGAGGGTGTGGAGTCTCCTTCCCTGGAGACATTCAAAACCCGCCTGGACGCATTCCTGTGCCCCCTGCTCTAGGTGTCCCTGCTCAAGCAGGGGGGTTGGACGAGATGATCTCCAGAGGTCCCTTCCAACCCCTTCCATTCTGTGATTCTGTGATCATGGTGATTGGTAGTGTAACTAATTTACTATTCTAATGGATCCTCAAAGGAAGTACAGTTAGTTTAATGTCATAATTTACAGCTTTTCGCATTTCTAATGTTTTAAACTGGCATATGGTTATTTTAGTGGAATATATTCAATCTTGTGTTTATTCTGTAAAACAGACAAAATAGAATACATTAGCAGCCACAACAGCCTTTTTCACTGACAGATTGTGAAGTACCTGAGATGCATAAAGAAGTCCAGGTAACCCTGCTACATAAAGAGTTCAATTTCCTACAGAAGCATGAAGCAATTATAGTATAATCCAGTGGGCAAAAACTGCGTATCAGACCTTGGGGAGTCTTAGCTTAATGGATTTGGACAGGCTAAGTGAAACTTATGTTGCAAGTATCTCATACATAAATTGCAAGCAATTATTTCCTTCCTTTTGAGAAGTCACACAACACCTTGTTTAATGTACATGAAGCTAATAGTCAATTGGAGGCAGATTATAGACAGTTAGAAGAAATAAGAGCATGGTGCAGACCCTTCTGATTCTCAGCCATACACCTGTTAATGACTCAGACACTGAAGAAAACAAAAAATGAAGCATTCAGCTTTCCAGATAATCTTCTCTCTCCACTCACGAGAGGAAACCAATCGTTCTGGCACTAGTATGGATGAAACACTCCCAGTACTCTAAGATTTTTGGAGAATTACCTCACAATGCATAAACTGAGTATAAAGCATCCCTTTTATAGTGACTGTCATGAACTGCAACTGCCAAAACAACCTTATTCTCAAGAGCTAACAGCATGGATTTACTGTTGAGGGGCTTTTTTTTGTGTTGGTTTTTTTTTTTTTCTGGCTTTGGTTGGGTTTTTTTTTGTTGTTGTTGGTTTTTGTTTCATTTTGGGTTGTTTTTCTTTTTTTTTAAAGTAGCTGTCATGAGGAGGAAGGAGGAGGAAAAAGGTTGCTCTCCCTTTAAGATCTAGTTTGGTCCAGGTGGCTGGACTGAAGCATCTAGCACAGCTGTACTCCCAGAGTGAGAAAGATTTGGTGTGCTCAAGAGCAACCTGAATCTCTAGTTTCAGGCGAGTGCTGAGTTTTTATCTTGCATCACTCTCATGAGATGAAAGCAGCACATTGATAATGCTCTTGTCTGTATGTAGGATTAACAATATTAAATACGTTCAATTCTACTTTGTAGGAATAGTCAATATTGTACTTTTTAAAAGATGGCGTCTATGGGGGAAAGCAGTTGTGGTAAGATAAGAAAGCAATACATCTGTGCAGGGATTTGAGCAGGCGGAGGCCTAGAGAGTAGTTCTAAATACAGACATGCAATGCAGTATCCTGCACAGGGCTAGGAGGCTAACAGAGAGAGCACTAGAGCTCAGAACTAGCTACCTTCCTCCACTTATATTTACTAACAAATACCAAGAACTGCCAAAAGGCTTCCCTGATTCTTTCACTTCAGAGGATTTCTGAGATAAGGTCTTATTTCAAGGCAATGACTCTATTAGAGGTACCCTGAATGACTTTTTGTAATTTTTTTTAACCTCCATTTCCTGTACAGTATGCAATTACTAGAAGGGTGGAAACTTCTGAACTCCCTAGGAGAGTTTCCTTTGTCTCTCATTTCAGCTTAATAAAATATAATCTGAATTGCAGCATCTGTAAGACAGTGTTGTTCCCTATCCAGCTGTTCTAACTCAGGTTATTCACAGGATGAGGAAGAAGAAAGGTTTGCAAGAAGGATGCTGAATTTATTTTATAAGAATAGCATTGCTGGATCCTCAGTATTTTAGGACATTTACCCTTGTCCAAGTAGTTGAATTAGAAGGAATTGCCACTATTGTGCTTACCCAATTTATCTTTTTCAGACTGTCTGCATTTTTACGTGCATTACAACTTTTCATTGACACATTCTCTGTGTTCATTATCTCTCTAGGCCACCTCACAACTTTCAGGACATTAAATTAATTTCTTGATTTGAAAAGCAGCTCTGTCAGAATTCAGATGCTGTGGGGTGTTCCTCTGGTAGGTTTGCTGCTGCATATCAGCCTTTGCACATGGACCTGAATCAGCAGGAATTCACCAGAGTAGTGCTACACACCATCACTGGCCATGCAGGAGCCAAGGACACGGGCAGATGTAACATGGGTGCCCTCAGAAGGCCTGTACGGAGCAGTGGTCAGAACAGGCTGACCTGTGTCTGTCAATGAAGGGTGTGAAAAGTGCAGAAGTCAATGTAAGCAATTTGGAAGCGTTGGGCATTAAGTTGTGTCTCATTTTTGCCATTGTACCAACTGATAATAAACCCTGCAATTATTCTGCAAAATTTGGAACTTCTAGAACATTCATTTCTGTCCCTGGACAAAGGCCAGCTTTCTGGAGCAGAAGCACTACCAGTCAGGGGGTTATGAGTGTTTATTACCAGGAATCAAAGGGGGACAGTATACTCTTACTCTTGCCTACACTGAACTCTCATTTACCTCTCAAAAAGAGAGAAGTTTCATAGAGTCAGCACAAAAATAATGAAAACAGTCCAGCCAATTAACAGTTTCACTTAACTAGATGCTTCAATGTGAAAGAAAGCGAAAAACCAGGGACACAGAAGCAGGGAAACTAGAGAAAGTTTGAGCAAAGTGATTGCTAGTCCCAGAGTTTTTCTTTTGCTAGTTAACTCCCCCTATTTGCTGTTGATTACTGATGTCAAGGAAGCTGATCTAGCCCTGGATAGAGATACTCCAAGATTAGTCCACTGTGAAGAATTGAAGTTCAACTGCAAGACTTTTTTAATGATAAATTATGGCTCCCTATCAGATAGTTTAAGGTAGGGTTGAATAGACACTTATTTTAAAGAGTGAAACACTAGAGGTGTCTTCCTTTTTGACTAACAGCTCCAGCAAAAGGGAAGTGAAACCTTGTTGATTCCCTCTGAATGCAGAGGCACACAGTGAAATTTCTCTGCTAATTCTCCCCCAGAAAAGAAAAATCCATTTTAGATACTAGAAGGAAAAGAAACAAGGAAGGGGAGGGGGAAAGGGGGAAGGGGAAAAATGCTAAGGAACCAAATCCAGCATGATGGATTTCCACAGGAATATGTTTGACCACATGAGATTTTCATGGGAGTTATTCTAATAAGTGCATAACCAAACTTTGAGTAATCAAAGAGTGCAAATGAGTAACCAAACTTTGCTTCAGCAAAATGTTCCTTGTGTTCAACATTTGCTTTTACTTGCTTTTTGGTAATCTGTATAGATTTACATTGCTTATAATCAATAAAAGAGAGGTTCATCTGGCACACAGTGTATTTCAGGAAAAAGTACATGATGGGATAGGAGGGAGGTACGTATTTGTATGTCTGAAATTACATTAAAATTAGCTACTACGAAATAGCTTCTTCATTGCTGATCATTCCACTTTTGTCTAATCCAGATTTAAGACTGGACTAATCACAGCCTTTCCCTTATCCACTACGTGGGAAAGATAAGTTTTTTAAAGGCGGTGGATGTTGTCTATCTGGACTTTAGCAAAGCCTTTGACACTGTCTCCCACAGTATCCTCGTGGAGAAGCTGGCTGCTCATGGCTTGGACAAGTGCACTCTGCACTGGCTAAAAAACTGGCTGGACGGCCAAGCCCAGAGAGTTGTGGTGAACGGAGCTAAATCCAGTTGGTGGCCAGTCACGAGTGGGGTTTCCCAGGGCTCAGTGTTGGGGCCAGTCTTGTTTAATATCTTTACCAATGATCTGGATGAGGGAATCGAGTGTACCCTCAGTCAGTTTGCAGATGACACCAAGTTGGGCAGGATTATTGATCTGCTTGAGGGTAGGAAGGTTCTACAGAGGGGCCTGGACGGGCTGGATCAATGGGCTGAGGTCAATTGTAGGAGGGTTAACAAGGCCAAGTGCTGAGTCCTGCACCTGGGTCACAACAACCCCATGCAATGTTACAGGCTTGGGGAAGAGTGGCTGGAGAGCTGCCCGATGGAGAGGACACGGGGGTGTTGGTTGACAGCCGGCTGAACATGAGCCAGCAGTGTGCCCAGGTAACCAAGAAGGCCAACAGCATCCTGGCCTGTATCAGCAATAGTGTGGCCAGCAGGAGCAGGGAAGTGATCGTGCCCCTGTTCTCGGCACTGGTGAGGCCGCACCTCGAACACTTGGTTCACTATTGGGCCCCTTGGTACAAGGAGGACATTGAGTTGCTGGAGCATGTCCAGAGAAGTGCAACGAAGCTGGTGAAGTGTCTGGAGCACAAGTCTTATGAGGAGCGGCTGAGGGAACTGGGGTTGTTTAGTGTGGAGAAGAGGAGGCTGAGGGGAGACCTTATCGCTCTCTTTAACTACCTGAAAGGAGGCTGTAGGGAGGTGGGTGTTGGTCTCTTCTCCCAGGTCAGTAATGATAGAATAAGAGGAAACAGCTTCAGCTGCATCAGGGGAGGTTTAGACTGGATATTTGGAAAAATTTCTTCACTGAAAGAGTGGTCAGGCATTGGAACAGGCTGCCCAGGGATGTGATAGAGTTGCCATCCCAGGAGGTATTTAAAAGACATGTAGATGTGGCACTTCAGGGCATGGTTTGGGAGACATGGTAGTGTTGGGCTGACAGTTGGACTTGATGATCCCCAGAGGTCCTTTCCAACCTTAATGAATCTATAATACATTTATGAAATATATTGTATTTATGTAATTTATTTATTTACTTAAATTTTTAGCCTTCACAACTCCCTGAATTTCACAGCTATACATACAACCTGTACATTAAATATGCTCCTACAACATGCCACAGGGAGGTCTATTTTCCTGCTGTTACAGAATGACACAAGTGCATTAGTTGCAAAGCAGCATTTGCACTCAGGAAACGTCTCTCAGCTGCACAGGGTAAAAGAAAGGTCTTCAGGCAACATAGAAATGACTGTGGATTATACGAGAGGGACTCCTTTTTTTATATCCTGCTGTACACTTCCTAAAGGCATTTGCTGACAAGGAATTTGCAAATCTTGTCTTGTTAACGACTGTAATGCTCCTTGGTATTACTCAGATATAATCATCTGTGTACCTGTCCAAATACAACTTAACAACTGCCAGTCCATGGAGCTGAGAGTTTCCCTCCCCTCTTTTCACCAGTGATCAAATAACAAAGTTTGCCTTCAGTAACCTTCTCCCCAGTATCCTTGCAGATGTTGCCCACCCCCTCCTCCCGAAGGTTGTGCTGGAGAGAACATGTAGTTCCAGGGTGACTCATACCCACACACTATCCCTTACTCATTCAAATAGTTTCGTTAAAGGCACTGGACCACAACAGATAATCCCTCATTTCATTGCGAGCCTGTTTCAGTGTGAACATCCTAGAGAAGAAAATAAAGACCAGGACAGGGAACCTCCAAGGATAAAGGACAGAACTCAGCTGGGATACTTCTGAGGAAGAAAAAGCATGTTTGATCACAGCACCAGTTATTCAAGCATTTACAAGGGTTTATTAATTTTTACATCACAGAACTAGTGCAAATATCTACTGCCTCCTCCTTCCCAGCAGTGTTGACGTTTGCTATTTTGCTTATTTAACATTTCAATTATTTAAGAAAAAAAAAAAAAAAAGAAACTGCACATACCTCCCCAAATTCACTCCCTTCTTCAAGAAAGCAGGTAAGCGCACAGAACATTGTGAGCTCTCCAGCCAACTGTATGGGACTCTGAAGCCCACAAAGCATGGATGGGATTCATCACCAAAATGATACCCTGTATTTTAACTCATCTTTGTATTATTTTGAAATTAGAGGCTTTACTTTGCATGCTTCAGTTACCCGAGAAGTGCAATATGGTCCTACTTCTAAGAGGATAAACTGCAAAACCACAGAATGTAAAGGCCACTAATTGTGTAAAAACAGTCAGAAACCACTGAACCTCCTGTGGGCCAAAAGCTGGTTAAGAAACATCACTGAAGAGAGAGAAACGACACAAGCAAAGGAAGAAGAAAGCTAGACAGTATGGTGGTAAGCCCTGTAAAAGAAAGATTAAGGTGACTACTCTGGGCAGAAAGGTGGCTTAAGGTGGCTATTCTGGGCAGCGAACACCACCGTCACGCTGGGAAGAGAGGTACATCCACAAAGCTAAGAGTGATTCTCAGTGCTGGAACTGTAAAACAGTTCATTTAAAGTCAACACATCAAGCAGATTCATGCTTTTTTTTTTTTGTTAGTTCTCTGCAAAAATGAGCTAGAAAATGCAAGTGCAGATTTCAATCAAATATTGAGAAATACACCTGAATTTTCCAGGAGGTTCTTTGCATCAGGGATCCTGTAGGAGAGTCACACTGATCTAGACAGGAGAGGGAAGTCCAGAATGCCCAGCACTGCAGGAAGGCAGTTCTTACAATGATGATCTTATACAAGTCATGAAAGAACAGTTAATATTTGCTGAAGTTATCAGATAACCCCAACAAAAAGCAGAAAAACTAATGGGAAAGGTGATTTGCTGAAAATTTTGCTCTTGCCAACATCCAGGGTGCTGCAAGATCCACAGCCACCCATGACAAGTCAGACCTAAAAATATTCCTTTCTCAAAATAAACCTGCCATACCACCACTGACAATGCAGGCTCCTGTCGTGTAGTGTGTCCCCATCCCTGTCCACCCGCTCCACCCCTTTGTGTTTACAGCTGGAGCTGCAAGAACTAATTTTTCCATTTGGTTGTTTTTTAGACAGCCAGATACAGTGTTTGAAGCCATAAGAAAACTAGAATAGCATGACAATTCTTTTCTAACCCTAGAAGTGTTAATTCCCTAATAAACCAGAGGACATGCTGACTTTGCCTTGGTTCCCCTCCCCCAACTGCATTTTTACAAAACTCCAGTAGAGCCTTAACCAAAACAATGTGCTGATAGGAGAAGCTGTCTGCATTCCTCTTTTGCAATTCACCTTACACTCTACATGTTACTTGAAGATAAGCTCTTCTAGATGCCAAAAAACTCCAGCAAGAGGTGAAGGCTTCTTTGCAACGGGTAAAGCACTGCACAATTTTGTCACGTTATTCATTGCATTCTTGTTTGTGGATCCCCACCCTTAGTGTAATCCCCGCAGTCGCTCCTCTTCCAAGTGAGCCCAGCAATCCTTAGGGGTGGGAATAGCCCATTTCAAACTTGACTATTAGGTAATCAACGTTAGATACTGATTTAACTTTATTTTCACAGTCATCCCTCTTTATGGAAAGCAGCAGCCCATTAATTTGACACCTGGGATAGGCTTGCTGCTTTTCCCTACAGGAGGCAATATCCAGGGGGCTTTATTCATTTCCAGGGAAGCACCCTCATGTTCTGGGATCTTTTGGTGGGAAAGGGGCAGGGGAGAGAGGAATAACGCTTCTATTTGTATTATTTCAGCTTTGCTCTAGAGAGGTACGCTCTATAAATAATGGATAAAAACATTTTTTGAATAGTAGAAGAGAAATGCTTTCTTCTGAACACATTTATATGCGCACACACACAACAAATAGAGAATAACTGCAAAAGAAACACAGATGCATTGAAATTTGCACTACCAAATAGGTGCTAAGCAGCAACAAATGATGTAAAAACCTAAGGTATGTATGGAGGAGCTGACAATGGAGGAAACTGGTGTTTTCTGACACAATTCAACCTTCCCTTTTAGCATACATATTTTGACTTCTTTTTCCCCACAGAAGGCAGGTTCCCATCATCCCCCAATCTCATAGCTGGGGGTACAGCAAGGCAGAATTCAGCTTCCAGAAACGGTGTGAGCTGGAATCCTTAAACCTGGGACTAGCAAAAAAGAAGAAATACATCAATCTCAGAAGAAAATCTGAAAAAGCATTAGTAGAAGGAGTTACACTTAGTCCTAAAGCAAGTCTTTGATATCACTAAAAGAAGGTCCCCTGGAACCTGTGTTTAGGCAGAAAATGCAAAATTACTCAGGCCCTTTTTAAATTCCCAGCTCAGGCATTATTGTAAGCTTTTTCAGTGGAAAGATGACAATATGTACATTATTGACTTGGACAGTAGGATCCTGAGCCTATCCTGGAGCTTACTGCAATGTTATTAATAAATATTGCTAGTGGAATTAACTGTTCATCTCTCAAGTGTTCCTCTGACCTGAGAAACAGAGGTCTTGTGCTTTGTATTTAGAAATAGCAATTCGCAAAAAAACAGCTTTGAGGATGAAGATAAAGATGAGGTGAAAACATCAGTGGATAAACACATAGTAAAGAATTATATGGATAAAACTGCCTTGTGGAATGCAAGTCCTTTAAATGGTAATATAAAATAGAATAAAATTCCACAATTTCTACATTTTTCAACGAATGCACATAACTGACATGTCATGCAGATCACGACACTTCCAAAGGAGCCATCTGATTCTGAATTATAACATAAACAACTGTAGTAGGTTATCTGAGAAAGACCAGTCATTAACTAATATTTAAGTTGTGCAAATCTTCAGATATGTGGAAATGAAAAAGATAACCTAAAACTAAATTCAGTGCAGTGTTAATGGTATTTAAGTCTATAGCAATATTTCTTCTACCCGCCTCAAACCAACATTAATTCATAAAATCAGAGGCAGGTAAAGGCTGGAAAGAGTCCTGTCACCAAAACACAACCACTTCTGCAGTGGAATCCAAAAGCTGCTAAGAAAACAAAGCAACACTGCAAACAATTTTTTTTAATAGTGCTAACTTTTTAGCTACCTTTAATCTAATTATTCAGTTGTTTTCTCTAGAAAAGATTAAAATTTCTCCAAACCACATTAAGATTGGGAAACAACTGTAAGTCAAATAATTTCTTCTGGGCCAGTTCAGGGGCTGCTTCAGGAGATCTAGGTGGCAGAGTATGAAACTCAATTTGCACATGTCCTCCTTTATTAACTTAAGAAGTCAGCTTAAAAGTATTACAAGTTTTGGGTTAGCAGAGTTTAATCTCCCCCTCCTTTTCACATGTGTGCATGTTCTATGAGTATACAGAGCTTCTCCTTAATAAATATTTAAAAATATATACTACACAAGAGAAATCTATCTATATGTCTTAAAGTTGTGTTGGACAAGCTAACATTTTCCCCTGTATTTCTCGGGAATGTAGAGCTGTTGAAAGTAGTATAAGGAAAGTCACAAGGATAAAAAAGAGCAAATATTTACTAGATAAAGAGACTGAATGTCACACTTTTTTTAATGCAAGAAGCAATGTGACATTGCTCATTTAATCTGGGCTCTGCTAATTGGTCTATTGCACACAGAAAAATCTTTGGGAGTCCTTCTGGGAATGTCTCACATCATTCCCTATCAGCTGTTGACATACAAATACTCTGGTAATGAAAATATTTTCATTCCTTCATAACAGCATTCCCTGTCCTGTTTAATCTTATTTTCTCTCTTTCTAAAAACAAGCTTCTGTGTGGGGTTTCTGAACTAACAGACCTGATGCCATATATCAAAAACGTCCCGTGCTCCTGTCAAACTTGCTGGGAGTCCACCCAAAAGAGAGTGAAAGGGAAAAAACCCAAGGATTTATAGCAATAACATAGGATTTTAAACACCATTTGAAATTAATCTCTGGTCTGCATCATTTCAAAGGACTGTGAATGCAACTGGACTAGAACTAAGCAGTACCTGTGCCGCCTTAGAGTTGCCATCACTAGCAATAGGGTACCTGGGGCAGGATCCAGCTATGTGCTGGAAACGGGCACGTCTGCAAATTTCCAGAAACATTGCAAAGCAGAATATTGTAGCCAGTTTTTACAACTCTATCACTGTAATGAAAAAGAACACTGAGGACAAACAGCTGGAAATCCAGAGGGCCCTCCTGGCCTCCAACCAGGCTCTTCTAAAGTGTGGGTTCAGGCTCACTAACCATGAGGATATCAGGGATGTACTACTGGAGATGAATAAAGTGGTGTTGAAAAGACTTCTAGCAACTCCTCCCATGCACACTCCCCTGTCTCCAGGAAGATATCAGCATCTCCGTGGCAGACCCCTCTGCAGAAGCTGCACTATCCTTCAATCTCACAGCAAATCCTACTTGGGAATTTTTATTTTCAACATGCTACTTCTAACCATTTAAAGCCTCACTTTGTGCTCAGGCAATTAGCTCAGGAGATCAGATCACATTCTGCTGTGCATGAAATCCATGCAGCACAGTCATTACTACAGTCTCCAAGCAATTGCTTTTGGAAATTAAATTATTTCAAAAGTTGCTGCACTCACATTGTCCTGGTAAATACCTCTCTTCCCGCAGTAAACCCGATACCTAAACACTGCTCTAAAATTATTTGACTTTTTAATATATGTGTCTTCAATACCACGGTTCTTCCAAATTCAAGGTCTGAAATACAATCCAAGCTCCTGCTCCTCCCTCCCCCATCCCTCTTCCCCCTTGGGACTTGTGCCTCCGCCCACATCCTGCTGCCCAGGTTGTAACATTCCTTTCTGCACCCTATCACTGTCACACTCCCTCCTGAAAACAGGTGCAAGAAGATTAAAAACCCACTCATTCAGCTGGGATTTTCATCTGTTTGCACCTTCCTCTTTGCCACTCCTATATGTCAACATCTCTTGAGCAGAAGGTGGTGGGAAGGCGTGCTCTTGCCAGTTCACGTTGTTTGCTGTTTACAGTGAGAAGCAGGAGTTTTATTCTGAAGGACAGCTATATCAGGAGCTAGGAGAAAACTGAAGATACAAAGGCTGTACTTAAATTTGGTTGGATTTTTTCCTTAGAAAGCACATACGTGTTTTGTTAAAACTAAAAGTTTAATTTGAAATGTCAGTGTTAACAGATTCCTAAGAGGGTTATTTTAACCAATTTTTGAAAAACACATTAAGCCTATGTTATGCTTTTTAATTCCTAGATTATTTATGATATGAGGATTAAAATATTGTACCATTTTTTGTTGTAGTCATTAAGTCACTTAATGTCAAGCTGTCATTGCAACACAAACAGAAGACTTTGACCTAGAAGAGAGATCATTCCATGCTAAGTGGTAACTGCAGTTAATATTGTAAAAACAAAGATAGCGTAGTGACTGGAAGCCTTCTTCCACGGTCGTACTGTATCACTGTAACTGATGTCAGGAAATAGATCTTTGCATTGCATTTGAAAAATCCAGAAGCCTTTCTGCAGACATATTTTTTTCTAAAAATTCCTAAAATTAAGCAAACATGTTAAACATGTTGTGTCCTGACAACGCCACCCCACCACCCCCCCCGCTGAATCAAAGCAGCCTTTATCCTCTCACCCCTATTTTGAATTGACAGTCTCCTGCAGAGTTTCTGCGTTTTTTTTATTACCGGAGCACCTGCACTCTTTGGACTTGTGGTCTGTGTTACAGAAGTATTTACCTTCACAGGAACTCTGTTTTTTATACCAAAGGAGCTCTCTGGAATTGCCTGGGGAGGACAGGCTTTGCAGGATAAGGACTTGTCTGTAAGCGGAAATTTCCCAGAATGGCTGTTCCCCACCACTTCCAGAAGAGTCCCTGGTGTGCTACATGCAATTAGCATCCACACAAGGACTCCTAGCAGAAGAACCATTTCTGAATAGGTTTCTAAGGGCAGGCAGACCTTAAAATTTGAAGCTGTTCAGTGACAAGGTCACATCCCAAAAACAGTTAAAAAAAAACTTGTAAAAACTGATGGTTTCGCTCTCTTCACTAGTGAAGTGCGGGCTGCATAAATGCAACCAACTGGAACTGAACCCTCAGGGGCAGCACCAGCAAAGAACATGCATCTGGGTCATTTTCTCATCTCTGTAACTGGATCTCTCTGGCAAGAACAGAGAAATGCATCATGGAGCTGGGACACTTTTCCTTTATGCTGTCTGCTGCAGAAGTGTGGCACGGAGAGCGGTCAGCAAACAGAAGCTCCCAGAGTGAAGAGAGTACATGCGCTGTTGTATCACATTAAAGGGTTTGTCGGAGAGGGAAGGAGTATGTGAGCAAGAACAGCCATAGTGATAGGTCCTAATTTTTCAGATACACTCTTAATTTTTTTTGTGACGAGCAGCTTATTTCAGATGTGATACTTTGGCTAAAAATGCACAGGGCAGCACACAACTGAAAACTGAGTGTAGCCAAACGTGCTTTCTAGAGCTTTTTGGTCACACACTTACACACAGAGATTTCTAATAGATAAATCATCCACACCTCCTTCCTTCAGTGTCCTTCTCGTGCATTCACAGGGTTCCTACGTGCAGAAAATGCAAATGGCTAACGACGGACTCACCAACACAAAAGCAATCAGGACAGACCTGTCCGCAGAACATAGCTAGCAGTACTCACACCCAGATTCAACGTCCTATACTATACGGGTCTTGAACTAAGATTTTCCCTGATATGAGGCAAGGAGGGCAGAAGGGGGCATCAGTGAAGCAGTGAGCATGGAAGAGGGCCCGAGTGGAGGCAGGAGATAACTGCAGCTGAGCAACAGGGGGAAGTGCCTAGTGAGATATTTCTGCAAGAGCCTGAGCTTTTGCTCGGCCTTCGCAGGGAACTTACACTCTATAAACAAAGTGAAAGCACTAAGAAAAGGCCAAACACCGATACGGCAGTTTCTCTTCTGAAAAGGATCTTTACAGCTAGAAAAATCTACTAGCATGCAACGAAAGGAAATAATATACTCATAGTGTTTTGAAAGATTTTGCATGGCTGTCTGAATGTACCCGATGATTAGGGAAAAAAGCATGTATTATTTTCCCTGTCTAATCTTATATGCCAGGAAAAAAGAAATTTAAATTTCTATTTAAAAGGAAATTATTATTTCAAGATTTAGTCTTTCAAAAGTAAGCCAAGAAATTTGGCAAGTATAAAATATTATTCCTAGCAGATATCAATTCACAAGAAGTTCTGGCTTTGTTAGATAGGAGAGAATGAGAAAACATAACTGATGGGTTTCCAATTGCACATGCATGTATTAAAAATACCACTATTATAAACAATCTAGTGGTGCTTTCAAATGAGTTCCTACAAAGTCTCCAAAGCCACTTTCCACACTTCCTAAAAATAGCAGGGAAAACATCAAGTCAAGGAAAACCTGCAGTACTGTTGCATTTCCAGCTCTTGGTATGGACCACAGTAGTAAATGAATGTTTTAAAACACATGAATTTGCAAATATTTGTTGTCATCCTTGCCTCTGGCATTGCTGAGCACCACGACCTGCCTATGAAATGCTGAGTGTGTACTCCCTGCCCATGCTTTTCCAAATCCCTTGCAGAATTTCTGCCTTGAAATTTCAGAGTCCACCAGGTCAGGGCCTAAGGAAATATTCTGCTCTGCCACTTTCCCTCTCCTCATCCACACACTACAGGTGCTTGCTTCAAAATCCCTTTGGCTTCAATGAGAAAATTGTGCAAGGTAGCTCTGAGCAGGACAGCACCAAATTACACCCAGCCTCCTGCTGTCTCCTGGCTGGGTGGCAATGATGCCTCACCATGCTGCTGGGACTGGGATGGGAGCAAACCACCAAGCTGTTGCTTAGCTCCTTTTCTATTTTAGCCAATTCCTGCCTACATCCCCACCTCCTCTTCAGCTTTTGTCTCGTATCTCCTAATTTGGCCCCTGCTTCATGCTCTCCCACATTGAAAAGCCATACGATAGCCACAGCCCGTCACTGGGTCTTCCCTGGAGGCACATATTCTCTGGTCTAAAGAAGTATTCCACCCGCAGCCTAATGTTGCATCTCCTCACCTCCCCCAGCTCTAACATGATTAAAATACAACCCTCACCCCATCCCAGGAGCCAGCACAGGGGTGTGTGTCTCTCACAAAGTCAGAAGAAAAAGTAGGAGACGTGCTTCTTTTTCTCTCTAGCCCCACTCATGCACAGGACCCTTTAATATTTAATCTATATTTTTATAACCTTGGTATTATAGAAGAGCTACATGTATCCTCAGAGGGGAAGCTTTCAAGAAGTTGGGTAGTTCTTCAGGATATATCATTGTACTAATTTTAATAAGAGGTGTATGTCATTCAGGCTTTCACAGTCTGAAAATCTACTCCTGCTTGAAAGTCACATTCTCCCTTTAAAGGAAAAAGGGAAAAAATATGTTTGTCCTTCAGAATCCTTAGATGTTTTTACTGATCTTTTGTTGACCATTTTGTGAACTCAGAAGTCTGATGTCAGTTACTCTATAGAAAGGATACAGGCTGTTCTACCATAACTGGAATTATTTTTAAACACTTCCCCCTCACTGACTAAATCCTTGGAGGCTAAGGGGGAAGACAGACCAAGTGGGTTTATATTGAGAACAGAACAACTTACATGAATTTAGTTCAGGAAAAAATAAGGAAAGTGTGGTGAAAAAACACAGGTTATACATATTCGTGGTTGAGGTACTTTGACAGTGTGATGGGAGACAATCAGCAACTTATTTATGGATACAAAAGCTCCAGTCAGACATTTCAATCAATGCACATGCATGCATATATGTGTCCCAGTCAAACTATTGGCAGATTAGTACATCCTCATGATTATTAATAATTATTTCTTTGCTGGAATTATCACAGCTATTTGAAATATCCACCCAAACCCTTGCCATCAGAAGTTTCTCCCCCTTACACATATACAGAAGTTTTCCTTTGCTTTGAAATTCCAGACAGAGCATCTCAGGAAGAAAACAAAAGAAAAACAAGCAAGCAAGCCTTCCCCTGCTTGAGTAGCTCAGCCACGACAAAGAACAGGGGCAAAAAACTTACTGGAATGACTTGGGACAAATCACAAAGGACACACAATCTGTAACATCTGAACAGAATATTCATGGCAGTATATAAAAACCAAGTAACAGAAACAGGCTTGGTAAGATTTAATTTTAATTGAAAACCATTGATTTTCCAGCTGCTTTGCCCCTCAAATTGCAGATTTGAGTTTCAGATTGACTTCAGCCTCTCAAATTGAGAGGTGACTATAGGCCTATCTATGGGGGCTACAGGGGAAAGCAGCATTTACGATCAGTGATAAAAATACCAGAAACGATAAAAGAATAATGCTTTCCTTTAACTCACTTTCAAAACAATCATAAGCAAAACACAATACCAAACAAAACTGTCCAGCATTTGTAACCAGCTGTATTCTTAATGTCAGGTTGCAGATATTTGTTTTTAAAAAGATATTCTCTCTCTTGTCTCTCCTGCAGTTCTCCTGAGAACACAGTCAGAACAGTGAAACTGGAATTGGCTTTTAATGTACTGATGACCAAGTAGCATTCCTGTCCTCTGTCGCACACTTCTGTACCCTATACCCTCTTTTCAAACTGAACACTCCTACTGCCAGCTTAAAAACACTGTGAGGATTGCCTAATAGTTCTACTTTTACTAAAGAATACCAGTTTGAACTCTGCTAAACTCATTTTGTTTTGTTTTAAGTGCTAGTACTTTTGAGAAAAGCTCTTGCGGCCACAGAAGACTGCAACTTCTACGTTGTAAACCGTCAACTGTTTCACTGAAAAGGTGAGGGGTTTTAGCTTTTGTGGCCGCAGATGTAAGTACAAAATGAAAAAAAAAAAATGCAGTGAAGTATGTTGTATTGACATACACATTAGGTGAATCTCATGATTTTGGGACTTTTAAAAAAACTTGTGGCTAACTCTACAGAATAGAAATGCAGGTATATAAGACTACAATAATACATGCACTCATTTTAAATATACAGCAAGAACGGATGAGACTGTGTTGACGACACCTATCCTGGAAGGCAGAAAGAGAGCATAATTTAAGGATATATGCTACATCTCTGGCCTACTAAACTTCTCTTTCAGGTTTTGAGGGAAACAAATTTGTAATCCTTCAGCATTGTGAAGTGACAGTTAGCAAAATTAAGATAGAACTTAAGTTTTCTGTGCTATTGCAGCACAGAAAAGTTAACTCCCAGTTAACACATTCATGATTTCAATCAAGTCACCTGAAATTTGCTACAGAACTGGACACTGTACCTGACAGGGTCCTTGGGTCATTGGAAGTTGGCCATCTACCAGATGTCACGTCTTGCAGAACCTTGTCATATCCTTCCTCAGGACCCTTCCGAAGTGTTGTGCTTTCTGAGAGATTTCTCAGCTGTGCTGAGGATGTCTGCTCAAGAAAAATACACATTTCTTTCAGAAAAGAAATGATATGTCTTTAGTAAATAATTTCTCTTCATGTATTGAATAATACTATTTATATACTTGGAAGCATGGGATGGTATATATGTTTTCCATTAATAGCACAGATATAGTCAGTACCACTTTTAATACAGAATACTATCTAGAAAGTATTCCTTCTTGAAGCTGACAGTTTATCACATGTGCTACAGAATTGTCGTAGTTCTCATTTTGTTTTTAAATACACTGCACTTTCTGTGCAACTCTTAAGTAGGATTGTTGAAGTATTAAGTCTCTAAATTTCCCATGGGCTTTTGAAAAAATTTATGTTTACCATTCACACACTCAGATGAATAGAATAGTATTTTTACAGAGCTTTAAACAAGCACACATATTCTTTAGTGAATGCATAAGTCTATTTCAAGTTTACTGGCATTGAGAATAAGACAAGAAAAATTCAGGAGATAAACACATCAAAAGCATTAGTAAGATTTATGTAACTGCCTTACGCATTTTAGCCATCTGATAGTGTTAGCTCTTTAGAGCAGAATCTGGACTATCTACATTTGCTCCCACTACCCCAGTGTGTCTGGATGCAGAAGCTTTGCTACAGAAGTGAAGCGCAGAACTGGTAAGTGAAGAGTGGGTGTCCAGCTGCTGTGCAATGAGCAGAAAGAGGTTGATTTTCATTGCCTTGAACTTAACTCAGGCATACACTGTTCAGTCACTGGCACTCACACACAGTGTATTTCTTTGCATCCATCTTGGTGTCTTGAGGATTAAAAGTAATAAAGCCCATTTACTCACAGACCAAAATAGTAAAGTGAGTATTAATACTATATGGTGTAAGACAAGACAAAGATAAAATCGATCCCAGTTACGCTTTTTATATGTATTGCAAAACAGGCTTCACTTGAACTTAAACCGATTCATCATTAAATGTTTGTGAGGTTCCAACAAGGGTCCTGAGGTCACAGTCCAGCCCATCTGCATGGAGCTAATCCCACAGTCGTGGCCTTGAAAGCACTTCCATTATATTAACATCAAATTTAAAGAAAACACTCAACGTCTTCATTCTTTAAAATGCATTTAGAGCTTCTAGGGGTCTTACTGAGATGAAAGCAAAATCCATGGGGACATGATCAGCTTGGTTAGACCTTCACTGTCGGAGGAACGCACGTAAGGACACTGGGGTTGGTGGTCTGGCCCGCTGAACTGTCTTCTCTTTTTAGCTTAGGAATTATATAGGGAGTAACTAGAACAGGAAACTTCTCCCTGCCCCCAGCTTATTAAATGATTTCCTGCCAGTCCTTAGAAAAAGCAACTCATTGCTCAAAGCCTTAAGAAGAAGTTGTGAGTGGCTCATGCCTGGGCTGGGAACAACAGGAAGGGAAGGACAAGCAGAGCTAATTGGCCTTGTTACACTTTGCCGGGGTAGCCATTATGTTGTAGATAAGCTTTCTTCACTAGTGATACCCCGTCGGTCCCTTCCTCTCTTTCATTCTGCTTTGCCTTTAAACATGATCATGTCAGATGTGATCCTGGCCAACGCCCACGGGTGACTTAATGACCTTCTCTGCATACCAGCGCTCAGGGAAGCTACTTTTAAATCTGGCCACTCCACCGTTTCCCATGCACAATAGAAATAAGCCATTTTCAAGTGGCCTCATTCACATAATTAAAAAACCAAACCAGCGCTAGTAAAATCACCTAGTAAGTGACTATTTGACTCAGCCAATAAGCAACAAATATTTCATTGATAGAATTTATAGTAATAATTTGTTGAAAGACACTTCTCAAAGTGATCTTTCTAAAACTATAGCAAATGTTGTTTATATTTTTTTTCTGAAACAAGTACGTTTCCAACAGCAGCCTGGTAAGGCAATTCCATAGCCAAAGAGTTTAGCACCTAGACAACCAACTAGCTGGTATTATAAATTAGGTTCCAGTAGTCCCAGTCACAGCAGAGTACGTCCATACAGCCACGACACGTAGGCACATTTTTTCTCATGTAGGCCCTAAATGATCTTTCAAAGAACTAAGTATTCACACTCCTTTAACTGCAACTGCAGAGCAACTACTCCTTCTTATTTTCATGTTCTGCTTCCCACATCAAGCATAAAAAAGTGCACAAATTATATTAAAACATACCTGATTTACTGACAAATCTGCATGTTTAAAATGCTAGGCAAATCCCATTTAAAAAACAACTCTTTCTCATAAAATTCTAGGAATTATTTTTAACAAGTCGATGAGCATTATCACAGTGACTTGGGCCCAGAGTGACATTTCCAGACCTCAAAACATCCTTAGTGCTCAACACTGAATCACCCCCATTGGTACGCATCCATTCAGAAACACAGGCTCCAGAATAAGGCACACTATGCCCAATGCTTTCCAACACTACTTGAATTAAGTGGTTATTTCACAGGTCTCATCAATAACACCCCAACACTCCAGTGTAGCATGAGCCTTTCTTCTCAACAGCATGCCTGTGTCAAGGCACAATCAATGTGACATAAGGATGAAGAAGTTGCAGTACCTGATATTATCACTAACCATTACTTGTATATGCAATAGTCCAAGGGTGTTACCTCATACTCACCCTTCTTGACTAGAATCCTGTCATCTGCAGATTTAATCCATACTCTTTCAATCGTGTTTTTGAGGGATGTGCCGTACCCAGGATCTCTGTGAAATCCCATCCCATATATCCTTCCATTTGAGCAATGAATTGCTGATAACTGCTTGAATACAGGTTTTCACTATGCTTCTCCCACACGTGCTGTAGTAGTTCTATAATGATCTGAATTTTCTAGCCTTTCTAGCTTATGAAAACACCACGAGAACATTACAAAAAAAAAAAAAAATCTTTCTTCTCTATCAACTGGGCCTATTACTTTTCCTTGTGGAAGAAAGAAGGTCAGCCTCGGCAGCAAAATTCATGATCAAGGTGCAACTCGTACTCTTTCCACAACTTTCACTTGGGTTTAGACGTTTGCAGCATTTATACTTCCTGTTCTGTGCTGTATTTAGAGCACAAGTTGATGGCACATCCTGGAAACATGTGCTCTTGGAGGCGAAAATAATGTTGCCATCATTTACGGCAAATAAAAAGATCTCAGTAGAATTTAAAACAAACCCACCATTATTTTAAATGCAGAGTGTAAAAATAAAGATGAACACAACTTTTTTTTTACCTTTGACACATCAAACTTCTGTCTCTAGTTATTTTAAAAACACATTTGTTGTGAGCTATCACAAAGTTTGGCCATCCTGAAGAAACAATTTGTGCAATGTGTATAAAATGGAAGGGGGAGGGGGAAAACAAAAAGCGCACTGCGGAAAATCCACATTTCTCCACTGATAATCAAACTTTTCAAGTAAAATGTTCCAATGGTTATACTTCATCTAACAGTTAAAGATGTTTCATTCTGCACTGAAGACAGGCACTTTTTTTGTCTCCTAAAATATGTTTCTAATTTGAGTTTGAAAAAATATTTCCATTGTGCCATATATGCGGTAACTCAAAACCAAAATGAAAGGATTAAAATCAGGGCTGCACAGAATGGTTTAAATTAAATTCAGGTAGTGGGGAAGACTGCTGTATCTGGCAAGCTCCCACTTACTGAGCTTTCTGGCCAAGAGGCAAGATGAAGCATAACAATCCTTACCTGCCAAGTCTAGAGCAATTTTGAGGCTTTTATTCATCTTTTAAAATAAAATGTTAATGCTCTTGGAAGCTTGCCTACCCATACAGTAGATCTCACCTGTCTTTTCTTTATCCTCACACAAATGTACTATAGTATGCTTCAGTAATGACTGAAAATGTTTTCAATACTTTTTTTTTTTCTAAAGACATGGTATTTAAACTTATCGCCCATTACACTTCAATGGAAGACGTGACTATATCCTACAAGTATTTTGAAAATCTCTGCTAAGAGGTTACAAATTATTGCTAGCAATATAGTATGTGAAGAGCTGAAATTTGGGCTGTGGAAATGCCCTTTTCCCATCTGCCACTCTTCTCACACCTATAGAACCCTCTGTTGTCCCCACATAGTCTGCCTAATTAAATCTGCCCCTCCCCCCCAGCGGTTCTGTTTATGATACTGCAAACTGATTTATGATTCCTATTATTAGTACAGCCAACATGAAATCAGCTCCAAGGCTTCCCCAAATACATAGTTATGTGCTTGAATGGATTGCTTTTGGCCAAGGAAAGAAAGGATATGCAGAGCTCTGTCTTTCAGAAAAGGCATTGGTGTTGAAGAATTAAAGTTTTCATGAACTTCTTAGGAGATTCCTCAAAATACTAATATTAAATTTTATTTACAACCATTTGGGAAGAGATTAAATATATAAATAATAGGTAGATGCCTCTGGAGCTTTCTCCTAGTCTTGTATTAGGTTTAAAGATTTTCAGATGGTACAAGTAATAAAACAATTTAGTAACAGCCAGGCCTCGTAAGGCCTCAGTTAATCTATATAGACCAACCACCTTCAGGGAGTTCTTTTTTCCAAGCCAGGGAGTTCCCAAACTTTCTGCTGCCTGTACAACCGTCAGCAACAGCAAATACCTTCACTGGCAGCATCAGTTCCCATTTGTTTGCCAGGCTGTGTGCCATTTTGAAGTGGTTTGTGCCCCTCCCAGTAGTACATTCATCACATCATCTACACTGTTGCATTCTCCAGCAATCTAAAAATCATAATTTGCTGTAAAACCTGAGAAATTTGGAGCAATAGCATACCAAGTCACAGGCATGGCTGATTTGAGAAACTGCTACCAAATCTAGTGTTTTAATGCTATTTTCCATCTCCCTCTTTTAGGATATATTGAACAGGAAATTTTGACAACGTTGTTAAAAAACAAGTTTCACATCTTTCTGGCTGGGACTAGGGGCATTGTAACAGGTGAAACCCAAAAGAATTATTTTGTTTTGCCTTGTTATATATAAAGATCCTCCTTATTATATATCAAGATTATCCTCCCCCTCTACTCCGCCACAGTGAGACCACATTTGGGGTACTGTGTCCAGTTTTGGGCCCCCAGTTTAAGAAGGACAGGGAACTGCTCAAGCAAGTCCAGCGGAGAGCTACCAAGGTGATCAGGGGACTGGAGCATCTCCCCTGTGAGGAAAGGCTGAGAGACCTGGGTTTGTTCAGCCTGGAGAAGAGAAGACCGAGGGGGGATCTCATCGGTACCTATAAATAGCTAAAGGGTGGGTGTCAGGACGATGGGGCCAGACTCTTTTCAATAGTGCCCAATGACAGGACAAGGGGCAATGGGCACAAGTTGGAACACAGGAAATTCCAGCTAAACATGAGAAAAAACTTCTTTCCTGTGAGGGTGACATAGCAGGGGAACAGGCTGCCCAGGGAGGGTGTGGAGTCTCCTTCCCTGGAGACATTCAAAACCTGCCTGGACGCGTTCCTGTGCCCCCTGCTCTAGGTGTGCCTGCTCAAGCAGGGGGACTGGACGAGATGATCTCCAGAGGTCCCTTCCAACCCCTTCCATTCTGTGATTCTGTGAAGATTATCTCTGACAAATTACTGTGAATTCTGAGCACTTTGGGGTAGACTGACAGCAAGTAATGGAACTACTCCCAGTACTATGCATTCTGCAAAACAGCAGTTTAAGAAAAAAAAATCATAGAATCATAGAATCAGGTTGGAAAAGACCTTTAGGATCATTGAGTTTTCTAGCGTTATTCTTTATAATTTGTCAGGAAAAAAATTGAAAGGAGTGACTAAGTAACCTTCTAATAAAGGCTTCTTTTGTTAATATTTTTTTCTTTCTTGGACCACATTTCATGAAATTGGATAGTAATTCTTGGAAACTAATGCTCACCACTTGCCAGTGAAAACGAAAGTAGACAAGGATGCCTCAAGGCAAAGAGGTGGTACCCACCTTGCCCTTCCGCAGGCTGCTCTCAGATTGATGTGTACTCCAAAATGTGCAAAGCTCCACGTTGAAGGTCCTGCAAAGAGGTATCTGCCTGATACATGGTCTGCAGAACTTAGGAGTTAATATGAAACTTGGCAAATCTGACCAGGGCTGAGAGACCAGGGAAAGAAAACTGCACTGTCAAAGAGGAGGTAAGTTTTCAGTTTTGCTTAAACTCATGTCCCAAGTGACTTATTTCATGATGATTTCAACTGCCACATCAGTGACCTTTGTGTTCAGAATGTGTTTCCAGTACTGGCGCATGTAGAAAGCTTTCTTCTTAAATTACAGAGAGTTCAAATAAGTATAATCCTAAATGGGATCTCAGCTTCAGAACAGAATCAGAGTCACTTGTGTCATTATCAGATCATCTTCTCAGACAACCCGAGGTCAGGCCAACCTAGGCAATTATTTATAGTCATTTGTGTGGAACTCATGGCATTTGAAAGCCTCATGAAAGCTCATCAGACTGCACAGAACTCCAGAGGTCATTTCTGTTCCCTCTCATTACACCAGCTCTTAACAGTGGGAAGATTAGAAACACTCCTTCCATTCTAGATAGCGATATTTGGCTTATTAAGGAAAACTCATGTACTGCAGCCCACACCGAAGAAGGGATTGAGACTAATGCCTGAACTCATGTGTCAAAGCTGTTCCGTAACATGAGACATTTCCGTGAGAACAACCTCTCTACATGATCACAGGAAAAGTCATGGAACCACTCTGCATAGGTACAGGCTATGACTGAAAACGTGGTCAACTAGGTGGGAAGTGTACAGAAAAACAAAGGTTTTGAGCTTGCCCACATTAATTTCTTTTGAAGGCCTTAGAAGTGAGGTGGACTTTAAATTTCATTAGTATTACAGACAGGGTGCTGTTGGAACACTACCATGCAGAACTGGGTTCCTGCATAAGCCATCACCTAATGGTTCAAGGCAGACAGACCTAGCTGGATATTGCACTGTAAGGTCTGATGAAAAGCTAAGACTTTTCAGTACTGTTCTCATCTCCAAGCAATTCTCTCATTTTCCCAGACCTCACTCTGGTTTTTAAGAAAACCCACAGATATCAGATAAAGCCAATCACAGTACATTTGGAAAGTATATACACCCCAACTCCCATTTACCAAAATACCACTAATTATTCTGATACAAAGATACTAAAGGGCAGCTACGGAAGCAGAAGATGTCTTTCACATTAAATAGAGGCAAAAGTACTGCTGAACTCATTACAAAAATGACATTTAGGGAATTTAAGCAATCTCCTCTTTTAGTAAGTACCATGAACTGGATACAGTGGTCTTTTGCTGCTGGCAAGAAGGAAAGTAAAAGAAAAATTCAGCTGTATTATTGCTAGTCTGCCAGACAGCAGGCACCAGCAAGGCCTCAGCAAGCCTTTTACACAGGCCTTTTACCTCAAAGTGTATTCTGAGCATTTTAGTACAAATACTAGAACTGAATGGAGTCCCATGCCTTGGCAGTGGACATGAACACACTAAAGCACAACACAGCAGGAAAGCAGCATTGACAGTATGCAATGAAGACTCTATAGGAGCAAAAGGAGCCAATCTTGCCCTCCCATGTCCACCTTCCACATTTGTTTTGAGCTATTACAGCAAATATAAGTTCCATACTTTCCACATCTGCTTTTATATGTATTTTTATAGATATATTTACATAAAAACAATGTAAAAAGGCGTTCAATTCTATTAGGCAGCCACCTTTCTACTCCCACTATCCAGCTGGTGGGAGCCAAGCTCCACTGCTGAATAGACTTCATTATTCATTTCTGTTCTGCCTTTTATCATTCACTTTCCTGAAAATCAATCCTTTTATTCATGTGCATGTGTTCATTCTTTCAGGCTACTGCTCTTAATTATTACATTGGTGCTGTGTAAAAGAAAAAAATAATCAGCATGATCTCTCCACTCTCTTCCCCCATAGAACTTAGAGATGATCTAATATTAACGTCTGTTTATACAGCTAAGCCTTTGTCAATGGAGTGGCTGGTTTATTATTTTCATTTGGGATCTCTCTTGAAAAACAATTGTTGCATTCCCTGCTCTAATGTTGTTTTACTTGAGCATTTATCAGTATGACAATGAAAAATGTGAAAGATGACAGTATGAATAGCTAAGTCACATGTGCAAGGCATGCATGGCAGGCTTACACTATTATTTATTATAGAGAAAAAGAAGAAGTAGCAGAAAATTCTGAGCTGATTTAATGGTGTACTACCTTGAGTGTGCACTGTCTTGACAAACACAATGTGTAAAACTGTGATGGCTGTTCTTGTTAAAGAGCATAAGAGCCTGAAGACATCACGAGCTGGAAGCAGTCTCCTAGCATTGTGTCACTCTAAGCTGACATAGCTTTCAACTTCCAGTGCAGGCTTAGGGTATGAAAAAATGAAAGACACCCAATAGGTTCTAGATATAAATGTATAAAGCTTAGATAAACTGAAGTTTCCCCAGGATGTGTGGGGTAGGAAAGGATCTATTTGCTCAAAGTAAACAGTGCAGTATACTCACCTACTTTTTAGAAATTTTACATAAAGAATCTCAGGTATTCCCACTTATATGCTTATCTCTCCAAATATTTTAATGGACCTAGAGAAATCTATTCATTCCCAAGGAGTGTCTTCTGTCTAACATCACCCATCCACTGATTTCAGCAGCATAATCCTCACCATGGCAAAGCATGCAGTCTGCAGCTCTCACTAGGATCTTCATCATCATACTAACAGGTTCCCTTTATGCCCTTTATTTATTAGTGTTTAGACAGAAGACTCATTTGGCCTACTATAACAAAAGAGGCTTTTTCTCCAGGGGCTGTCTGCTCTGTTTCTGGTGCAGTCAATAGCTGGGTTTTTCCCTGCTCCAGAACAAGGTCTGTGTTGGATTGCCACCATGACCACAAGTGGTTCATCTGAAGATACAGCTGTATGTCCTTATATGATACCCAATGCAAAATTACACACATGATGCACAGTACCTCAGAGGCACTGCTTTGTGCTGTATACTTATTCACCTGTCACTTCAACATAAAAAATAGTACCATAGCAGTCTCAGGGGAAATAAGGAACTCCCTCTGCTAGTGACAATACATGCACTGAGATCCCTTTCCACTTATCTTCACCCTGCACTGATAGCTGTCACTCTTCTTGGGTGGACAGCTCACACCAGTTTTTGAAAGTAGACGGTTTTAGTCTCCTAGAAGGTTTATTCAACACATTCATAGATAAGTATTGGCAACAGAAAACAGACATGGGCCTTCATAAAACCTATTCAGGGCTGTTGCATATAGATACTAAAAAAGATGGTTACCTTACCAGATGATAGATAAACAGGTGGTGAGAAATCAAATTCCACGTGCAGGAAAGGAAATGATCTATGAACTGACGGTCTGACCATTGAATACATCTGCCTACAGTTTACTTCTCCGCAGCCTGAACACACCAGCAGATGAGCTGGTATATTACAGTTTCTTGGATCATGCAATAGGGTGTCAGGTTGGCACCTTAGGAGCCAACATTAAACTCCATCATGATGGAGATACCCCAGAAGTTGTCTTTTTGGTGGTGTGGGTTTGTTGGGTTTTTTTTGAGAATTAATCCCAAAATTATGGTCACAGCTTCTGTTCTCTCGATCAGCTGTAAGCTGAACAAACTGACTCGTAGGAAGCTGAACTAATAAATTTCACTATAATCCACAAGTCAATCTAAAGAAAGACACTTGCTGAAGTGTGTTCCCCACCTTAAGAAACAGAGAGAGTGAATATATCTGCCATGAGGTAGAAAATTGACTCCTACATGCACAGCACAGTTTTTGAAGCCAACTGGAGAGGTCAAAGCCACTTGGAAACAACCCATTTCTAAATAAATAAACAAACATGCATCAGAGAATGGTCTTCCCCGGGCTGGAGCCTGGGAGAATAGAAAATCTGTGAGGGCACTGAGGTAAGGGAGAATTAGAAATCTGTGATGCAGTTCAATTTAACATAGAGGCAGACATTTGGCTCTGGCTCAGCCAAGCAGTTGAGAGAAACTAGGAGAGAGATGCATACACTGCCCCTTTTCCACCACACACAGAATGTGCAGAGTCTGCACGGCTCTGCAGAGCTGCTGGTGCACCCCTTCTCTCACTTGCATGGGTCAAGCAAGAGTTCAGAGTGAGCCGTTGCAGGAGAAACATATCTTCTTTGAAAAATTTTAAAGCCATTGGGTATGTGCCTTTAAAACCAGCTGTCTGCTATTAGGATTTCATTACTGCACACTGCTCATGATTTTGGCAAGACTGTGTGACAATTAACATGAATTCTTCTGGGAGGGATGCAGCACATGACATCATGTAGTAAATCTTCTGATATTAGAACCTTTCATTCGTGCCCTACTGTACTTGTTAGGGTAACAAACTCAAAATGAAAAATGTAATTACCCAACAGAGCTTTCAATTGTAGCATATATCAATTTCTAATACTCTAAGTATTCATTCTCAAATCCGAATCTGGCACAAAACACATTGTAAGATGAAACTTAACTAATCTAATCAGGCACTGATCTGATTCTTCGACAGACACTGATTTAAGAGCATTTTATAATGAGAAATCTCAGGTAAGATAATAGCAACAGCTGAAGAAGAATTACCTTTGCTTGACTTTGTGTTGGACTCTGAAAACTCGCATGCTAACAAACACTAAGCAAAATGTAAGACCAAATAAAGCTCTTGGAACATGCAGCATTTTGCAGCCTAATCTTTCTGGGAACACTTTCTGAAAATATTGATAATATCGGGAACCAGTGGTGTACAAATCTTAATTTGTGCTCAGAAGCCCCCCTTGATGAACTTATTCTAACTTTACAGGAAAGTAGTTTAGACAGCTATTACTAACATGTTTTTTCAAGAATAGTCACCAAACAGCTATAAAAGAGTGCAGGATATGATATAGCCTGTAACTTAATCAATGACAAAAGTGAACACATATAGGATTTACTCAGAGCATTAGAACAACTCCACCTCAGTCCTCTCTCTGCTCTATTAGTGTAGTGAATTACTTGACAGGAAAAAGGAACTGTTATTCTGTACTACTTTTAGGCTAAGTTACCAGGTTTTAGGACTTTATGTACTTTTATGAGAAGGCTCTCAACAGCAGAAGATTTAGACAACCATAGGCCAGGCCTCCCCACCAGTTTTAATCACACTGGTATTAAATAACGCTTTTTGTGTCATCTTCAACTTTTGGTTGATTGAGTAAACAAGACCGCTCACGTCCCATTTTTTTCCTACTTACACTTTATACTAATTAATACAGCTAGAAAAAGGTCACAGTGGCAGACTCTTCTGCATTCGTGTTCACCAACACAAGCGAACCACAGTATTAAATTTGAAAGCTTTGACGCTTTCCCATTATTAGGGGTATTAGCTTCTTTCTTTTGAGATGCACTTTCCAAAGATACCATGCAAGAACATAACTCAGCCGCATTTCAAAGCTTAAATACTTAAAACTTCAAAAGAAGAGCGGAAGCAGCGCTAGTATAAATTGTCCAAGCTTCATCAATTTCAATAGCATGAAGATAGCAAGACATCCTCAGAGAACCTAGCACAAACCTCTTACTAGAATCCTGATGCAATACTGTTTTCTTTCTTAAGCAAAGATACAAACATTCAAAACAAATTTGAGACCTATAATCTTCTGATGTTACACTTTTCTATCCTTTCACTGAAAATTTATGCTACTTATTCATACGTAATACATTGTCTTAGAATTGCAGGAATAGAAAGCATACTTACTTTTTCTTTTTTTATTAATTCAACAGAAGGCAAAGCTGTTTTGAAGACCTTCAGCTCTGTGTGTTGGTTTTTGAATGATTCTACCAGTAGTTTACAGCAAAAGCAGAAAATAATTGGAATTTCCATAAAGACTGACAGCACACCTTGTTTTAACTGTTATGTATTCTGCCAATGTTATCTCTACCATCACAGCAGGATAAAAGCCAAAAAGCCCAAAAAGCCCTACATAATATATTGAAGGGAAAGCAGTAAAATAGATCAAGGTGTGATGAGTCCAAGGATCTCAACCACAGAAGTGAAAATTCAGCATATGGTGTAGAATTGTAATGAAGGAAACTTCAAAATGCTCAGAGCACTGTATTTGCTGTATTACACTAGAACCACAAGATTTGGCTAGGTGATCTTCCATACCTCTTTAATTCTCCTTAACAACTTCATGTTTTACCTTCCAATCTTTTCTTCTGCTTTCATTTGTTTACTTTCCTTAGAGCACACGCATCTTCCAGCTCCAGGGCAAGTATAAATGAGATCTATGTCAGTGCTTGGCTCCAGAGCTATCTTTTGATACTTGTCTCAAAACACCCTCATCTTAAAGCTAAGGAGATGGCTGATTGCCTATGATAACTTCTCACAAAGAAAACAGTAAATAGCAATTCCATTCCATAACTTGATCTACCCCTCCTGCATACCTTTCAGTTGAACTTTTTTGTGAACAGTAGAGTACCCCTTTAAAAAAAACCCTTTCGTTTACATCTGCTCTTCTTGTAGAAATGACAGTTAGCTGAGCTGCCTATAAATATCTAATATTCAAAACACCGAGTTCCGATTATTATAAACTTCTCAAAAAACTTCTGCTTCCTAGCATTTTACCTTATCATCACAATCAACCTTAGCTAGAGGCCTTCACTCTGTAAGATTCAAATGTTCTTTAATTATTTCTATCCACATAGCCTGAGCTACACCATAAACCCTATATTCATCAGGTGCAGAGGTAACATCAAATCCTTTTGTATTGTACAGAGCTGAAATCAGCAGGGAATTGCAAGGGGCAGCATGCTCCATCAAACAGGGAAAGGACCTGGATTGCATTCCCAGCTCTGTCCTCAATCTGATGTTTGGACCCTTTTATCTCATTGTATCCGTGTCTCCCTTCTCAGCTGTAGAAGCAATTTGCACTGAGGCTGCAAACCTCTTGCTTCCCAGGAGGTAGGTTACAAAAAGCAGATGTAGATAATACTAATGGCACTCTGATTTTGTGAAGAGACTGAGAGTTCTACTACAATACTTAGAAATAGTAACAGTTAGGTCCCACTGTCCTGCTTCTTGAATTAGGATAAGCTTGTGCAGCATTTGGCACAAGTTTGCTGGCACTGAGTTCTTCTGCAGGAATGGTTCACATCCTTAAAGTAGCAGATCCTTTACTAAAGATTTGCTGGCCAGTTTTAAACCATTCTCAGTGCACCACTTTGTAGATCAATTGTTTCAGAATTAAGTTTATGTTCGGTTCACTAACATATAGGATATAAGAGTTAAGATGTGCAAAAGCTGACTGCAACTCTCATACACAACAGAAGCTAAACTAGCTGACTTGCAACACCAGTCATCCCATCAAGAGGAAGGAAAGGAGTTTCAGTCCAGACAAAAGAGATCTTTAAATCTGGGCTTATTGATTTTTATTTTTGCATTTTTCTTTCATTTAGTCAAGTAGGGTATTGGCAGTCCTCTTCATAAAACACAAACCCACATGCTGAAGTTTGCACTTAACACAAAAAGAGATGATAGCAGAGACTTCAGAAGAGGGACATAGGCCCACGCTGAAGTTTAGCACCCCAATTTGTGTTCTTGTAGCAGTTACACAGTAGTAGAAAGAAATGTTCATGAACCATTGGCTGTATGCACAATGTTAGGCACTTGTTAACTTTAGAACCACTTTTCTGTCTAGGGGAAAAAAAAGTTCACTTGGTTAGCTAATACTGTCCCTTCTCTTTTGGGCATAAACAATATTTTCAGGTAACATAGATGCTAAGGGCAAAGAGCAGCTGTGGGATGTGGGAGCTAAAACCAGCAGAATTTGGAAGGAATAGCTAGCCTTGTGGTTAAGGCACTAGTGGTGTGTTCCCTTGGCACAGTGCAGGGCTGTGCAGATACACTAGTTTGGATTGCAGTGTGGTACAGCCCTGCTGAGAATGTGGCTAATTGGCACAGGCCAAGGACTGCAATTATACAACTATACTTCCTTCGTTTCTGAGTTAGCTCAGATATTTCTGAACAGCAGTGATGTGAATCCGTGGAAACATACCTGAAAACAGATCTCAGAAGATCTAAGTTAAAAATAGTTCAGTACCGTGAGATCTTGGGTAAGTTGCTTCCATTTATACCCTCAGTTTTCCATTCAAAAGATGGAAATGACATTTCATTTCCTCCCACTCTTCAACCATTTACTTGTTTGGAAGGGCACATACAATTCCTGATAATGGATTGCATTGTGTATCAGCTTCTGCAGTGGGAACAAATTGGAGTCTCCATATACTAAATGCAGAAAATACCTTGACAATGACTATCTTCAAATTGATGTGCCTTAGCCAACAGGATAAAAAAGTCAGTGTAATTTTAAATGAAGGACAGAAACTGTGCTTACTCTGGAGCAGAGGTTGCACTCTAGGTGGCTGTCTTGGGGATTGATCATGCACCATGCAAAGGACCTTGACTCAGGAAACTGCAACAAAAGTCCTTGATACATTGTAGTGAGAAAAACACCTTGCTTTGCAACATGACTCTCCTGAAATTGCATAAAAGCATCCTTGGTAGTCCTGCTTGTAACAGTCAACCTGTAAGTTTCCAGTTCTGGACTACTTTTTATATTTTTTTTTTAGTCTTGTTTCCTCCCTCCAGGTAGAAACTGAGGTCAAGCCTCTGAAATTAGCTCCCTGTCCACACTTCTTTAACAACTTGGATAATTTTCCTACCACGTATTATCCACAAGCAGGAGGCCTAGAAAAGCTGAGCGGAAATAAAAATGAAGTTCCCATTACAATATTATAGAATTAGCAGCTGCATCCATTCATTTACTCCCTCTAGCTACAGAAAGGTACCAGAGAGTTTCCAGAACAGGCTACTGCAAGCTTATGCTTCTTTCACATGCTAGAAGAGCCGCTTCTATTGCAAAACAGTAGATTAAACTCTTAATTTAAATTTCTGAGACAGCTGTTGACAAAGATGTCAGGTATGAAAAAAACTACTTTTGTGGGGTAAAGTCTCCACCCCTTGGCCTAGTATTCAGGAAAATCAAGTAACCACTGTGCTGCTGTTGTATTATGTGATCTGAGCTCATTCTAGTGCCTTGGAAAACAACTCTCTACCTACAAACATCAGTCCTCTCAGCCTTCCAGACTTCATTCAAGAATGAGATCCTTCCCTGTCCAGGACCATCTGCCACATTAATGCAACAAGCAACTGTCTTAGGGGCCCTTCTAGCTTATACTTTAAACCAAAAAGGTTAAAATGTCTATTACAAGATTCAATCACTGGAGTTTGACTAGTTAAACTAGTATGTACAACTAGTTAAATGCTCTCAACCTGTGTACAATGGACTGTCTACTCAGCACTTCTGGTCATCTGAGCAGGCTTTCAATGCAGTCTTGCAGCTGTAGGGTTGTAGGTATAGAATGGGTCACAACAGAGGGAGAGGTAAGTCAGATCAAACACAGTACCGCAGAGAGACACTCTAGCTCAGGTGGAAACTGGAAAATGCCACGCTCAGGCTCAGCATGCTCCAAATGCAGCTAGACTACTTCTGCAGCCTCTTATCCCTGCACAGGGCAGCACTGAGAAGCTCAGTGGAAGCTTGCTCTGGGCTCCATTATTTATAGCCTCAGCACTGCACAGTACAGATGTGAGAATCTGCATAGAAATTGGCTTGCAATAGCCTACCCCACTCTCCTGGGTCTGTGCTGGCCCTGCTCCTTTGGCACATCTCACAGACTTAGACTGGTAATGCCAGAATGTTCCTCACCATTAGTAAAGCAAGAAGTTATAGGAACGACTACATTATTATTATGTAGAAACATATTCTACAGCAACAAACTTGTGTGAATTTTACAAATGTCCTAAAATGGAGAATGAAATAATGAATTACTGCCTCCTTCCCCCTAAAAACACAATGCACCGAATGTGGCATGAAGTCTTGCAGATCAACTCAATATGCAATTGTGACATTGAAGACTAACATGATATACAAACATAGGGGCTACAGCTAAAGCTATATGAGCTATTGTGAATGCGAACACTTTGCTGTAATGCTTTTGTATCTCCTGTCACCTTTAAGCTATATCTACATTTGCAAGTTTTGCTGTACAATAGGAACAGATCTGTAGGGCGAAGAAGCTGATGCAGAGGACCCAATGTCAACACTACACTCAACCTGAGGGTGTTATTTCAGACTGGCTCTAATCTGGTCCCCATGACTTAACACCCAATAATTGGCTGGAGTATTTTAATTGCACTTCTGAAGCACATTTTCCATGTGTGTGAGCTCCCAGACAGGGCTGAGAATTGAATCAATACACAGTAATCAGGGATGATCGGGAGACTCACTTCAGAAATGCACGTCTGATCCACGCTGAAATGTGAGTGTGGACACATCCTTATGTGCACTGCGGTCCACCTCTCTGCAGGGGTATTCCCTAGCCATGTGCAGAAGACATCTGGGGGAAGATGCTACTCAACATTTGTAAAGATGCCAGATTATGGCTTCCTATTAGGACTACTTCCTTAAAATGCGCTCCTGGGGTAGAAACTGAACTACAATACTTGATGGAATAAGTCAATGGGACAGCTACAGGATGAGTTTTAAGGCATGGAAGTAGCAGATATATATCTATTCCAGGTGATTCTTTAATATAAAGAATTTTTCCTTTGCTTTTTTTTAAAAAAGTCATAAACAAGTTAAATTAGACAACTTTATTTCAAATTAAATATATGTAACCCTATGGCTTCTGAAATTTTTATTTTAAAAGTAATCCACCTAAGATGAGGTTCAGTTTATATGTCTTCTCATAGTGGCTACTATCTGGGATTATTGTACTATGAACCAATTGTTATTTATGTTACCAGTGGATGCAAGGATTTTGTTAGTGGAATTTAGCTTCCAGATTAATTTCATAATCCCTATGCCTATTACTTAGAGAGAAGAAAAAAAAGCACAAATCAAGATGACATTTAAAAAAAAAGGAGCCTAGACTGGTCTTGTAGGAACATCTAAATCCTTTCCCTTATTAAACACCTTATCTCAACAGCAGTGCACCAGCCATTTAGGAAAATTAAAGAGGGAGATAGCAAAAAGAGACAGCAGATGATAAAGTGCAGTAGTTTCTAGTCATGTAGATAATGAAGAGACTCAGTACATGGCCTTTTCAGTTTATCCCTGCTTCAGCTTATCCTTCATCTGCTTAAATTCAAATGGATCAGTCATTATTAAAATGATTTTGAAATGAGCTACTCCAGTTTCATGTGACTTTTTTGTGTATCCTATAAAACTTGGTAAGTGTTTGGGAAGACAGGTGCTGTACACTTTTGCCATTTTAATTCAGTTTAGGACCTGATTTCTAAGCAGCAACTGATAGCTATGCTTCAATAAGATTGATTTTTACTCACTAATACACCTATCCATTTGTGGGCCTTTTATCCCTTCCAGTGAGTTGTCACCTAAAAAACATATAGGCTTCCTTGCTGAAAGATACTGAATATTTTATGCAAGATGCCATGGGCTTACAATTCTAAAAGGTACTGGATACTGAATGTGTATTCTAGACTATATTTCTTTTCTTTATTATTAGATAAATATTCTTCTGTCACACTTGGAATGTTTTACTTGCGAATTCTGAGAACTGTTGTATATGAGTACGGATGAACTAATGATTAGCCACTCCGTTAAACATTTCAAATAATTGGTCTGTTCCATGCAGTTCTTATACAGACATTGTTCAGCCTTATGTTAGCACCAACTAGTACTGCATCAAGCAATGCGTATGGCTTGATTCACAATGTTCATCATGTTTGTCTGTCCAGGCATTTAAGCTCACATTATGGAGAATTTTGCTTTGACTGAGCCTTATTTGATTTTAAGTGTACATGGCTTCTCTGCTTACATCACAAAAGGTACCTTACAGAAATGCATCTTTTATTTGGGGCAGGAGGTAGGGAAGTGGGAGATTATTGGAAAAGGATATCTCTGTTCCTTCTTTTTGAAGGATTAATACAAAAAACATGAGAGAGCATTCCCATCAATTTCTCTAGGAGTAAACGAACACTTTAATAGCAACCACTGCATGTTAAATAGTATATACAGAAAGACTCTTCACATTATTTACCTGAGTGTTTTAAAATTTTTGTGCCATCCTAAAACATTTCACTGGCCAAATTCCCCTTAATCATGTATCTTCTCCCCCTTCCTCCTACCCAATTTAAATCTTGTAGCTGGGACCACTTAGGATATTTCTGCCAATCTCAAGCACTTGAAGAAACCAGCGATGGTTCTTACCTTCGCCTTTGGCAACACAGCACCGCTGCACTTCTCCTTTTACACCTCCTGCAATATTAGTAATAGACACATCCAGCCTGAACAGACCATATTGAAGCAGCTGACTGCTCGCAGCTCCTGTCAGAAGATGGCTTATGACTTCACTGGCTTTTGGCTGTCATTAGTTCCCTAATGAGCAACACAGCTCCTAAATGAGCTGTTTTGCAGTGCGATTCATTGCCAGGTGGTTTCCTTGGCACCACCTCGCTTTGTGCCCTTATAAGATAATCCACAAAGTATTTGCTTCTCCCCTGGTGAAGGAACAGGGGAGTCACAAGAATCAAGGTTCTTGAACAATATTAGGTCTTGAAACTCCTGCCACTGAAGTCAGTGGCAAAGAGCTCTGCAGCATTAATTTTTGAAACAAAATTGTGTTACTTAACATAGTTAAAAAGGCTGAGTGACTATGGAATGTATATATAGTTAAGGAGAGTAAAAGCCTTAATATCCCTGACTTTGGTTTTAAGTACAAATGAATTAACACATCTCTACCATGTAGACTGTAGAAATATTTGCAAAAGTTAGCTTTCTACCTGAGTTAACTCAAGAGCAGTTTTACTTTTCATCAGCCAGATTGCCTCTTTGTTATTCTTTGCACCAAGGTGAAATGGATAGCTTAAACATCAAAACAACACAGCCTTACATTCTGCTTACATGCCTCTAACAATACTTCTTCCCACCTGTAGGTCACCAGTTCAGAGGTGAACAGGTCATTTCTGTCAGTTCTTCAAATCTAAGACTAGGAATCCACAGTGCTTAAAGGTTTTTTATATCAGCTTCTTTGAGTCAAAGTTCCTCACCACAGGTGCATGCCTCTATTGTCACTAATTGCTATAAAGACTGCTGATTTTTTCTTCAAGTGACAGTCTTTTGAAGTTGGCTTGTGCACTTTTCTGCTACCTTCCTGCAAGTATATACTGTGGATTAAATAGTGACAAAAGTGCCCCTGCAAATCACCTGTATCAATTGATCTGGGAGATGGAAAGAAAACAGCAGAAGTTGCTGTGAATAATCACTGCCTAAAGCACTCAGTAGTAAAGACGAAATTTCAGAAATTGTCTGTTTTTGAAGGGAGAAATTATGAAGGAAATTATTCCATTGGTAATTAGAAGAGTGTGCACTTCAGAGAGCTTTTTCAATTTTTACATATTCACAGGCTAAGCAAAATTCTTGTAAGGCACTTGATTTATACAGGAGGAGCTACCTTAATCAAGATTATAAAGGTTCAAAGCTATTGCTCTTCCGCCGTAGGGTAAGACTGAGCATTTTTGGCTCAGCCTTGTCTAAGAGGTGGTACACAGCTGCGCTGCCCCAGAAGGAGCCTTGGGAAAAGAGCTGCGACTCGGGTAACGCCTTCCTTATTTCCAGGGAAAGTAAGACAAACCAGCCATTTACTACAAGTCACTATGTACTGACGTAACAGGGCAATGATAACACCAACCTCTGTCACAAGGACCCTCAACTGGGGTTGCCCAAGAGTGGCTGCTACAAATTACTAATTTAAATAGGATAGTACTTTGCTATTTTTTCTTACTATTTTCTCTCCAATTAAATTGTCAGTGAGTACAGTAAATACATTTCAACTCCATGAAGAGATAAGAACCAGTGTTTACACTTCCGTCTGTCAGTTGATTTAGCCCTAATCACCAGCTAAAAAGCATTGCCTCCAGATTCAGCCATGACCTGTCCAGACCTGACAGATCTTGAGACATATTTAGTAACAACATCCCACTCCTCCCTGTGCTCCTTTCTGTCTTCTCTTCCATCCGCTGCACTAGGAAGCTTAGTGCCCTCAGCATAGGGTAAATGACTTCATATGCATCATTTAAGATGAATGAAACTGTATTATATTACATTCCACACAATAGGCTTTACAGATAAAGTGATATCAGAATTGAATATTACCTTTTGAACTACATTTCAAAGTTAGTGAGTACAGGCCAGATTCTGCTGCCTTTCAGCAGTCTGTTTCTCTAGGATGTTCCAAGTAATTTAAAAGGATTCTCTCAGGAGTACAGTATTTATAAAAATAAGTAATTATTTATGTAACAGCTGTACCTTCAATACCAAATCATGAGGGAGCTTTAACACATGTCTAGACATATATTAGTAGGCTCCAGCTATGATAGGCTTTAAACAACTCTTCCCAGTAGCTTCTGACATTGCCTTGCACAGCAAGTTGAACTCTGGCAACACCAGTGATGTTGGCTTATATCAGTAGAGGATGTGTTCCCATCTCTTTAAATCATATGGTCATATTGATGTTATTCTTCCTCTGACACTTTCAAGACTGTAGTTTGAGATGCTATCAGCTCACTTAAGCGCTGCAATTAACTCCTTAAGTTGTATGCTAATATGAGCACGATCCTTATCTACCCTCTGGACTTTGGCTACACTTCCTCTTTACACTGGCAGAGAGCAGCTTGTGCAGTTGGTATCGACTTCCCCATTGCAAATGACTAGTTTCATGTGCTTAGTCCCCAACCTTCACACAACATAACAGATGGAACTTTTTACCCTCAGAGGGACACATTTAAAGTGGCTACAGTAATTAAGCATGGTACATTATTTTATACCCAGAGGATCTATTCATAGTATGATAGGCAGCCATAATATTTTCAGGCAAAGTTTACTCAATATTTGAACAAAATAATGTTTGTACACTGGTTTGTAGAATTCCCAAATGAGTGTTTTAAATTGAGATACTGAGGGATAGATTAAACGTTCAGTGATGCATTTCACAAGGCTACTGACATGCCTGCTAGGTCAAACAAGCTCTTACCCTTATAGATGGAGAGAAATAGGTTAAAGATATGCCTGCTTTTCAACAGAAATACCACCAGAATTCATATCTCAATTCAACTTGGACGTCATCTCCTCTTTTATCTTTGCTTCACCAAAAGTAAGGAATTTCTTTGTGTACCAGCTGTGCAGTCTTTTCCAAAATTAATTAGACTAAGAACCAGTAGGAAATTTTAAAACTCCTTTTTTTTATTCAATATAAAAAGCTAATTCATCTAAACCAGCATGAAACATTAAGGAGAAGATGGAGAAACATTCAAGAGAAGATGGAAGGACTGGATGCAGAGAGAACAGCAAGGAGCATTCATCTCCTCAGGTGACAGGGACCTGCTGCCGACCACCAGTTCTGAACGGTCCTTTGGGAGACTGAGGTCCAATTTCAGTCACCAATAGTGTTTTAAAATCCCAGCTGTGATTGGATCAACATGAAAAGAGATAACAAAAAAAGACTCCCGAAGTAACCTATTGTCTTGCTGCTCATGGCTCGCTTCAGAAGTGGAGAACTAGGCTGCAGTTCCACCACAGCTTGCACCAGTGGAAGTCAGCACTGTTGGGGTCCCTCTCAGCAGTACAAGGCATGAGTGTCTGTGATAGCACCTTGGCTACACAAAGTCAATACCAACAAACATACTAACCCAAATTATTTAAGACATCACTCCTTGATGACTTATTTCATCACTTCACTGAAAGTGACCTGTCCTATAAATACAATTGCAAGAGGAAAACTCTCCATCAAGACTGTCATTTCATTGTTGTTCAATCTGATGGACACGTGCTTTGAAATAAAAAAGACCCAGTTCTTTTAACAAACATTGCCTCAAAGATCCAACACTTCTACCTGCCTCTGTTTGAAGCAGGGTAATGTTCCTAGTACTATTACTAAGAGCTCTGAATGTATAAGTCATGCTATGTTACTGTCTTTACCATGTCTTGAACTTTGATACCATATGAGATAAGAAGTGAAAATTGTGACTCCACCCAGCCAAAAAATTTTAAATTTCCATTAAAAAAAAAATTTCCTGAGAAACTTGGAATGAATTCTGAAAGAATTTTTCCTGCTTTGTATTCTAGTTATGGAATAGCTTGACTCCATGATGCTCAAATCATAATCTATATTTCTAACACCTATTCAGTAAACAAAGTGAAATACCTTTCCAATGATAAAGCCCACTGATTAGCACGTGTAAGACAGAAATGTGAGAATAAGTGACAGCTCCTGCTATACAAAAGCCAAGTGAATAAAATATCAATTCTTCGTAACAAAAGCATTCAACTCCCAGTTGAAGACTCAAAATGAATAAAAAATTACTGAAAAGCCAAAGTATGTATTGCAGAAAACAAACACACTTGGATATAAATCTGTACTGCATTCAAACTATGTCATGAAAGAATTCCTCATCCTACATCTTGTAGTGACTCAGCCCAGCACTGCCACTTTTTAGGAAATGTGAAACCATTAATTGCTTTATCTGATGAACCAGAGTCTGCTAATGACTTATCAATTATCACAAGGCTTATCTTTCAGTTTCTTATTAACCAAAGATGTTCTGGAGCAGACTATCCATGGAATAGCTTAACATACGGAGACCAGACTACTGTGGAAGAAACAAAACATTTTCTGTTCAAGAACGCTCAAGCACCACAACGTCAACATTTCAGGAAAAAAAAGAAAGTCAAAGTTGATATTTTCTAGCCACATCAGAACCACTTTTTTACTTAATTCTGCATATGTCCTTCACTTTTGAGATAACTGCTAATGAGTCTGATTTTATATAGTAAAAAGGGACAGATCTGTAGGAATAGATGAGCTCTTATTAACTTATTAACCAATGTCACTGGAACAAATTGATAGGTTCTTTAAAATCAGACTCCTCTTCAGGAAAAGCTTCAAACTAAAATTCGTACTCAACACCCCAAATTTGTCATTAGGTGATTAGTAACACACACCAAGGAAGGCAAGAGCACTGGATTATTGGTTTTACTTACAAGCAAGTACAGAAAGACACCATCAGATGAATCAACAGGCAATTCAATTTACTGCATAACAGTACTTCAAGAATGTTTCCTAAAGCAAGTTTGGTAGGATTGTGAAGTTAAAGCTTTATTAAAACTTAAACTTCACCGAAGTACTTGGTATGAACATCTTACCAAAAAGTATGGTAAAGTCATTAATCTCTGAGCCAAAGATGACAAGGATCACAACAGAGACCTTGACAGCAAAACAAAACAAACCAGAAAAGCCAAATCCTTCGCACATTTTCACATTTTCTTGGGAGGGAAGAAGTAGACCTTACTGCAACAGTGAAATCAGATCAGTACAAAGCCCGCCTAATTGCCTTAGGTCAGGCCTTTGCCAAGAGACTTGGTAGCCAATCCAACTTACATTAGCTAGTATTTTATGCAATATGTAACAAATCAAGTGCAGTCCAGGCTAACAGTCCATACTGATAAGTTCAGTTACTAATATGTGCTTGTGTGTAAGCAAAATTTCTGTTTGGTTGTTTAAGCAAAACAAATAGGGACAGAGTTGGCCCTAAGAATACATTCTTCTTTTGTTTCTATATTTCAATGAATATTTACATTGAATATTTATGGTATTCTGCTTGCTGTACTCATAATACTGCTTACATGGGAAGCCAACATTCTTCCTACAGACTGCCTACCTGATGTGTTACAAAGGGCTTTTAAAATTCCTTTTAAAGAACTGTTGTAGAATGTAACTACTTGTCCCATGCTGACAAAATAATTGCTTATTTTGTCAAGTACCCTCTGATACTCTTCTAAGGGATGCTTTATAAAGATAAATTAATAACCATCATCCTTTGTCATTTAGGATATGGAAAACCAACCAAATACATAGTTATGTGCAAATTTGGTAGCGGCCAATACAGATTCTGATTAGGTCTACTGTCTTTTTTCTCTTGTGGATAGGGGTTGTTTTTAGTAAGCAGTAATTTTAAAAATTGAGTACTGCAGTTCAAAATAAGTTTCTCAGCTGTTAGGTACACAAAACTTCTCTGAGGAAGAGTAAGATAAGACATGAGATAAAAAAAAATAACTCTAGAGGAAGCTCTGATGTTAAATCCTGGATATATCATGTTAAGCACTGGTGAATTAGACACCAAAAATGGTACGTGCCCTCTCAGGAAAGTTATTGGCTGTTAGAGCACAGGGCTGACAATTAAGACATCTGAAGTCCATGCCTTTGCCCACTGCTAAGGCTATCAGTATGAAGATTATGTTGGTATGAACAGTGACTACCTCTTCATGTTCCTGTTTGCACTGTGAGGACTCCAGGCTAGTACGTGCACAGGCAAGATTAACAATAAAATAGTAAGACTGTATTGGACTCTTGAATTTTAAGCTATTCCTAAGTTAGTCCCTAATTCAGTAAGCTATTGAGCACATACCTAGACATCTTGCTTATTTGGACCTTCTGATCATCAGAAAGTGTTTCAAGACACTCAGAAGATCCTGTTTTGTGGTCCATACCAATTCCCATTTCTCATAAATCCTTTTTCTTTGTTAAAAAAAAAGCCCCAGCCAAAACCCCCATCCCCTAAAATTCCAGACCACTGTTGAGACCACAGTTGTGATCTTTCGGATCACAGTTGATAGCTACATAAAAAATCAGAAATCCTCTGTAAAAGCTCTTCTTGCACCATTGCAAGCCGCTAATCATGTGACATTTAATCTAAACCAAAGGCAAACTGTTAGCTATGAATATTTTTCTTAGCCAATGCTCTAAATGTAATAATGGTTTTCAGAACGTGTGGGTCTGGCTCACTTCAAGTGGTTTTGCTCCTTCCTTGACTCCAGCTGCAAACTACTAAACACATACTTTTTTAGGTCATTATGGCCTAATGTCTGTGGCATTACATTATTTCAGTGACATATCTTTGAACATACCGTAATTCCAAAAACTGCAGGTCATCTTTTAGGCTAACTGGAGAGCAGGATTTTATATTAACTCCATCCTTTGTCTCCATTCTCCCTTTTTAAAAAAGGAAAACAAAAAAATGGCACCAAAACTTCCTTTCCTGCTCTTCCCTTCTTGGTAATGAGTCTTACAAACTTGCCCTATTAGGAAAAACCATTGCTAGTGGCAAAAAGTGCACCACCACTGAGAACATCCTCCATTCTGATAAATCCTGGCACAGAACCAGAACCAGAGGATAGCTAAAGCACAACATTCATAATCAGAGATTCTTAGAAAAGGAAACCTTGCCAAAGAGGACTTTTACTCCTCCCCTTAAAAAACAAACAAAAAAACACACACGCACGCCCAGGCCAATAAAATATGACAGCTGTCTTTAGAACAATACTTTTTATGGTCCTTTTCAAAAGGAAACAAGAATCTAATTCTTAATTTAATTTGCTCAGGTTAATCCATGGTCCTATCTGTAAGATACATATTTACCTGCTTATACTTTAATTAGCTATCAAAGAAAAATTAGCTATCTTCCGTTTAAGAAAGGAATGCTCAGAAAAGCAAAACTTCCATAAATCAGCTACAGATTCTGTCACTACAGTGAAAGAACTCCTTGAATTGTCAGACTCATCATTTCAGCTCTTTACATGACAAATTTAGTAAGAGCACACACACTCAGAACAATTTCAGCAGCAATCTATGAGTTAAGGTATGTCAGTTGCTGCATTTGGACAGTTTTATCCCAGTGAAAAATGGGAATTCAGACATTTTGCCAATGTAACTTGCATGAGGTACCATCTCCTATGAGCGATGCTATCTCATGAGCAGAAAAATACTGGTATTTTGAATGAACACAAAACTTGAGCTTTGTGATATATCACTGGCAGCAGTATAAAGCATAATTTGAACTACGTGAGTGTAGTACGTTGAAGTAGAACACATTTTTTTCCCCCCAAAGAAAGCAAGCAGGCATAACATGGAAATTTTTGTCACTATATCAGTTTTTCATACCTCCTGGGTTTCACCATGCGCAACCATAGTCAGATTCTCCTGGATTCACAATGGCAGTTTCCTAACTTTAGATAGGGGAAGGACATCAGCCCTTCCCAGGTTCTCAAGCACCCAGCAGGGAGAGCTAATGGAGCTATGAAGCTCAGGTGAGACCCTAACCTGGACAGGATTGCAAGGTAAAGAATATGCCAGATTTCATTGCCCACACCCCCTTTCCATGCCTCCATGCACAGACACATATTTGAAAAAAACTATGGAGAAAGACACCTGTAAAGATTTTCATGTTACTCCAAAATGGAAATTTCAGTGCTGACACCAAAGCAAGCCCAAGACCCACAGGAATCTCAGGGCACATGAGAACCATGCCTACAGGAGGAATGGAGGACAGCGTCTCAGAGGTGGATAGGATCCTCAAGACAGCCCTCCTACAAGAAAGCAGATGATGTGTGTTGAACTATTATCTTTACACAAGCACTTTGGAAAGCTGAACTGTTTTTTAAAGGCACTTGCATGTTCATAAAAGCCTCTCTCCCTGCCCACCTATTTCTCCTTCCTCTTACCAACAGCCTGGGCGCTCTGGCACTTTTGGCCCTCTGGCACTGGAAAAGCCTAGCAAGACTGCTCACTTCTCAGCAAACCCTTGTTGCAGACTGAAAAGTTTTAGCTAAGCATGCACATTTTGGATGTGTATTCAAACCAAACCCAAACATCTTGAGATTCTTCCTTCACTAACTCCAAACACATTTGATATGCTTAAACATGCATTGTATTCTGTCATAAACCAAATGGCTATTTGCTGTTCCAAATAATCAGATATATTCTGCTGGATGATTAACAGAAATATTGCTCACCCAAAGCAATCAAACTTTCATTTACATGTTTAAAAGCCTGATCTAGAGCCCTTGAAGTCTGTGGGACTATTTTCAGTCACTATGACAGACCTTGGAGCTATTTTTTCCCCTAGATATATTAATCCATTGAAGACTGAGCTCAGTACTGATTTTTTCACACTGTAGCTAAAAGAATGAGTATACTGAAAGCTTCTTTTAAGGCCGGATATCACTAGGTAAATTGAATACAGAGGCTTGTTTTCCTTACATTTGGTTTTGATGTTCTGTTCACTGAGCCTATGACTGCAAAGGTTATAGATGATGCAATTTATTTTCCTTCTGCTTTTACCAGCAGAATACTGCTCCTCTTCCTAGATTAAACACAGGCTTTATTGCACATTTATCTCAAAATACACTTCTTTGAAAGGTCCAAAATCTAACCGCATGTTTTACATTTACTAGTAGCCTCTCATTTTTATCCTAGTCTTTAAGGAGTCTGCTTCCAAAACCAATTTCGCCCTCCTAATGTCAACGGTAGGTTTGTCCAGGCTTTAACACAAAGAGGTACCATTCCTGAAATCTTTTTAAGCATCCTGTTCCTATAGCAAGCACTACAGACTTTTACATTGTCACTATTCTATTATGAATATGAAATTAAAGACATGGCTGTTATGTAAGATAAGAAACTGTCTTTTCATTTACTTTTGATTTTACGTTGTTCCTAATCAAACTAAGGTTGTATATAACTGGTAGTTTTCCACATTTATTTTATAACTACCTATATGCATAAATCTGCTAATTTTCTACTGACTACTGAGAAGTGTTGAATTAACTTCAGAATGCTGATCACATTATTACATTCTATGCTTGATTACTTATCTTAAAAATAGTCATATTTCTCAGTTGTTGGGCAACATGTAGCCATAATCACTCTGCACATCTTCATACCACACAGTGCTTTTTGTTCCTTTGTTTTCTATAAATGCAAAACTGAAATCAAGCTCATGCCAAGAATAACTGTGTAACTAACAGTTTTCATACAGGTTTTGTAAACCAGACTTTTTTACATTCACCAAATAGCTTGCATTAAAAAAGAGGCTATTCCTAATTTTATTTTTCTAGGGAAATTGGGATCTAGCCAGTAACAGGTAAGTTTATATAATTATTACAATAAAAGGTAGGTAGGATTGCATTAGGAAATCTAATTTACACTACCCTTAGCTCAGAAGTAAGCTCTCCAGTTACATTATTTGACCTAAATAAGTGTCTAAGATTGAAGGTAGATCTACTCATTCATAGGTGTCACGTTGCAGGTCTGTTTTACAGTGTTCCTCTGACATTAGCCAATTATATGAAGTAACTGACAGCAAAACATTCCTATGCTGCTGTCTTGTTACCCAATATTTCAATAGTTTCCAGAGGTCCATTCTATGTACATGCCTGTATAGTGTACATGCCCTTAACCTATAGGCTTTAACTGAATTATCTTCCTTTTTAATTGGTCACAGTTACATGTTGAGCAGCTAATTATATGTAAAATTTTAACTGGTAAATTCAGCACATACCTATTAAGTTTTCCACATTTCTTATCAAGGGAATAAAGTTAAACGTAAGCAACACAATAACCTAAAATAAGTCGCAAACTTTCAAATAATCAAGCTCATATAGGCAAGCAACTTTAAATTCTCTTAGTACAATGTATAGGACAGCCATAGCTAGAAGTGTTCAGAAAAAAAAGAAAAAATATGAATGGTAGGCAGTGCTCTTCATTTTTAATGACTCTTCCTATTTTACAAAAGCAGCAACAAAACCAGTTACTGTTGTGCTCCCCCCCAACTTGCTGAATATATTACTCAGAAAAATATTACTCAATTATCACTACCAATACTTCATGCTTTGATTATTTTCACAGGTACTGCAAAGCAAAGCTTGTTTACAAATTCACTGTTTCAATGTAAAAAAGAAATGAATACTCAGATGGTCGAATTTCAAAGAGGTCAGGATTGAGATCAAGCATTTCACAAGCACTCGATGCACAGCTCTTCTACCTTGACACCTATTAAGCATTTCCAGTCTGTGATTATGACTAGACACCCAGTCAGGATTTTCTTTCTCAGGTCAGTCCCATACATGATCAGGATTTGGAATTCATTTAGGTTCAGAGGAAGTGAAAATGTGTACTATGGACTTGATTCAATTCCTAAACAAAGCAATAGAAAGGCTTTGCTGAATCCAATGGTGCCTAATAAGCTCCTCAACTTTTCAAGGTGAAAATCAAACTTACCAGCATTTATCAAGCACTGTATGGAAACATTTAAATTTCCAGAAATGGGTAGAATAATGAAAAGTTAATAAAACGTTAAAAGAATGTAAATTTTGAGAACTCTCAGAATTGAAAAAGAGAAATTACTAAATATAAATCTATATACCCTATGATTTATATTTATTGAGGAAGAAAAATAATGGAAACATTAAACTAGAGAAAGTGTTTAGATGCGCTTTCAAAACTAGGTAGAGTTAAGGATAATGGTCAGTATCTGGTACTATGCAAGCTGTGCAATACATCCACCGCTTCTCTCACTGAACAGAATTGAGCCAGTGTTTCAAAATTGTTTTCACAAGCACAGAGAGAAATGAGTTCTGTTGGATCACTTAATAAACATTTAAAAAAGAAATCACAGCAGTATCCCTAAAACTTGTGAAAATTCAGATCCCTAAGATGCTTTTTATAGAGCATTGATAAGTACATGCATTCTAAATTTATTTCCAATACTTCTGCAACACCTGATTTTTTAAATAGAAGTCAACATAAAAATGAAAATTACTAGCAATAAACTCTCAAGGAATCACTGTAATATGTAAACAGTATGTAATTAAGCTCAACTCAGCCCTCAGTGTAATCTCAGGAAGACTTTATCAGGTAGACACGATCATCTGCTTTTCACTACAGCTAATTAGCAAAGGATCTACTCATTACGATCAGAGTAAGAGATATCACTTGTTCTCTGGGAGGAGCTGAAGAAGGGAAGTTGGTAAGGGAAAGAAAACAAGCTGTGGCCTCGCTGCTTTCTCCAAGACCGTTGCCCTCCCATGCTGACAAGGGACAAATTCCAGAGTAACCAAAACATTTTGTTGCTTTCTCTCTCCATTGCTCTCTTAGTTAGTAAATATTATCCTAAGTACCTTTTTAGCAAACACTGTTGTAAATAGCCACCTGTTCATTGGAATGACACTGAAGAAGCTACGTACCAGCTAACCTTCTTCAGTTATGTTTACACTGTCTTCAAAATAAGTTTGACCTGATTTGCTTCAGTATATCTTCCTTTGCTAGGACATGGATTCACTGACCACCAAGACCCAAATACAATTTATATCCTAATTGCCATTAAAGCTGCATTTTGTTAAATGCCTTTGTATGTCTTACTCCTACATTTAAAAGTGTCTGGGTTTTTTTTTTTTTTTTTGTCCAAAAGGACATAGATTTCACTAAAGTCAAGCCTTATAAAAAGGGCAGCCAGAAGTTACTACAAGTCTAGAGGTCTGTGTTCTATAAGGAAACATTACAGGTTTTTAAGTTTTACATGCACATTGTATGACAAAGAGCACAGGGTGCCTTCTGTTCTACACAATTCATCTCAATTAAGGTGAAACAACAAGATAGTGACTCACATTGTACAAAAAAAAGCTAATTCATTTAGCAAGCTGTGATAAACGTGTCTTGAAGTTATTACAGACACTAGAATAACAAGACCACATAGCCAGTAACTACATACATTATATGAACATCCTTTCCTGAAAAGGTGAATATACCATTTTAGAGGAAAGTTCTCAGACAAAAACTAGCAAACAGCCCTTTCTAGGCAGAATAGCTCAATTACAAGTATCTCACAGAGCAATGGAAATGGTGCAATGTATTAACCAAACACTCTCAAGATATTGCTTGATAAAAGAGACTACTGCTTTCACAACAGTCTCTATGGAATCCCCAGAGCAGCCATTACTGAAGGAACATCCAGGTGTTGCTGAGCTTGAACAGGAGAAGGGGCTGGGAATGAGAGGAATTCTGCTCCCCTGCCCACCCCAGCTGCCACTGCCTTTTGTTTCTCTATTTTTCTCTCAACTACAGCCACATCCCATTTCTGAACAAGTGACAGACAGCTCCCAAAACTTGACCACCTGGCCTTTATCAATAGGCATAACCATAAAGCCCCCAGGACCCGGGCCAGATGGAAAGTAAAATTCAGCAACATTTGCCAACAAAAGCACTTACAGACTAAAAACTTGTTGTTTCTTGGTGAAGTTTAGCATTGTTTACTGACAGGTCAGCACTAAGAGTAACTTGTGTCCTCTAGGAATTGTGTCAACACTTCTCTGGCCACTGCTAATTGTTACTTTATACTTATGTCACAGACATCCCCACAGTAAAACGGTTTCTAAATTACTTCACCTTCATGAAGCAAACCTGCACCCAAAGTAAAACACAGTTTGCTCACTCGGCATTGTAGCAACGCTCAAAACATGCTCCTCACAAGCACCTCTGTAAACACTCGAAAGCAAATTGCATTTATTTGATGATCAAGTGAAAACAAAGTTTGGGGTTTTTTGTTTGTTTGTTTTTTTACATCTCAGGCATGATAATTGCGAAGTCTCTGATAGGAAACAGATTCAGAAACACTAAAGTATTTCCCTTGAATTTTGTCACTTTTCATCTGCTGGTCTCCCAAGTCACCAAGATTTCCTTTTCACCAAATGCTACTTACATCTTTTTGATGATATGATAAAAATGTTTAAATGCTACTTGCAAGCACAGCATCTTAATAAATATTCTGTTTTGTTGAAAGATGGCTTGCAAAGCAATTTTCAAAGCATCTAAAAGGAATATAACTACACTGACTAGAAGGGGACCCCAGGACTAGGACTAGAGCATTGCAGTGGATGTCAGCAACGACAGCAGAAGCCCTGCTGGGGGAGAGCCCTTGGCATTAGTGATATGATTAACCTGAAGCTCACACACAGCCTCATTCATTAAATGCAACAAAACTACACAACCTTAAAGGATTTGCAGGTTCTGTCATATGGGAGAGGGACTGTCTTAGCCCACAGAAATATGAAATGCTTGAAGTGCTTTAAATACAAAATATTTAAAGCTTTACTTCAAAAGCTTTAAAATACCAGTGGGGGATACTTTATTTTAATCAAGCTGAGGAAATTTAAGTTCCAAGCCAGCACACCCTCCTGTCCCTAATTTTATATTAACTACATCAAGCATGGCCTCAGGAAGAATATTTTGCACTTAAAATTAACTTAATGTGTAACTGTTTGTAAGCTTTCCCCCTAAATGTTAGTATAGGAGGAAGTATGAAACAGCAGTCATACAAATCTTACAAAAAATATTTGCATATTGTATAATAAATTAATTGTTATAATATTTATGCTCTTAGTAATCAAAACAGAAGTAGAATGTAATCTTAAAAAGGGGTGATGTTCACTAATCGGACATGAAATCTTTACTCTGCACATAATTTCAGACCCCAAACCCCATTTTCTCAAAAATAAAGTACCAATCTAAACATCATTCATGGGGTTTCAACAGGAATTTCATAAGGCCAGACCATACCTACATAAAGAGATAAAAACGGACCATGTGGTTTCAGAAACACAAGCTTCTGAAACTACTCATTGTTAATCCCCAGGCCTGAAGAAACAAATCTAGCCTTGATAACCTTCATACTAAAAAAATTTTATTATATGTAAATCCATCAGATGGCATTTTCTTAAATTAAAAAAAAATTAATAAATCATTATAAGGAACTGGCTTTTCTTATTTCTGAAGATACAGTTTTCCACTGTTTGAAGCTTTTATTTTTCATTGTGAAAGCTATGAAGTTATTAGTACTAAGATTCTTTTACTAATTCTAGATTAATATGGTGCCAGTAAGCTCCACTTTAAAGAAAAAAAAAATCACAGCCTGATCATGAATTCAGCAGTTGATGCTACTGAATTAGAACCCCTTGTTAAGCTGTTACAGAGAGGGCCAATTAAAGGAATCATGGACCTAGCTGGCAGGGTACTCAACCTAAACAACTTCTCTTCCTTTATTCTAATTGCACTTCCTTTAGAAAATGGAGACAGTCACCCAGAACCCTGAGACACTGCTTGGTGAATTTGTTTCTGCACTACGGGAGATCACAAACTGTTCAACAACTCTCAGACTACATTTTGGCTTATGTGTTGCTTTCTATCCCGTTATCCCAGCACCTCGAGTGTCAGGAATTCAGCATTATAAAAGCAGCAACAGATTTACACTGGGTGGAGGAACTGTTTGGGAAAGATATTTAGTCTTGTGAGCATGTACGGTTCCTAGAAGTGGAGGATAGAACCCTGTGTCAATAATACAACACTCTCAGGGATTTATTCAAATACCCTCCTGCCTTAAATGTGAATAAAATGCATATATAAAAAGAGATACTTATTTCATTAAGCTATTGCTATTGACCTTGTAAATTGAATTTATGCATTTTATGGCATGCTAGAGTAAAAGTAATTCACTTCAACAATTAAAAAAAGATTCTTAATTTCTTTCTGCCTTTCCTCCTTTGACTAGGGCCCACGATCAACAGTTCCCCTCCTGCTCCTATGACACAACAGAGGTAAAGTTGGAAGGAATAGTAACTATTTCAAGTTGCACTGCTAGAATTTAAATCTATTTCACTTTTACCACTGGTTTGAAAAGTTGCATTAACCTTCCCTTTCAACTTTGTGTAGTAGCAGGTACAGTGGCATTGGTATCAATTTGAAGTATAAAATTCTTTGCTAGAAATAGTATGATGATCATTCATACATTGTTATAAACTAACTTCCACATTTTTTTAGCACTAGCATATCTGAAATTTGGGGTTTTTTTACATTCTCTTAGGTAGCAATTGCCTGCTTTAGATAGATATCATGATGTGATAACCTGCTTGATTCAGTTGTTCTAAACTCTAGGACCTTGCCTTAAGTTATACCTATAGTGAAACAAGCTAATCGCTCATATTACCTGAAAAATAACCAGGTGAACTAAGAATAGGAGCTCCAATATATACATTTATTTTGAAAACAGTTTTCACAACTATCAGAATTTTGCTAGTGTACTGAAGGCATAACCATAGACACAATAATAAAATAGCTTTGCATACCTGGAAAAAAATCCTGAATACCTTTTTCTACCTTGTGGATTGAGGGGGACAAGAGACTATTGTTGTATATCAGAATTACTTCACTTTGAGAAAGGATAAACATTCTGATACATAAACATGACTAACTGCAAAGATGAAAACGTTACCCTAGACACTTGGTAAATTCATTGTAAGCTGAACAATGACTATTAACTTAGATCCTCTATGCTGCCAGCCAGCCAGACTAAAAACTTAAAACCGTTCTTTGAGCAAGACACTCAAAGATTAGCCTTGCTCAGGGCTGTGACTACACTAATTTGCCTTCATTGCCCTTATCAGCCCCACCTGGTACCCACACCCCCTCTCCCTCCCGAAGAAACTCCCTTTAAAATCAGGTGGGGGTGTTTAGTCCTGTTCTGACCTATATTGCAATTGTACATAGTTCAGATTTGTTTCTGCTCTTAACCCCTGAGCGTAGCCCTTAGATCTGAGTTGTAGCTTTGTCTCCGTCTTGGCTCTTGGAAGGACCTTGGGCCTAAACTGTAGCTGGTTTCATGTATTTTCTCTGGCCCTATTCCCTGCTGCTCCCAACAGGACATTGGACCTGGTTCACCACCTCACCCTGCCTGGGGCTGTCAATGGATTCTGTTATTAGCACCCTGTGCAGATGCCAAGGGCCTGCGCTGTAGTCAAGTGAGGGCACTGCCTCTTCCAGGGTCACCCGTGACTCCCGGCTTGTCCTCCCTCATGGAGTAGCCCTGTTCTTGCTGTTTCCTGATACTCTTCAGAAAACTGCAGGAATCTTCATTTTTACGCCAAAAGAGCTATTTTTGCTATCATTGGGCAAACAAAAAAAGGCATAATTTCTTCAATGAACAGGTTTGAACACCAAAAGTATTATAAATATCAAAGCAATTTGGGAGACTGCTGTGGTGCAAGTACAACTGTGGTGTACAAGTACAACTGCCATTGAGGAATTAGAGTATGGTATGGGTCTCAGAAGATAATTGGAGTTCAGCTGTCAAGTAAGAGACTTGCTGTCTTGGGCCAGCCATTGTTGCTGCTAAAGATTTTTTTATTGGTTCTGCTATCCTCAGCTGTGTAAAGGCTCTGGACATGAACTCTGGCTCCCCTAAAAATCCAGGCTTTGCCCCAGTGTATTTTAACAAAAGTATTTCTTCCTCCATGATGTGGGATGCTGAAGGTGCCACTGCTTCTCCTCTTCTTCTCTGTTCCTGAGAGATATAATATAGCTCAATATATTTTTACTTCAGTTCACAAGTCGTATTTCTATTTTTCTTTCTACTCCTATGTCAAGTTAAATATGTTCCACATTGAAAGACACTGATAACACTGACAGTGTGTGCTCTGCTGTTCCGCCCAACAAAAGCTTTGTCTTGAAACTAACCTTTCCCTCAGCAGACAAAAGTGAAGGGCGGTAATAGCAAATGAAAACATGTAGTTCTGTTTATTAGGGCTGTTGGTTTGAATGCCAAGTTCTCAGTACAGGATTAAGTGCATTTTGTATACAGCTGGAATATGTCATAGATACATTTAGGTCTTTGAATTTTAACATTCCCAGGTGATTTTTTTTTTGTATTAGTCTTTAGTGCAGAAAGAATTCTGGACACCTTTTAAGTTCTGCAATTATAAAAATATTAGTTATTCAAATTAATGCAATATTATGTAAAATAACATTTATTTTTAAATTGAATTATTATGAAGCAATGGCAGAAAAATATATGATAAAACTTTCAGATTTTATACACCTTTGAATGGAAGCATTTTATCTTTAGTATCACTTCAGATATCTATCCCCAGTATTTGATTTTGCATCTATTTAAATCACTGATGAAGTTTAATATATGCCCAGTTCCTCATCAGTAAAATCAGTAGAAAAATTCTCCAGTGATTTAAAACTTTACAAATTTCCTAAACAAAGAGGCAGCCATCTTCTTCCATGTGCTTTTGAAACAATATATCAGTCCCATGCAAAGAAAGCAAGGGTTTCTGCCTGCTGTAAATAACTGATATATTTTATAAAATATGCTGCTCATTTATGGTCTCATGTACATCCTAGTGAATAATAAAAATACTCCCATTGATTTCTGGGGACTCTGGATATAGTCCTTAGGCAAAACTGTTTCTTACAATTTTGTTAAAGGAGCTGTTTGGGAATCACGTCCTGCATGCTAACATCAAGGGTTCTTTTATACTTATTTTGATTAAGTTTGGTTTCAGCTTTGTTTATTAAATGATGTGAATAATGGTTATATAGGAATTTATTTTGAGTGGTGGCATTAAGAGATATACTGAAAACTTTTAAGGGAATACAAACCAAAAGAACTAAGAAATGAATTGGATGTTTCATATATGTAAACAATGTCTATGACCATCCTCTGGCCTGCCACCACTCAAATCTAGCATGTTTCTATCAGCTGTGTTTTCATGAGAGATTAATGAATTTGGGAAGTAGATGAAGATACTTATTAGCATTTGATCGTTACTTTTTGGCACTCAGTCTGAGAACTCATTTATTCAAAGAAACACCCTGCATACGCTATTTCTTTATACACAACCTTGCCTTAGGATTTTTAGGCAGGAATGGTGGCTTGTTATGCTCCTTCTTAGTATGTAGCTGGTCAAAAAATGGAGGTCTGTCTGCTGATAAGAACCTTACCAGAGTTACTTGTGTCTTTGACACTTCCATGCTGTTTTACTGCACTGGCCTCTATTTGAAGTTAGCCTTGAAGACCACCCAGAAGTACCAGCTGGTGCAGAACTCTGCTACTCACATTCTTAGTAGAACGAAGCTGCTATCACCATAAAACAAACTGTGCTCAGTGTTTTGCTCTGCCTATCTTTTTCTTGGTGCTACAACAGTGTGCAAGTTGTACTCAAGAAGGCCAGATAGCCTGGCAACCGATTACTTGAAGCTGCCTCTCCCTACTACTCCATCATGGCTTGCTTCTCTCAAGTTCTTTGATAAAACCTTTAGGACCAGAGGCAAGCCACATTGAGTAAAAGATCAAACTCTTCCCCTCTGGCAGTTTGTCAGCACAAGAACCTGGTGGGGCATAGTGCACATTTGTTATGGCAGGTTTTTAATTACAACTTTGATACAGCAGTGATAGGATTCCATATGTGAGAGTAATGCAGCGTATGCACTGGTAAATCAGAGCTGAAACAAATTTAGGTCAGATCCTCACCTGATGTAAATTAACTGTTTCACTGACTCAAAGAGAACCCTGTGTATTTTTCACAGCTGAGAATTTGATCCCTCGTGAGATTTTACTGAAATGTCTAGGCTATAAAAATTACAATAATAATAGGTATTTTACATAAATGTACTTTTTTTCTGTCTCCTAACCTTGGAGCTCATGATGTTACTAAACTGTTGGTGAACTTCTAGGAGAAGCAGGCCATGTGTTGACCTGTGCAAAACACATGAAACCTTGAAAATATTAGAAGGTTGTGGACTTTGGAACTGTGAACCTCAGCTGGAACTTCCTGCCGACTGCTTTCCCGGTTAGAAGGCATCAGGTTGAGTTTTGTGCTTTGTAGCATACAGCATGTCTGATGACAACTGACAGACTGCTTTGAAAGCAGGCAGTAAGGATGAACGCTTAATCTAGTGCATAATATGACTGTTAAAAGCTTTCAACTAAGGGAAGCTAATAAAAAAAAAGCCCATAGGGGCAAGATGATTTGTTTATAATATAATGTGCGTAATTTAATATCCATAAATGACAACTTGACAATTTGTGTGTGTCTGTAAATTTTGGGAGACTGGTTAGTTCAATTTCACTACAGTAAGAGCATCAATGAAAATAACGTTTCTAACTAGCATTCTGTACCAATCTTTAATTATATAAATTACGTGCTGTTAATTTATGCACTTGTTTGCATTCAGTAAGTACCAATTTAGTTTCATCTAGATAAAATGGCTGTAATAAAGCTATCCTACTGCAGTCTGCTTCTGGAAAGCTTAGAATCATACCACAGCTACACACTCAGATCATGCCAGTCAGCCTAGCTGCACACATAGCTTCCATCAGTTTCTGAAGACTGATCGCTGATGCTCACCAGTTTAGGATCTCACTGCTATTTTTATGCTACAGAATTACTTCAGAGGAGGAGATCTTTCCTTTGGATCTATTAATAGATGTCCTTTGTAGTTCTCCTCTTCCTTTTCTCTTTCCACCCCACCTCCTTCCAATTATCTAAAGGTCAAATACTGAAGCTCTTTTCTAGTCAAACTGAACAAAATGGTATTTTACTAATTGTCCCCAGAAGACAATAGGGCTGATGTCAGTGTAAGCTACTAATCGGTGCAGATGGAAGTGGTAGAAACCAAAGTAAGAGCTCAAAGTATTGTTCCCACTGACTTTGGTTGGTCCCAGCCTAGACTGTCTGTGCAGCCTGTTGATCATGACGTGTACGTCAAAATACCCCCAAAACAATGGGTTCTATGAAAAAGTGATTGTTAATTAGGATCTCATTAGAAGAACAGAATAATAGGTATGAGTTTCAGCTACTACATTATATCCTGTTCTGAAACAAAATCACTGCTACAGGTCTGGGCCTTTCTTCAACTCACGCTCCTGTAGGGGCGGGGGGACTTGACCTTGTCACAGAAGGGAGCAGGAGCCCACAGTACTGTGCCACATGAAGTGTAGAGGATTGAGAACACAACACTGCCTTGCTCTGACCTACCCTTTGTATTTGAAGCCCCGGCTCCTTTAAAGGGATAAAATGCCTTTAGTAACTGACAATTTTCCATCTTTCTTCTCTAGATCTCCAAAACTGGACAGGCCATTGCCAAAAGTTTTTAATGACTGTGAAGAGGAGGGAGTGTGGTGGGATAGAGGAAGGACAGACTGCATTTGACTGTTTTTGCTTCCATGACATTATCAAATATGGGAATTAGGGTTGGCATCTGAATCTCAACAGTTTTCGAGGGACTAACCTCAGTCTCCTGTAGAAGGAGGAAAGGGAGCAAAACACCTGATGTGTGTTGGTCTTTTGCTGGAAGAACCAGCATACAAAAGTGGAAGACACACCTGTGACACAAGACAGGTAGACAGAGGAAACAGAATGCTCACTATCAGGCTCATCTTCCAATTCTTCATATATGAGTTCAGGCCATGATTTGAATGCCTGAGAATATGCTGAGATTTTAGCCCAGGGGAAGAAAATGACAATGCATTGACCCAAAAAGGAAATGTTGAAGTCTTACGAATCCTTTAGTCCTGTTTATCAAACAGAATCCTCAGCTTTTCCAAACAGAGTATTTTCATTTCATGCTTCCATTTTATATATCACATGCATAGAGAAAACTGAAAATGTTCTACAAGGATCAACAATATATTGCACTATTGAAACAATTAACTTTTCTTGTTCCCATTTGCACCAGTGTCCCTCAGGTTTCCATCGATAGCCAGTACGTGAGCCCTCAGGATGCTGTTACCGTTAGGATGGGAAATCAGTGAGAGGAGTCAGGTGTCTTTTTGATGTAATTTGTTAAAGAAATAATAATATTCTTGCCTCTCCAAATACAGAAGAAATGAACACACCTTTCTTCTGAAGAAATCTTCACATCTGTCACTCCTCTAAGCTCTATGTCCTAGTGTGCCAAACCAGGGAGATGGATAGAGGGATCAGAAGGAAAAATGTACAGTTCAGAAATTGTCCTGGTAAAATGGATCGTATGTGTTTGGGTGGAACAAGGATTTGGGAGGACAGAAATGTTATTGCAGGGATTTGTGGTTAATCAAAGCTATTGTGATATGATATAGAGGAAGCCACCGCAGATTTATGGCTGTATTCACAGAACTAATTTTTGTGACCTCTTTGTAAGATTATCTGACTCTGTGCAGACATCTTAAAAATCTTAAGTGCCGATCTTGCAAAAACTTCTGCACATACTTAACTTAGCACTTGTTATAAACAGCTCTGCTGAACTTGAACTAGTTGTATGACTAGTGTCAAGCAGCTATCTAATGATTTGTAAGCCTATAATTTCTGTCCAAAAAAATATGATCTTCTACATTCTGTTTTAGACAACACAACATGAATGTGGAACAACCACCAGTTCTCTATTAGTCTTACAAAATTTAACAAGAAAAAGTCCACTTGAAGGCATTCTGTAGCGCTAAGAATTTATACCAACCCTGCAACAGAATTCTAAGAGATGCTTAATGTTGCTTCTTAGCTATACTGCTTTATATTTCCACTGGAGTTTCTCAGGTAATTTTGCCCTGCCTGACTAAAGCTTTCCCCCCACAGATTTGCCACAGGTAAGCTCTAGGAGGTAGAAAAAAATAGCTGGGAAGAAATTAACTTAAAAACATGCAAGAGAGACCATGAGCATCAGGAGCCTGTGTATTTCTAGAAAGCAATGGAACCTTTGGAATCTCCATCTTCTAACAAGCAGGTGAATCTGAACAGAAGCAGCTGCTCAAACAACAACAGATTTATTCAGTTTTCACTCTGTAAATTGCAACAGAGAAGGAAGGGAAGCATATTTTGTAGAACAACAAGCAAAGAGAAGCAATACTGCTGGTTTTAGCGCTTATGGAACTGGCAGCTACATGGGACCTGATCTCCATGACCAAACTGCCATAAACAGTGACACAAAGAAACATCTGTTTCCATAAATGAAGACAGTCAGAGTAACCTACAGCAACTTGTCAAAAACAATATTTAGGAATATGTAGAAATAATTGCAGCCCTGGAGCTGTCTAATGCATATACCTGTGATGCATATTTAAGTTGTACTTGCTTGTTGTTATTCAGGTGCTAAGAACAGCAACTGGCCACTCCTTCAACTCATTTGTTTCTACCTTATTCACCTATTCAAAACATCTTTTATAAGGCATTTGCTATCGATTTCCTCCAAATGAAGAACCTGATCCAACTGCTACTGAGATCGGTGGCAAATGTCCCGCTGAATGGGAGTTGGATTAAATCCTTAATGCGTATGAGCAGTTCCATAAGAGGGCAGAAGAGACAGTAAAATACACTTATCCAAAACATCTGTGTATTTTACTAAGTTTACAGGTGAAGGGGCACATTTTTAAAAAGTACAAAAAACAGAGCAAGTAATTTCCAAGTTATAGTTTGACATGTATAATTCACATTGATACTAACTCATATAAATAAACCTCCAGATTTCACAACTTCAAGACAAACAAAGAAATCACCGGAAAAGAAACATTACAAGCCAAATGGGAGGGAAAAAAAGTGTTTTCTAATCAATGGTCCAATGAACAACATGTTAGTCAGCATACAGGAGGGGAAGGGATATCCATTTACATTAAATTAGTGGCTCTTTTTCTCTGTCCTTATCTAATTACAAGCTATCAACCTAATATTTGGCCAACAAACAGGATGATAATGATCAGTCATCAGACCATAAAGCCTCTCACATGGACATCAAGCTGTTAGAGAGTGTGTTTTATGTCACAGCTGGTTAATACAAAGAAGTCTTAAGTATTTTTTCTCCACTATTTGCAATGACTGTCGAATCGGCCTTTTAGTGGAAAAATTCTCTAGTGATTTACACCTTGAAATCCACATTGAATGAATAATAATAATATCAATAGTAGTAGTATTAGAAATAATATTACAGTAAAGTAATAAATAAAAACATGTTTGTGCAAATTTGATCCTATATATCTAGAGACTGGTAATGAAACACCCTTTCATTTAAAATTAAATGTGCTGTACAATTGCTGCCACATTGAATAAAAAAAGACATTGCTGACGTAATGCCAATTTATTGGCTTAAATGTGTATTTATTTATCCACAACAGCATGATGATATATAAGCAGAAGCACAGCACAAAAAGGATCTAATTCGTCTGTGGCATAATACAAGTGAAAGAAGGGGGGATTAAATGAGATAAAAAACTGTTACCTGAAGCAGCCACACTAGCCATTGTGGGCTACAAACTGGTCATATATTTATCTCCAGATTAAAGGCTGTATACTTTGAAAGGGTCTCCTTTTGGTCTGTAGGAAGGAAACAGGAGAAGGAGTCAGTCTTCATCTTAAATATTATCTCAGACAGGAAACTTAGCCTTTACAGAAGAGTTAAGGAACCTCTCATCAAAGCTTAGCTGAAGACATAAAATAAATAAATAAAATGTCATTCCTTTGCTAGGAACTCTGTGAAACGGCACTGAGCTCTTGCAGCAAGGCCTCTGCTTTCTTTGTTCTTAAAAGAGCTAAAACTGTCCTGGTCAATCCCCAGGGACAGGGCTATGTTGGATGCAGTCCCATGTAGTTTTAAACTGGTAAAATGGCATTTTGTTCCTACAAGCAGATCCCAGATTGCCAAACGTGTTCCTGCTGTGCTTCCGTCTCCTCATTACAAGAGCTTTGCTGCCTGAGAGGGGGTCAGGCTCATCCTCCTCTGATTTAGACAAACAAGTCCTTGCCCCTAAGGTTAGAGGAGAAAGAGGAGGGTCCAGCCAGCAGCTTGCCTTGCCTTCCATGAAGCTGGCCCATGTGGAACAGCTGGAGCTCCAAATGAAAGTACATTTGCACCCTTAAGGGAGATGCAACTTACACCACTATAAAAACCCTTTGCTGATATAACTTTTCCAATGCTGTGAACAGAATAACATATACAAACTGTTTTTTTCTCTTGTCAGCACTGTTTTGTTGAGCAGTGGTAGGATGTTTTACTAGGATTATGCACTCAAATGAAAGTTCACCTCATAACAGAGTCTGAGCACTCTCCCATCAAGTATGTTTTCTTCTGATGAATTAACCATCAAATATATACCAAGGTATAAAAGAATGTCATTTTAAAACACATGCCCTCTAGCCAGACCCAAGCTTTGTACTGTCATAACAGAACAGCTGTCTGGGAAAGGATCAACCTCTAGAAGCAGAGGTAACTCCAGAGAATTACCTCTGAATTACGCCAACTCTCAGTGAATAAGTAGTGCTTGTATTCTGAAGATCAGCAATCACCATTGTAAAAGAAACTTAGTTCCTTTTATTTTGTGCATGATGAATAAAATACTCAAATGACAGTTTTTAGGTGATACTCCTCCAACACAGATTTCTCAGATACTTATTTAACTGGACATGATCTCCAAGTTTGCACCAATGGCATTTACTAAGCGAATCCTTCAGTTCTCAGTAGTATCTTTATATTAAACATTCCTAATATGCAAAACATACCTAAAGAGCTCAAAGAATTTTTACTCCAGTTCATATTTTCTCCCTAATATATACTCATCAGGTGAAAACATATTAGAGAAGATAATTCTCTGGATTAAATATTTTAAAATAAGTAATCAAGATGTTTTCAGGAATCATTGGTAAGGGAAGAACAAAACTTGAAAGTCTGTACCAAAAGTCTGTAGTAACCCAACCATAAAGTTAAATATAGGAATCCTGAGCAAAATAGCTCGAAATCAAAGTTCCCAGGAGGTCATGACCTTTGCCTCCTGTGATTTATCAAAATAGTAAGTCTTTAATAGAATTATCACAGAAGACATTAATTTGCCCCACTGGTTCACAGAACCACAGCATTAAACACAGCAGTTACGCTGGCAAGCCCCCAGCCTATGTAGTCTGCTCTTCCCAATGGCACCAGTGATGAATCACTGCATGCTCAGAGCCAGTTTATGCTTTGCATCAGAATATACTTAAGACACTTGACCACAGGTTCTTGGGAACAAGCTGGTCTTTTTATTCCTAATACCTTTAAAACACTCTTCACAGAGTTCACTCAGGCACCTTAATGCTATGGCTGTCCATATTCAAATTTAAATTTTCTCCAAAGAATTACAAAGAAATAATAGGTGTCACTGGGAAGTTTTATCATTTTTTTAAGGAAAAATGTCTTTGCTGGCCCTTACAGAGATAACATTAGCACAGCCACCACGGTAAGCTTGAGATCTCTTCTAGGCTCTGTCAAGTGCATCATCAGAGGATAGCTTCTGTGGTCTTTACCAAATGGCTCATTTATTCTGCAGTGGACGCTCTGTGTACCTGACACACATAGCTGTAAGCTGTGCAGGGACTCTGTGATCAGAAGCCTATGAAATCGACTGAGAAATAACTTCTTCCCTATTTATTCACCTTGTTTATTCACCCCAAGATACACAGCAAAAGATTAAGACAACACAAGTGTGTATGCAGAATGTGCTAAACTAGACCTTAATCTTTCTTTGCATCTTTGATAAGCTACAATGCCTATGCTAAAGCTTCCATGAAGATGCAAACTATTTTACTGTAGTATGCTCCTGGCATTCCTTTGGGATGTTCTTCATTTCTCTTCTTTCCTAGGACAGCATCGTTAATGTTTTTGCATTTTCTTTGCTCACAGACTCCAGTTTGGCGTCAGAAACCTTGCTACCTTGGTTAGGCACAGTTCCCCAAGCATCTAAGCATACTTTACGATGTGATCTTTTCGTTGCCATGCTCCATTTTCTCCTTCCCAGCCTTTCCTAGTTTAACTCTCTAAAGCTGAACAGTATTAACATCAGCTAGGTAAAGTGAGATGCATATGATATTTACTAAAAAAAAAAAAAAGCCAAATCCCAAACCTTCAGACATTTTAATTTCCTCACTAATAAACAGAATTTAAAAGGTCACCAACTGAAAACAGTTTTTTAAAAGACTCCAGATAAAATGACAGGACCCTACATTATTTCTGTGTTTGCACACCTTGATTTTTATTTAGCTTTGAAAGGATAAATCAAAAGGAACCAAGAGGGTTCAGAAAAGCAATCTTCCTTTGAAGAAGGACCTGAAAGAGTGACAACTTTTTAGGAATAAGCAGAAAGAATGATTTCCCAGATACAAAAGATGTGATGCTATCTCTGCCACCCTTTAAAGGACAGAGAGAGGAATAAAAGCTTTCAGTACTCTTGGGAGGTCTGGCAGATTTACATTTCTGCCTTAGATGAAACTTTAAATTCCCAGTAACACACTGATATTGGATATACTACAACCACACAGAACTATTTTGCTTCCTGCAATATTAAATGGCATGTGAGAATGGAAAGTAATCATAATAGCAGAATTTAGTTGCCTAAAACATTCACACCAGATGACCACACTTAAATGTACTCCAGCTTGTTTCTTTTCACGTTTGGAGGGATTACGTACAAATATATTCTAGCTTCTAAAAATAGATACTCCTTATATTTCACATCACCGTCTACATTGTTTCTCAGTCATTTCTCTGACACTAAACATACTGCCTGGTGACTAAAAAACCTTGTGATGTTGTGGTTGTATTTCTGTAATAATAGGAAATCCAGCCTTCACAGATGGGGTATGCTGAATCTGGCCTATATGGAAAGAGCAAAGAAATATAGCAGAATTAAATTAAAACATACATATTTCACAACATCTGAAGACATTCAGAAAGCAAATATAGATGTTATTTTGGTCTATATAAACTGGGTACATCAGTTTAATAACCTGATATTGCTTGGCAGAATTTACCCAAGGAGTTGAAGATAGCTTCAAATTATTCTTACTGTAAATACAGCTCTTAGAGCAGGTGCATAGTCCAGCTAAGTATTACCCATGGATTAATAAACTGTAGGATGCGTGAAGACAGCAGTTTACAGTCACTTTGGTAGATCATATTCACATCTCTGTTTTGCCTCACAAACATAAAGCGAAGCCACGAAGTTTTATTTCCTGATTTGCATCCAGTCAGATGCTATCTTGAAAGTTCTAGTAAGATACTTGAAACCAGCCATGGTTAAGGGATCTTGCATGTTTCCAGCATTTCAAATATGTTTCTTAAATAATTTTTTTCCAGTCACACTGCACAAAGTACTTTAATATGCTTCTGCCACAAAAATAACCTGTTTAAACATAATAGATTGCAAAGATAAAGCTAATTTAATTGTGTCTATGTTAGAACTCTTTTTAAACATCCTTTTGGAGAGTAAACAAGGTCTTGTAGAATATACATATTCTGATTTATTTCTATTTCTATTACAGTTCCTCATTACTTCAATATATGCCTGAGCTAGTATTATTTGAAACCAACATAAAAACTTCCACTATGTAAATGGGCTTTGTATGTGGGTTTTTCTTAGGTCACTGCTTGATACTATTAATACAGAAGAGGCACACATTTTCTTCATATCTTTCACCAAACTCTTAACTGGAAGGAATAAGTAGATACACATATTAAAAGAGAATGTTTACCCTCTCTTTAAGAACTCATGTCCATACTTAGTCACCTAAAGAAATAGTAGACTGCAACAAGCTCCCAAAGACTGTTTTTAAGCTCTGAGTATCTTCAAATTTGACTTGGCAGTGTCTCAGAAAACAAGAGTATCAGTACAACCACAAAAGTTGTTTCCATTTATTTTCTCTTTTTTCCAAAACAGATCCCACTTCCACATTGATAGCCCTTCTCCTACTCAGTCCTTGCATCTGCATTAAGAATTATGGGACAAAATAGGACTATTGACTTCATTTAAGTGTATCATAAGGCTTCTGTATTTAATTAATTTTGATAAGACACAAGATACCACACAAGTAGATTCATGGAACCATAATGTAACTCCTGGAGATTATCATTGTAAAAAATGGACATGAATTTTAAATGCTGCACAATTCTACTGCCAATGTAATGAAGCTGAGGAGTGAGATTGGACTTCATTATTATTTATATAAACTCTCACTAGTTTATGCACAAGTGATTAATTCCATTGGTGAACCAAGAACACATACACCAGCTTAATCAAAATCTGCGCAGATCAGGGGGAAGAGGTTGAATCAGCTGCATTCCCCTTGATATCCTATGCCTTTGGCTCAAAAAGTATCTTGCAGAAGATACAAAAGATAAATATATGCTTGCTGGGTTCTCATCCTTTCTACCAAGATTTCTGTAGTATTTAAGACAGAAAAGTGGGCTAACTGATCTCACCCAATACAGTTGATCTTATATTTCATATGGAGGTGGCGCAAGCGGTCAGCACAAGTTAAAACAAGTCAGGACACTTTTCACAGGTTTTCTATAATGAGAGTCCTAGAAAAATGGGCCTTGTGGCATTGCCAGCTTCCTGCTTCATTGAGTTAAATAGCTCCTTTCTACCTACACCTGCTGCAGTTAGGGCAGAAAACTCTTCCTCTTCATGAACTTTGGTCACCCTGATGTTCTGAATAAACAGTCTATGAGGATTCTCAGCACTACATCTACTCCTTCCTCTCTTTGGCACACTGGGGAAGAGATCGCTTCATATATTACACTAATAAGCAAACCACCCAACCTAGAAGAGTGGAGAAACAACAGCACAGAAAACATGATTCAGACAAAGCAAGTTCTCATCAACCTGTTAGTATAGAGTCAGTGTAACTGCTCAAGAGTTTCCAGAGTTTCAGATTCCCATCTTTTTCCAAGCCCTTAGACAAGAGCAGAACTCTGTTTCTTCACAATTTTTGCAGCACCATGTACAGAAATCTTTTTTCTTTAGCAAGGCTACTTCTACTAGACACTTTGTAAAAGGACATGCAATTCCAGCAACCTGATGTGTCAAGCTGTCTGAATGTTGTCACCTTCATTATATGAATATGAATGTGATAATGACAGTACCAGGTTAACATCCTGACACCTTTACTGAGATCCTCTAATAATTCTTTACTAGTTGTTGACATAGGGGACAAGGTATTACTAAATCATTTAGAATATAACCTATGTAAGAAAACCACAGCATGTCTTAGGAATTTTGTATTACATTACTAATTAATGAAGATGAGTATTTCCTTGTCTGGGGTACCAGCCAATGAACTGGAAGACTTGGTTTCCACATCCTGGTCTGACATTGACTTCCAGGGTGAACTTGGAAGAGTCATTTAGACTCTCGATGCTTTTTGTTAAATGGGGGTGAGGTTAATTTCTTTAGGATTGCAAGGATGTGTACAACAAAATGTCAGCTATCATTACAATGTAGGCCATATACATATCTAAGATGAAAGAGGGTTTCCTAGCCAAAACCTATTAATATACAGCACACAGTCTTCCAAGAAACACCCCCAAATTCACTAATCAGCCTGAAAAGACATACGCTTTCATTTGGGGCCAAAAAGACTCTTTTTGTGTGCATGCGTGAATAAGGTTGAGTCACAGAAGCAGTTTTAATTTCCAGGGCTTGGAACATTTTTTATTTTTCCATAGTTTGAAAATAGTTTTACTGTTGTTTATGCAATCACAAAAATGACCTGGGGTAAACTTTATCTTTAAACATTGATCTTCATAAAAAGCAATTTTTGGCTTGACTGAATTTATTTTATAGTGTTAATATGGTGAAATAGGTTGTGGGTGTTAATATGATGAAATATAGTAACAGTTCCACATTTTTTATCATCTGATTTCTTTTACCTCTGCATCATTCACTATATGTCCTCCAGTTGATGCAACAAAGAGATCCCAGAAACAACATTGGTTCTGATTCATCAGCCTGAATATTTCCACACAGCTCCAAGCTTTCCCCTGAACAATATAAGGGCCCTATGGGAAAAATAGTGTGAAATCAGGTAATTTAAAATGGTATAAGAATGTATATATAGAGACGATTGATTCGAAAGTCATAGAGGCAAGCTTAATCCCGACATTTCCTAACTCTTGAATGCTAGAATGACAAAAACCCCATTCTTCTAACTCTGATTTTGGGGGTTTAGTAAGGATGTTCAATTCCTTGATAGCAGGTGATGGAGAATGCAACTGAAGATAGACAGCTTATGAACAGCTGCAAAAGCTGAATGTCAGCTCCCTTGTCAGCTTTGTCCCTCAATTCTGGAGTGATCTGAGTGCAGACAACCTGAAGTTATCTGGTTTAGCTCTCCTATGAAATTACTATCATAGTATTTACCCGCTGTGGAGAGATGCTACATTCAGGGCTACTTAGCTATTTACTGGAAAATGTTTGAAACTCTCCATGTATAATGCTATTTAAGGACTATTGGCTATTGGATCCATGTAAGGGCACATTGGGTAGGATGCTTGTTTGTCTTTTATGCTTTGCCAGTGACTTCCATTCTTTCTCTTGTCATTCCTCAGGAGAGAGGCTTTTTCGGATGAAGGCAAAGCTGTAATACACTAGAATATCCAGAGACACTCGATAACAATGCAGTATGTAAGAAGAAAAAGACAACAAAAGTGTTGAAAAGTCATAATAGAATTAAATGAAATAGCCACTTTGCCTGGCAGAGTAAGGAAAACGGGGAAAGCAAAGAAATGACATCTCTGATTGGTGTAGGATAAAGATGGGAATTCCAGATATACCTAAATTTTACGTTTCTCTTCATCATGCTGGTATACACACAAGCCGCTGTGGTTATTAAATGGTGGGTTTTTTATGGGACTGATTGACTTGTATAAAGTCTGTGCCTTAGTTTCTATGTCCATAAAACATTTTGCTTTTTGTTGGACTAAATTCAAAAAGGTTTATCAAGTAAGGAATATCTTCTGGTGGAGATGCTTAACTTCCCCAGATAGAACTTCACTTTACAAGGCTCAGTTCAGCTCTGCAACCTTGGTAAGTCACACATAAGACTGATATGCAACTTGAAACTCTTCACTGAACCTAGTGGAACTGACTATGAATCCATGTTGTTGGGGCAGCAGTAGTTACTTTGGTCACATATTGTGTTTAAAACGTACGCTCTCCAAGGGGTTTGTATCTGTAAAGCGCCTCTAGCTGACTGTACAACTAAACCGTTTCTCACAGTAAGACATCTTACTCATACAATAGGAATTATAGTAATGCTACATTAATATTATAGTAATGCTATATGCTGGTTTAAGAAAGAAATTTCTATATCCATTATTCAGTCCTTACTTTCACATTGCAAAAGTTCTTTTGCCCTGTTGGAATATATAGACATTTAGCATGGCGAGAAAAAAAAAAATTCCTGTCTATCTGAAACTTGAAGGGAACTGTCTGTACCTAACAGCTCACCAGGCTAAGATGTTGAACAAATCCTGAAATCCTTAGGAGCAGGTACTAAGTTCAGAATATGTCTTTGTGCTAAGCAAGGAAGTTATTTGCTCCAGAGAAGTTTAATTATTGTTAAGAATGATAGTAGTATCCTAAAGCTATCTGTTTAAGGGTAAACTCTGATTCATGTGCAGTATATGCATTGAGTGAAATGAAAAGAAACTGCATAAATATTTATGTTAGTTAATTGTGTTTATGTTAAAAGTTACAGTGTTTGTTTAATGTCTTTGCAAAATCTGTAAACTTGGCTTCTGGATAAAGGCCTTCACAATACTGTTTAGGGTTACAGCCACGTGTTCCTGTCACTCCTAGCACTCCTGCAGAAAACCCAGGCCTGTTTTATTCTCAGGTATCTAGCAAAGTTATACTGGCTATGCCTCAAATAGCCACTGAAACATTTCATGCACTGATACTGAAAATACAAACATGGGGGCAGCTTTCCTTCTCTGTGGCTGAGAGCAAGATTTTGGATTTTGAACCTGAGGGTCTTTTATTCTGCCTTTATTTCTGTATTTCCCCAAAGAGCTTTTTCTATTTAAAAGAAACAGAGACCTTAAACGGAAATGTTATTTTTCTCTGACTCATGAGCTCTTTCCTTGGGCTAACACTCTAACACTGGGCCAGTTCTAATACTCTTGCTGAAGCAAATGGTAAATTAGAGCTAGAGAGAACTAAGTAAAGCTTTGCCAGTTTGTACCATCAGAGAGTCTGGCCTTTAGTGTGAGGCACAGAAACTATTCAGACACCATTGCTCACTTCTGCTGACAACCTGGATTTAAAGAAAGCTGGCTCAGACACATTCCCTGCATTTGGTACCACAAGCAACAAACACAACTTCTCGTCAGGCTTCTAGAAGTACATAGCCCTGAATAGATTTTACTTGTATCTTAAGAATAATCACTTTCTTATTAGCTTAGAACTTAACTATGTGCAGTTCTCATGAGACTCAGAACTGTATTAGTAAAAATATTTCATAAGATCAGCTGTTCTCATAGGGCAGCCTCAGCCTGGACCTTCTACTTCAGCTGCTGTTTCTTGGTAATACCCACCATTAAAATGTTACAAATCTCTGCTTCAAAGCAGCTAAAGATATTTTAGCATTCTCAGCAATGTTATGCTTTGCCATCAGAAATGTCACAGCAGAAGATCCATCTGCGAAGCAAAGTGTGAAAGCACTGAACAGACTTTGGCTTTAAGAGGAAAATCTCTATATTAATCTGGAGCAAGAGTTCATTGTTTACTGAGTTCTACAGCAAAGCAGGTATCTGCTCAGTACTTGACCACAGCAGAGCATCTAAGCATGCATTTGGTACTGAGCAGTCAGTTCAGTGCTAAATTAAACATGCTCTTAGGAGTTCTGACTGGCTACGGCCTTTTTCCATGTGCACGAATCTTACTGACATCAAGCAAATTGTGCATGAATAACTGCCACTGAGTATACACTCCAGTCTCACATTTGGTATCAAGGAGAATTTGAAAAGCTAAATACTTTCTGTATTAGAAGTTCATATTATTTTTCTATCTATTTTTTCACAAGAGTTTAAATGTGAGAACATGCTGACATTGTTGAGGCTTGTCCTTAACATGCAAGATAAATTTCAAATTCATTCTATCAGTTGTTTTTAATAACAAATGTAATCAAGGAGAATCATTTTGCAATGTCCTCGAACAGGAACTTCTGTTAACAGTGATAGGGTGCCAGGGATGTACACTGTTGGCAAATCACAAGTATTTTCTCACCAGGCTTTGCCATTTGCAGTGAAACCTATTACTGATTATGAAAGCTGATTTAAATTGGACTTCAGTGCCACTGACATTTAATCTTATTTTTACCCATGACAGAATACCTAAAAAAAAACGTATTCAAAGGCTCAGATCTATTGGCGTTTGGATTGACTAATCTGTGTTAAGTTTAGAGCTACAAGGTTATTAGTACCAAAACTGGTGCAAAGAACCAAGAAGGGGAGACTGTCTTTCAGTTCAGTGCTGGAGCACAAGGAATTGAAGTTCACACATTCTGGAGTGTTTTAGAAAGTCAATTAAGGTAACAGGTGTAACAGTGCTTTAATGCTTGAAGATGCTTTTCAAGTTTCAGGTTTCTAGGTACAGACATACACCCAAAGAAATTTTTAGAAGTGTTTCGGTTTCTTCCATTAGCTTCCCAGTGCTTCTGAAAATCCCTTTACATATCTGCTAGAGATTGACCACAGGCGATTTGACTAAATAAATACTACTTTCTTTTTTTGGGAGTGAAGACCTGAGATATGATACTGAGAGATGCAGTAAAAGGTGGAATATGTTTCCATCATCTTTTGCAAGCAGATGCGAGGCCATTCCTGACTGTACTCTGCACTGACCAGAAACCAGGTTGTCACAGATGGTGTTTGTTGAACCTCAGGTTCCTCAGTCCTGCTGAAAGGCAGAAATTATTGGTTCCAGCCAAATGCCACACAAATGCAGGTACAGGGCTCATGTTCAGCCCAAAGTCCAGAGCTTGTTTGCTCACCTGCACTGGCATTTGAAGACTGGGTAAACAAGCCAAGAAGCATGTTAAAAAACCAAACATGAGTCACAGCATACACATGACAAACATGAAGCCACCTCTCCACAAAATACACACATCCTTAAGAAAAGGTGGCAATCCCTGACTTCAGACTAGTTCTTTGAATGTAACCACCCAGGTTAGCTGTCTCCTCATTCAGTTCTCATGGAGAGCTGCTTTATTACAGAAAGCTTCCTATCAAGTCTTGGATGTTTTTGAGCCCACAGCTTGCATACAGTTAGGGGCAAATTCTACACATTACTCATGGTAGGCTCAGTGCACACCATCACACACAGCCTGAATGCCTTCTCAAAGGCCTAGTTAGTTCCAAAACACATGCTTCCAGCAGTTATGTAAAAACATGGCTGCCCAGAGCACTCTGATGTTTTCATGATAGATCATGAATTTAGAGAACTGACGGTATGCATGTGCTCTAAACAGACAATGTAATACCCAGACTTTAAGGTTCACAATCCCTGTCAGCATCACACCTAGAAATGGTTTCTTGGAAAGGTTAAGGTTATGCTTACCTTGGCTGATACAAAAAAATCAAGAATGATGATTTCAAAAGGCATATCTTGGATGGTTGTCTCTAAAAGGATGCTTAATAAGGCAGATGTTTTTCATCCACTGCCGAGTCCACAGTAAAACACACTCACTGTCCACATGTTCTCTGTAACCGTAATCATTGACATGCAGTCCTAAAAAGGGGTGCTACAGCCCAAGTGAGTCAAATTCCATCTTGTTGACACAACTCACTTCAGCTGTTACTAAGGCAAAAATGTTACTATGCTATAATTAATCTGGCCTGAGACTTAAGAATGTCATTAAAGTAGGTTGCCATCTCTTTTAAACGCTGCATTAATCTATAGTAGACTGCAAAAAGCAGAGCAAAATTAAAATCAAATGCAGTGATAGCATCCAAACATGAAAAACAGTCTTACAAACATCAATAACATAGTATTAGTATACTATAAAGCCTAAACAAATGGGTTAAGAGGAGAACTTGGTTTTCTGCATGCTGTACAAAATATATGGTGGTGCTAGAAGATAACCCCTATTGGCAGTTAACTATGCACCATCAGAATTAAAAGATAAAGTACTTCAAAATTAAAAGATAAAGGCTAAATTCCTGCATAAAAAGAGATTGTCAGAGCCAAATGCATATGCAGCACTTCTGCCACAACTCTTCATGTAAAGTGCAAAGAGGTTTTTCAAATGGCTTTTTGTCTATTTGATGTGAAAATAGGATACAGTAACAATACTTGCAAAATTCAAGGCTTTTGAAGGGTCTTGCACATCAGGGCTTAACTCCTCATCTGTCTGTGAGAAAAACATTGCAACTGCCTTAGAAGAAAACTCATGTTTCAGTGCAATGGAAAGGATGTGTGATAAAACAATAGAAATAAAAATTCTCATTTATGAAGAATCAATTCCTTAATACAGAAACCAGCTCCCTCCTCTTCACTTCCCTAGCTACCAATTATTACCTTAAAGAAATATTCATGGAAGATAAATTTTTTCTCTTCTTTTTCAGAGGCCTGAAGCAGAAGCATCAGTGGAGTGCAAGAGGCAGCGCCTTGGTTTAATCTCCTCTCCCTTCAGCATACACATATGCACTGGAGAAATTGCTCTGGCATAAAGGCAGGGGAAATCCTCAGCAAAATGGCTTGAGGAAAATTTGATGTTAGGGAAACCTCTGACTGTCTTTACTGAGTGGAATTAAAGGGACCTGCTTTTCAGTAATGCTCAGAATTGGCAACTAAGGCCCGGACCTTTGAGAGAATTCAACTCCATTTTTGTCATTAGAACACGGAGGCCAGATGTTCAGAACTGTTCAGTGGCATGTGGCACGCTGAGCTTTCTCCATCTGGCCAGATGCACCACTATTTGAGCATGGAGAAATAGAAGATTTGGACTCCCCTTTTATGGGAAATATTTGCTACCATAGCTTTGTCTCATAGGACCCATCATTATCACTGTTATTATGGAACACAATGTTTTTATCAACTGAGTTGCTTCCTCAAGTTCTCAAAAAAGTCACCTTCCATATCAAAATAGTTTACAGAAATCAAAATCTTGACAAATCATCAAGGGACATAACTGTTTTTAAAATCACTCTCATAAAACAGCATCAAAAAACAGGTTTTGGAAGGCCCAGAAACATGGACTGAACGTATGGTTCAGTTTCAACAGGACATGCTTCTTCACGCTACCACAGTGACACAGCTCCTGACCAGTGTGGACAAGGCAATCAGCCTGCAAATGTTCTCACAGATGTGCTCAGAATCTGCAAACTCTGGGCTACAGCCATAGGGAGAACAGTCAGAACTGATCTGTATTTCTGATAGCAAGCTCTTTAAGGTGCTTGCGTTAATCAAGAGGAGCAAGCTAGCCATTAACTAATTGCATTAAAGAAGCATGAGAAGACCTGAGCCGAAGGATATAAAGAAAAACAAAAATACGTTAAGCAAAACAGAAAAAGGTGGTAATAAAAAACTTTGCTAATCATAAAATAAGAAGCCAGTTATGGAGAAGGGATGAGTCCTTGACAAAAGATCTGATAATTATTGAAAATCAGGGCAAAACTCTTGGAAAGAGATATAAGAAACCCCAGAAATGAACATTTGCCAAATAAAGAAATTCACGCTGTCCAAGAACGGAGTTTATGGAAGCAGCCGGCTCTGATACAGTATCTCCTAAATAGAATTCAAATTACTGTAAGAAAAAAGGTAGAATACAGACAGAGTTCACCAAAACTAACCCAAACATGTCAACAACATTGCAGGAACCATCTCAAACTAAGACAATGCCTGGCAGTAGGAAAAAAGATGGAAGAAATTAAGTGGATTACAACACTTTGGAAATGCTTCTCAGCAGCAGCAGAGGGTGCACTACTTAGACTGAAGGAGAAAAGCAAAACTGCTTTTTTTGAGTAATGGGCAACATTGTCAATGACTGAGGCATCAGTCCAGAAGCACACAAAACACTGTTTTCATCTAACTGGATATTAGAGATTACAGCTATGTTTCATCAGAAAAGAAACAATGCAAGTATAAATAAATATAAATAAAAGAATGGAAAAATAAATCAGGAGATACACATTTTTAGATGTAAGTAAGGATAAATAAGTAACATCCCATGCATACGTTTGTGTACATTCAGTCTTCTCTTTGGGAGACATCATACCCTTTTCATGTCATTTTTGTTACACTCAGTACCAGAAATGAGGCACTTGAAAATATACTAGAAATTTTAAAGGCCTAAAATAAAGTTATGCTTTAACCCACGGGGCAGGAGGGCAATAGAAGTGTGAGACCAGTCAACCCCTCATGTAGGGCTGCTGGAAAATGTTGCCAAAATCACTAAATGGCTAAATAGAGCACTATGAAGATCAGATGATCACGTGGATATGGTCCTACTAAATTACAAATAACAACTGTGTGATATCGCCTGTCACCAGTTCATGCTTTGCTCAGGAAGAAAAGTGACAACCAAAATGGCACCATGTGTGAAAAAGATGCCAAAATCATTAAGGACTGCCAAGCCACAGGTAACAGGGAAAACATAGAAATAGTCCACGTGATCTGGGATTCTGAGATAATCCACATCTTTTGTAAATGCTGTTCTACTTCCCTAGAAACTGGCTACAAATGGAGATGTTAACCTAAGAGTTTGCTCACATAAATCTATTAGTCCTGAAGACCAGCTTACACAGATACCAGAAAAGAGAAGATTAAAAGGGGGACCAAGCATGGTGCCCCTGTCCGTTTGCCTAGTGGCTTCAGGCAAGAAGCAAACTCAAAAGGTTGAGATAACAGGGCATGAGGACACAAACAACCAGACCAACAGGACTTTCAGCCTGATAAAGCACTTGTCTGAAGAATTGCTCAGGGCATCCTAAACACTAAATGAACAGTTCTCAGTGAACTGTATTTTGAATTCTACCTTGTATTATTATTAGCACTTATATTTGGCATTGAATGAGGTACTGGACCCAGGGCCATTAAATGCTGGGCTCTCCAGTGCAGTCAGGAGGAACAAGATGCAGAATGAAGAAGACCTTTTGAAAATATTTTCAAGACCAAACAAAACAGACCCCAAAAAGTACAGCTGGGATAAAAGATACTGGCAATGGCCACTCCGATAGTGGTAGTAGCTATGAACAGCCATGACAAGGCTGCCTAGCCTACAGTCTTCCACAGCTGCCAATAGTATGGTCTTGAAGAAAGCCAGAACTTGAGACCAGTCTGCTCTCTGGTGTAACCTCACATCATCTAGAAATCAATGGTTGAAGGGCTTCCAGAGATGAAGTCTGCATTTTGTTTAGATGTCACTGATGACTACCCTCCTCAAACTTGTGTAGTGTCTTTCTGAGACCCTGTTTTACCCCAAATGGCTACAAATTTTATTGTATAGTTACTAACTTCACAAAAAAAGTCATCTTTCTTTTGTTTTAAACCTATTGCTTGACAAATTCACTGGACAGCATATAAGTTTTGTTTTGGGAAAAACAGTGAATAGACATTTCTAACTCTCCTTCATAGTACTTAATATTATTACAAATTTTGTATCTGTCATATTTAATGTCTGCCCACCAATTACCTCTTTCAAGGCAGAATCCTACTCTGTTTAGCTCCCTTGAGGGAACATGTTTTGTGCCTTTGATTATCATTGTTGCACTATTGCACATCTTTTCTCGATCTGTCATACATTTTTGAGCGGGGATGACCAAGCCTGCATGCACAGTTTAAGAAGGGATCACATCACAAAGGTAAAATTCCTTTTTTTCATCCATTCCTTGCTTGGTATTGCAGTGTCTTTTCTATTCCAGCTGAGCACCGAGTATTCCATTAGATTTAAGGATTTAAAGAATTGGCAAAAAGAGCCCCCAAAAAGGGATGGCATGTATGTTCTTTTCTTCTTTCTTTTTTTTTTCTCTAATGTGCACAGCAAGAATGTAATATTCTTAGTTCCTTTGTTATGGGACAGGAGATCATCTGCCATATGCCACTGTAGTTTACAGGATACACTGACCTGTGGAATGCAGGTTTTGCATTTGCACTTCCACAATGTTGAACAGGAAGTAAATAATGGAAATGGGGCAGAGCTAAAATATCTACTGACTTGACAAGGTAAAAGATCAGTATATCAAATAAAATTTACTTATGTTTATAATGTAACGTAAGACTTGGTAAGCGCATAGAGACAAAGGGAGTTTTGCCTCCAAATTCAGCATTTCAATGAGGCTAGAACATTTTATAGACGGTCTTATATACACATAAATACCAACCCATTGAGTAATAACAGGCATCTATTATCTCTTTGTAGTAAATGAGCATATCCTCCTTCTTCCTCTCTGCTCTCATGACAAGACAAAGCTTTTCATGATGTTTGTAAGTTAAAATAGGAATTGTATTTGCTACTTCAGTGGCCCAGCTCTCAAGATTATTCCTACAAATTTATATTGTCAAATTGGGTGTAGATTTCTTATTGTTTGCTTGTAATAGAAAAAAAGGTATTTTTATTTTTCAAACTAACAAATTAAAGAACAACACAAAAATGTATGTGAAAGTAATGCTATTAAGGCTGGAAAAAAACCCCTTTCCATTGTCAGAAAGTTTTGAAAATGCAGAGGGGCTTTGTTACAGATTGCTGTCTCTCCATTTGCTACTCTAAACATCCCAGGACAGATATTAGGCAGCAAAATAAAATTTAGTAGCAAAATAAAAATGAAAGAAAATAGTATCTTGGACGTTATTCCTGTTATTTGACTCAGTGGCATAAAAGAATAATTGAAAATTCTGAAGATTTAAAAGATTAATCTTTTATAGTATAAAATAACATCCAAAAAAAGTTCAACTGAGTTTCAGCCTTCTTTTCATAGAAACAGGTCTGAAATTTCAAAAAGTTACACTAAGTTACAATTTACTTTTTTGAGTAGTTATATGACTGAGGGTGTTAAATGAGAGCCTGTTGCCTTAATCTGAAAAAAGTAGGTGTAAAATAGGCAATGCAACACAAAGTGGATGAAAAAATAGTCACCTCTCACCCAGATAAATTATTCCTAATCCAATCTGAGCCACAGAATTCTTATGTAATTCTATGTAAGACACTTAACCCATAGATTTCCCAGAGGGAAATGTTTACGGTCTTGCACAAACTGAGTGTTTGACTCAAGACAACAGAACGGCTATGGGAACCTGCTTTTCTCAAACAGAATGTTTTTCTTCTTTCTTAACTGCTTTTTAAATTTTCCAAAGATCTGTAATTTCCTTCTGCTGTTCATAGGCCTTTTAATCCAACTGGGGGGGAAACAATCATTGTAGGATTAACATCGTTACCTGCTTTTGAAACCCAACTTTTTCCAATCTGATAGAGATATAAAATTTGTCACTGAATATACATGGTTCAATAGACTCATGTATACATATTTAGTAGACTAATTCCTTCTTGACCAAAACTCATTTCATACTTCTACTTCAAACAAACAAAAAATAAGTAAAGCTGTCATATTAATTCCGTTCCCTGATCGATCCCTCAGGGAAAGGGCCAGCACTGCTTTTATTTTAAAAGCTCATAAGATGTGTTTAATTTGGTTCTGTAGTTATTTGTTCAGTATGCAGTGCAAATTTTTCTGGCTACAGACATGGGATATGGTAAACCTTTGCCTGGATCAATGTCCAACCTCTTTTAAGTTATGGAGAAAGTTACTCTCTCATAAAGTTCAGACCTGCCAGACTCAATAACTCTACAAAAATGTTCAGATGAAAATTGCTTCAAGCAATCCTAGTAGAAAGCCAGCACCTCACCCCTAGTTTAAAGTTATGATCCTTATCATAATTAATTCAATAAAGAAGTAATGTACTTCAACCTAGGCATAGAGAATAATTTTCTGTCCTGACTGGTATAAACTTTCATCTAGGGACGTTTAAACTCTGGACCTGATCTTTTAGTGCAAATAATAAATTACAGACCTAGAGCCAGCAGATTGTAGCTGAAGTTGAACCATCATAAATATGTTGCTATGTCTAAGATGAAAAGGTACACTGGATAGAAGTGATAAGAAGTATAATACTATTTACAAATATAACGAAAATGTTCTTCTACTGACAAATTAAACAGTAATAATATTTTTTGAGCTGTGAATGCATTGAAGAGTAGGAATTTATATGTGATTCTTGTAAGTTGGCAAACCTTGCATCTTAAATTTAAAATCAACTTTTTTCTGCTGGTGAAATATAGAACTAATTCATTGTCAAACAAACCAACACTTTTGCAGATGTTTATTTGAAAGATCCAATCTCAAATGATTTAAGTATTGCTTTTATGATTCACCTTACTTTAACATTATTGCTGTACTGTCACACCTCTTCCTTGCACTACTGTGAGAAGCATATCCTGCTGCAGAGTTATGCTTACCTATTCTGAAATACCCTCAACACACGGAGGAGTAACTGGCCTTTTGCCTGTCTACCCATCTGAAGATTTCCATTCCTTATTCTGGAGGAAAATATGCACTGACAACAGTGGGCATGCGAAGAAATAGGATAGGTGTAGAGCTAAGTAAACACACTACAAACATTCTTCAACGTATTCATTGTTATTTTTACAAAGTGCATTTAGCAGTAAGAGAGAAAAACGACTTGAAGGAAAAGAACAGGCCCACTGAGTGAATGCAGTAAGGTAGAAGAGGTTGTTCTTGGACACTTACCTAAGTGTTCTTTTCTTCATCTGCTGCGATATGTTAAAGGAAATAGCCATTTTTTGACAGCAAAGATACAATAGTAAAGTTGAGTGTGTACTTCTTTAAATTTTAGCTTTTATTTTATCGGTTCATCTCACATTCCATCTCATTGCATTCAGTCGTTTCTGTGCCGCAGTGTGACATAACTTGTTGCAGTGTTAACAGTTCCAAAACATGTAAATTGCTTTTCCAAGACATCTTATCCAAAACAAATATCCCCTTCTCACTAATTTACTTTGAATATTCATAGATAATCTTGATGAGACATACTTAAAATACACATACTACATTTATTACATGTAAGAAATGTATTTTTAATCCTAATATGCCTGGATTTGTATGCTGTTTCTACTGTTTGTCCTTACTGTTTCCTATATGTTTCCTATATCTGTTTATATTTTATTCTCTCAATTCTTATTGTATAGAGTTAACAATGTCTCTACCTTTAAAATAATGTAAGATGCAGATTGTAGAACTATTAGGAACCATTTGTGACCTAAAATTTCAGTAATAGCCAAGCACTAAATGCATTATAAATAACAACTGCATATGTAGTTACAAGAGAATATGTATAGTACCCTGGCTTCCAAATGCTCATCCAGGTGAAAAATCCCAGTGATGAAGAGGATTCCCTGTTTTTTTTTTTTTTAGAAGTTAGTGAATGATAGAGAGTTTGTGGGATTTTAACTCATATAAAACTCTCTTAATCATACCATGACATTATGTTATCCTAAAGTGAAAAAGCAAACCAAAACTCTTCAGCAGAAGCTTTGAGGAGAATTTAAATTAAATGATTTTTCACATATATTTTCTGACTGAAAACTGTTGTTAAGGATCTGCCAGGATAAAACAAAATTACATTATTAAGCTTTAAGAGCTACACTTCTCACTGAAATTCTCTTTTAATAATAACTGTGTTGCAGGTTAGCTTTCCTCAACTGAGTTGCCTTTACACTGTGTGAGCAGTGTATATTATACGAGTTACAACTTTCAAGTTTACTTGTGCGCAAGATTAGCTCAGATAATGTCAGTAGATGTTACTCTTTAGAAATATACTTGTATACTTTTACTATTTTGAAAGTAACACTGTATGGTATTTCAGGTTCTTTTACGCTAAATTACCTCCACTTCAGAAGTGTCTTAAATGAATTTAAGCCCACATATGCGTACGTACAGTCACACCATCTAAAACTGTATCCAGCAATTAAAAACCTAAAAGCAGTTCAAATGATTGATCAGTTATTTACAGTACGCACAAACCAAGATGTATAGGAAGTAAGTCAACACACTAGAGATTGGTTGCTGTTACAACAAATGCGTTTTTGCCAGAATGTTTGACCAACACTTGCAACCCTGCACCCCCACCCCCTTTGAGTCCCCCTTGGATTGATTAAATTGGCTCAAGATGACACCAATAATTGGCTCAAGATGCCGCTTCGACAGACCCAATGATCCATATCTTTGCATTCCCTAAAATCAGTCCTTTCAGCTCTGTGTTAGATTTAGGATGGTTTACATTGGCTCTGTCACAAACATTTTAATAAAGTCCCAGAGAAACCTCAAACTGGTGACATCATTGGATGGTGTTAAAAAAAAAGTTCCACTTTGCTGGTTAGTTGTTAGCCTTTATAATCCGATCAGAATCTTTTTTTCCACTATATTTTGTCATTCCTTTATAGCTCTCTGCCATTATGACCACAGTATTAAAAAGAGAAAAAATTAATATTAGCTATAAGGAGAAAGCAATTCTAAGTATTTTGACATCAAGTAGTAAAATGAAAAAAACTAACCTCAAACATTTACTGTATCCTCAGGGCAGGAGGCCTTAAACTGCTGGGTGTGTTATTTTTGAACTATTAGATGAATTAATTACAATGAAAGTATTGGGTGTTCTCATGAGACTATTAGATAAATGAAATGCAAAATAATGTTATCAAACTCACTGGAAAGGCTAATACTCATTTAACTACTTTTAGAAAATAAATGGCAAATTCTTCAGGGTGTCCCAAGACTGTACACACATCTGGGTTCAGATAATATACACAGGGCCTGATTCTCCTGTAGATCATGTACATACGAAGAAAAAGATGTTCCACTGACATCAGAGGAGCAATGCTAGTTAAAGGTCTGAGGCTGTTCAGAACCATTCCCATGCCACTTGTCTATTTTTTCCTGGATGCATGGCTTTTTAAAAATTAGCATTTTCAAATGTTAGTTCTCATCCACCCCAAGGATGGAGTCACTAAGGAGCTCCACAATGCAGGCACTCCTGTTATCTGATATCTAGGCTCCTTGAGCTTTCCAGTTTTCTGAGTTTAAACAGATGACAGTCCTTGTGTCATCAGATGTTATTACTTAATTACTTCTAGCAGTGGACTTCATATAAAAAGGTTACTCTGAGTATTTTTTTCCACAACACACTGGAAAATTTGACATGTTTTTCCTTTTCAAACTCAAAGGCTGATTTCATGTCCTGAATTTCCATGTCCTTAAAAATATGAAAATCCCAAGTAAGTGAGAGCTAAAGTCTACACCCAGTTTAAAGCACAGGAACAGCCTGCCTTGCCAGGTGCCAGGATTTCCTGTGATAACTAAATCTTATTTATAATACAGTAGTATCCTGACACTCAACCACAACCCGAGAGGCACTGATGCTAAATGCTGTACTGACATGTGGTAGATGCTCCAAGCCTCATCCCACCCTCGGTAACTGCAAATCAAAACAGAGTAGGTCAGCGGAAGAGGGAGCAAAGAGATAGGAAATGACTTATTTAAGGTCAGTAGCAGAGCCAGGATTGAACCCGGGTCTTCTACTCTGTATGGTGGTGCATTATCAGCAAAATTTCCTGCCTCACATGCCAGTACTGTATCAGACCTTGCTAGCTCTTCACATGAAGCAGAGGACACTCAGCTCTTCATGGCTAAGGAGTCTACGTGGAGTCGATGGACTGCTTTATTCTCAATGTGTACAGGCAGCAGTGTAAGCAAAATACGACCCGGACACTTCTACATTAAAAGCTCCTGTGCAGCTACATGCAATATTGGTCCCTCTCATGCACAAGATATCTGAGAGCAGGAGGTAGTTCATTTTGCCTTCTTTCTTTATAAAACAAACAGTTGGGTCCAGATGCTTGGCTAGTGCGAATCAGCGTCACCACATTATCATCCTCAATTTACACTTTTGATATCTACAGCCAGTTTGAGCTCCCCTCAAAAATCAAACACAAATAAAAGAGCTTTGCTATCAAAACACAGAAATATTTATTTTTAACACGTTAGTTAAAAATATGATAGCATGCTTTAATGACCTAAAAAAATAAACTGGTTTTCAAAACTAAATCAACTTTCTCAACACATATAATGCTTGCAACCAGTATAAAAGCATAATGAAATTCTTGCACAAATATTAGGTAAATATAGATAAAAGAATTCTTTTTCTTATTCTGTTCTTTTTCCAACATTCTTTACAACACTGAGGTAAAATACAATTACTTTCAGAAAAAGCCTATTTTTTAGAAAATATTTCTAAAAAATAGGCTAGCTTTACTCTTTTCTCTCTCTCTTTTTTTTTTTTTAAAGAAAGAACACACCAGGATAACTGCAAGCATATTTCCAAAATAAAATGAAAAAGGTGATTTTCCAGGTTTCAATATGTAACAGCTTTTTAAATTATCCAATACGCTGTCTTGATTCTGTACAAATGTTCCCTTCCTTCAAAGAGACAAAAAAGCATGTACTGCCAGATCTGATTGTATGTAGAGAGTGGATCTGATCCCCTTGTCACTAAGGTTACTAATCAAATTTCCATCCAATATGCTCATGCAGGATTTCCTGATCAAACACTTAAATCTGCCCCCTCTGCACCCCCATTAGCTAACATGTTTTATATGTAGCGGGGTCATCAAAAGTGTAATTCCCCTAAAGAAATCTAATCCTGCCCTCTTGTCAACCAGCAGATAGCTAATAATGCTTTCTATCCTATATTTTTTGAACATCAATAGCATACCAGAAATTAAGATCTTATTTTAATCTCACAACAGATGTTCAAAACAAAGGTATCACATAGGTACGTTACATGTATTTAAAAACAGGCAAAGAAATAAGGAAGTTTCATCTGAGATTAGTTTGTTTTTTCACAGGAAAATATGAAGTAGTTTTTTGTTTCTGTTTGGGCTGGGTAACTGTCCTGCACGACCTAATGAAGTAAGATATCTGGACCACAGTGTAAATTCACTGTTGAAACAACGGGACGTTTGGAGAGAACCTCAGGCCAGTACCCAAACACAGTCATTTGGGAAAGCTGCTGAGGCAACACAGATCTTTTTCAGTGGGTTGTTCAGAACACGCTTGTTCATCCTCATGCACGCTTCCCTTTTTCACGTGGGTTTCTACGACTTCTCTGCTCTGAATACTCACTAGCTGTTTTACCACTGCTTTTCTCTCCCTTCATATTAAAAAAAAAAAGCCAACGCAAAAGAAGAAAACAAATCTATTTCAATGCAAACAGGATTCAATACTGTCACCGAAGGTGGTTTTCATTCTCAAAACTACCCTTTTTAAAATAATAAAACAAAAACTTGATGACTTGGTTCAAGTGTGGGTTTTTTTTTTTTTTAATGTATTTCTTTATTAACAGGTTAAGTAAGAATTTTCACTAAAGAAATATAGTTTCTATGATGATCCTTTCGGAGGTCTGTGTGGTTTTTTTTTTTCTTTTTCTTTTTTTCTATTTTTACTGAGCAATGGTCACAATCAGAGTAGCAGAAGTGGGTCAGGAAATTTAACCTGACTGGTCGAACTCTGGGCTGAATCTGTAAGGTCTATAAGGCCCAGGTTTGTCAGAACTCAGTGGATTATATGCATCTGAATGGCAAAACAGATTTAAAATGCTGTCTATTTCAACTTAACATTTGCCCTAGACGTTGCCGAATTCCAATCAATACGGACTCTATTGACTCAGCTTTAGCAGCCAGAAACTTTGGTACCTAAGTGAAATTCTTAACTGCACATGCTGTAGCTCAGTTCTTGTTTTTTCCTCTGATACATGGTCATTTAACAATTTTTTAATACGTAAAGAGAACAAGTGCAATGTAAAACTTGTGTTTTCAGTTTTGGTTAGAGGTATTTTTTGAAGTCAGTACATGATGTTGACAGTTCTGAATAATACTTCATAGAGAGTTCTGTGGGACCTTTTAAAAATGTTCTAAGTGGAATCATTTCAACTACTGTAAATTGTAAGAAAATGCATTTTAAGCATATAAATAACATTTTGAAAAATGTTGAGTTTCAAGTTTTTATTGATTTTAAAATGACTTACTGAATAGAGTTAAGGAGAAAGAGCATAAAAGGATGATTTAATTTACTTCACATTTTTCTGTACAATAGCTTTAATGGAAAACAAGTGGATGGTTTATGCTTTAACTAGAATAAAATTTAATATAATAATGAATGGGAGCAAATTCAACTACAAAACTAGTTGCAGACAATCTGGGAATACTAGGTGTATAAGCTTTTTAAAATAAAGCACTCACTATGCTAAAAATTAATTTTACTTTAGACAATGAGTTTTTTTCAGGCTTTTCTCTGACATACACACTTTTAAACACTGAAATACTGATCAAATACTTTCTAGGTGGTGTTTAAAGACATTTGAATGAACTGCTCAGATTTTAGTTCCAAAAAATTAAGAAAGGATTCCGGAAAATTGAATTCTTGGAACAAATTACATAACAAGGAAATAATGCAGACAGTCTAAGTTATTTGTTTGTGCACAAAATAATTTGTTTATTTGTAAACCTGGAATTTTCAATTAGCATCCTAGCCTTAAATCTTCATTTGGATATGAATAACACTATAATTTAATATCTAGTATGACCTTAAGCTTATTTTTTATTCCCAGCATATTTAATAGAAGTTTACCGAATCAGCCCAGTCATTGAAAAGGAAAGAACCAAGTAAGTTTCCAAACAGTAATATGAGTCTTAACGAGAGATTTCAAATGAAAACAGCGATGAGTTATGCAAACGCAGCTGATATTGCATCATACTCCCAAATCTTCTCTAAATTAGCTCTATGTCAGGGGGCTACGCTGAGAGAATAGGTTCTTGTGAAAGTGTGTCAGATTAAAAAAGTTAGAATAATATCAGTTTACTGCAAGATCTAAGAGATTATTATGTTTTATTGCAATGAGCAAAGTTTTTAAGTTCCTTCCTTGGCTCGTTGGGGGGGAAGACTGTTTCATTTTAAAGCTATAGCTCAATTTACTATATTACTTCAAAGAATTAATTTCCCTTTTTTTTTTCAACACAAAACACTTTCTGATTTTAGTGCCACCATGAGCTAACTAAGCAGATCTTATCCAAGTGACAGATACTTTGAGTGCTCACAGAAGGAGGTGTCCTTTAATATGAGTTGAGTTAGAAGAATGTCTGAACTGATTCTACTTTCTGCACAGGGAGGTAGAAGGATCCTAGGTAAACACTGGACGTTACAAAGTATCTACAACTGAAAGAAAATATATCAGAGGGAAACATCACACACTTTTGCTACATCGTACAGAATGAAATGCGACTGTTACTGGTATTCTTTGTCATACATTGATGTAAAACATTAAGTCAGACTTAGTGCAAATTTTGAAACAAGATTATACAGTAGAAGGCACCATTGGCCTAAAGACACTCCACAGTATTTCTTCAGTTGCCAACACAACAGACTATAAAAATCAGCCAAAATCATGAACGTTAGCAAGAATTCAGTTATAACTCAGTTACAGAATACAGCCCAAAATGATGCAACACAAAATCTCTCACCAGAGGTTCATGGCTGCTGGTTGTGACATGCTGTACACGGCTACAGTACTGTGGAGACTGAATTAAGTACCAGGAATATGGCTAGGATGTAACGGATATATACATAGAGAGTATCAAATTAATACTAGAAATTTTGTATGCATATATGTAGGTTGGCTTTCATTTATATGTGTATATGTTTATATGGATGAGTTTCATATGAGAATAATGAATTTTGGTTTATACATACAGCCTTCTTTAATTATTATGTAATAACAAAGACATATTTGTGCAATATATAATAGACATGTGAATAATAATTCTTTTTAATGATCTTCATTATACCTAGCTATGTGGTTATGCCCCACTAAGCTGATATCATCAATGGGAGAAAATACAAGATTCACGTCTGTCAAACTTCACAACTATTTTTCTCATTAGAGCAACTTATCTCTGTATTTAGCTATTAGTTTTGTTGTAAGTGTCACTTCTGCATGTACAGATTCATTTTCAATGCTTCTGTATATTAGCTTCATTGTGGGGACATGTGACTGAGTTACACATATTAAGTGATTGCTGAAGTTAGTCATGAAGTTGTTAGTGACAGAAACTGAAAGGCAGAAGCTGAAGCTCTGTCTTTACAACTGCCAAGTCTTCATGTGAAAGATCATCTTATTCCATCATTGTTTACCTCTCTATTAAATGTGAAAGGCCCCTCTTCTCCTTGGGCAGGGTTTGTACTGAGCAGCCCCTGGAACAAGCCCACATTCCCTCTCAGTGGTGTGTTAACCCCGGGAAGATGTGTACTGCTCCTGGGCAGACATTTAGGCAAGAGGGCAGAGAGGAACATTCATCACCACAAATCAGAGCTGCAGAAAGATTACAAAGAGAGACATACCATTTTCTGAGCCCTTCCTCAGCTGTCCACCCTGAGCTTTTTAAAAAAATAAACTCTCTGAAAACCTAAGTATTTCATGTACCTGTTATTTATAGAGGATGAAACTCAATTCATCCTTTTAAAGACAGAGGAACAAGCGTTTATTCAGAAGGGCCATCTGGTAAAATGAAAATCAATCCAACTCTCAGGCTGCCTGAAAATTTAGTTCAGAATCTTCTACTGCAGCCTAAAGTAAAATAAAAGCTGCAGCCTCTGCCTTTTCTTGTGTTGCTGTGTATATTCTTCCTTATTGGAGCTTTCCACCTCCAGACATGTGCACCTATATCAGAAAAAAAAAACCCTACTAGCAGAGAACATAGCACAGAAAGGGGAGGAAGGCCAGACCGTGGCCTTGTACGTCATGGGAACTTTTACCAATTCTTTTTGAAATAGAATGCAGTGACTATGAAAGAAAGGTAGGCGCTTAACGAGCATTTGCATGTTTCAAAATTTCTTGCCCTCTTCCCTCGCAAGTCTAACAAATAAATTGCATTTAAAATAAAATTTTACCTGTGATTATTTAGATTTTGGTTATCTGTTGCACAACTATGCCCAGTAGGTGTTAGAGAGACACTGAAATTGTATGTATTTACACATTTCACATGGGTGTTTTGGCTTGTTAAATCTAGAGAGGGGTGCATGAATATCAGGGTGAAGCGGAATAGAAAAGTAACTTCCAGAATACTCTCAAAGAATAATATGACCTTGTACAAGTATCCATGAATGAAAGGTACTCAGAACCAGCACTACACAGAGAAGTCAAGCGGAAGCCCAGAGTCTGTGACTTGCCCAAGGTCACCCAGCAGTCAGTGACAGGAATGGGAACGGGCCAAGGTCTCTTGATTCCCATAAACATGCCTTTATTTTAATATAAATTGCGACACTGACATGCAATGACACATCTCCCAGCGAATACTTGATATACATATGCTTCAAACTAGCCTTACTGATACCCACACGTATATCAGGCTAAAAAATATGCTTAAAATACAAATGCTAGAAGGTAAAAGGCAAAATGTTAAGGTTTCTTGGGAAAGTTGCGAAGAACTCTGTGGCACAGTTCTGTATCTCCTATTCCAGGCCCAGAGGTTCTTGTTTGTTGGTTATGTTTAAAGAACTGAAGCTTCATACCAGAAGTCATACATGTTTGGTTTAGACAGGAATATTTTGATTTTGAAGAGGGAGGCTTTGGTACTCTCTGTGAATTGTTTAAAAAAAGATACACTGTAGAGTCAGTAAAGAATAAAAACAAAGAAAATTTTCTTTATTTTGTACTTGTTTTGCCCGCTGCAAATGAGAGGATTTATAATAGCTTTTTCTTTTCTTGCTTGGCTGTATCTGGGTCAGAAATAGCTGCCTGGATAATAAATTTTGTACAAAATAAATAAAAAAAGACGTTAAGAAACCTCCTATTTTATTTCTAATGAAACAGACAGTTTCTGCTTGTGTTTGTGGAGTAAGTATTTTAATATATTTCCTTAAACATTTTCCCCAAATCTATAAAGACCAAAAATTACCAAAAAACAAATACAGAAGAAAAAAAGAGAAACCTAACCCTGGACTCTCTAATCAAAGAATTACGTAATTTTTACATAGTAACACTTTGGCTTCATGTAATAATAATTCATGTTTTGTCAATTACTGCATTTTCACCACATTTATTTCTTTAATGGTTGAAATTAAAATAGTCAAATTAGACATCATGTTACTCCACAAGCAACAAGGTAGAAATTGGTCTAGCTTCAGTTACAAAATACACAACCAAATCTGTTTGTTCTGCTTCATGTCATAAATATGGCCACAGGGTACTTTTAACAGGCTATGTGTTAAAAAGAAAAAAATAGTAGAAATAATGTAAAATACTAGTCTGAAAAATTAAAAATATTCATGTTCCTTCTGAATGGGACTCTCGTTGAAGAAAAACCTGCAAATTTGGGCCTTTGGTGCAGTCCTGTAGCACATGAACATTCAGAGGAAACTGTGAAAATTCTCATCCAAAATATTAATTTGGAGAAGCCAAAGGCTGCAATTAAAAGGAGAAAAAACCCTAGACTGTGGCATACATAAGCTTTTTTTTGCAGAGCTCTGCTCCCAGTTTACTGAGACTTTAATATCTAGGTTGCAACAGCTACAGCAAGAATTTCTTACCACTAGCCTCTTCCCCACTCCAACCCAGTAGTTTAACAAAAGCTCAGTTATCTCTGATGGAGGACCCTGATAAAAACCTCAGACACACTTCTCAAAATACACCTACTGTGTGTATGCCAAAGTGGTAGCAAATGATGAGAATGAGACCTCAGGTACGGTTAATGTTAATTCAGGCCACACCTATAAAAGACATCTGCAGTCTACACTAGTTGTTTCAAAAGCATTTTAGAGCTGGGTGATAAAGTGTGTGCTTCTCATAAAATGTTTAAATAGCATTGTCTCCATCAAGACATTCTTGTCAGTGCCACACATAGGCATAGACAATGTAGCAGATGTATCTGGAGAGCTAGGCTTGAGCAGGCTTTGAGCTCTGAGCCCAGCTCTGTTACTGATAAAAGGCATAGCCTTAGGCAGCTCACCTGGTCTGCTTCCCCCTCCTCCCCAGCAAATAATCCCAGCAATGGCCAGAGAACAGAATTTTTTTTCATAGTAAATGATGAAGTCATCACAAAGCATGAGAAGTACTACTACATACAGAATCACAGAATCACAGAATGGTAGGGGTTGGAAGGGACCTCTGGAGATCATCTTGTCCAACCCCCCTGCTTGAGCAGGCACACCTAGAGCAGGGGGCACAGGAATGCGTCCAGGCAGGTTTTGAATGTCTCCAGGGAAGGAGACTCCACAACCTCTCTGGGCAGCCTGTTCCACTGCTCTGCCACCCTCAGTGTAGAGAAGATTTTCCTTATATTCAGGTGGAACTTCCTGAGTTCCAATTTGTGCCCATTGCCCCTTGTCCTGTCGTTGGGCACTATTGAAAAGAGCCTAGTCCCATCGTCCTGACACCCTCCCTTCAGATATTTACAGGTATTGATGAGATGCCCCTCGGTCTTCTCTTCTCCAGGCTGAATAAACCCAAGTCTTTCCTCACAGGGGAGATGCTCCAGTCCCCTGATCACCTTGGTAGCTCTCCGCTGGACTTGCTCAAGCAGTTCCGTGTCTTTCTTAAACTGGGGGGCCCAAAACAGGACACAGTACTCCAAATGTGGTCTCACTAGGGCAGAGTAGAAGGGGAGGATAACCTCTCTTGACCTGCTGGCCACACTCCTTTTAATGCAGCCCAGGATACTGTTGGCAGAATGGAAATTAATAAACAAGGTGCTGGAGAAAATTATCAATGTTTATGCTGCAGCTTCCCTTCCAGTCCAAATTGACTGAGTTCTGGCAGACAGATAGTTGAAGTTTAGCTCTTCATTCCAGAATGCCAATGTGCAACAAACAGTAATCCTATCATAAATGCCTAATGATATACCAAATACAGTCAATTTGTTTTGCAATGATTACACCCATGCCAATGCTGAACTGAAGAGCTTGGTCTTAACTTCAGCATTGTAAATTCCCAATGTTTTACTTCAAGTTGCACAATGTTTGATATTTCTAGCTTGTGAAGGCATGCAATTTGACAAGTCCTATACTCCTTTACTTAAAGTAAATCGCTTACGCTCACAGCTGTGGGAAAAATCTTAATGGTACGACTCCTAAGCACCCAAGCAATTCAAAACCACAGGTCAAATAAATACAAACTACAACTTTTTCAACTCCCCCAGTTGTTAAGCCTCCTCTGATTTTTTGAGGACCCAAATTCAAGATTTCTAAATGCTGCGACTTTGCAATACTGTCAACAAGCCTTTCTTTGCTGGTTTAAGTTAAGGCCCTTGTCTGCTTTGGAGCTTCTCTCGTCACTTGACCTTCCAAATCATATACATGTCGTAGGAAAAATGAATAGATCTCTAAAGATGGAACAAAGGACTGTAAAGCCACAAAGAAATTAGCACTATCAGCATAGGAAAACTATGCATTGACTTGCCCAAAGGAAATAAAATGGAGTCAAAACTCGACTAGACTGAGATCAGAGTGCAATCCTAAGAGCCTGCTGTTTAAATAAATTTTGCTTCCTTCATAGAATCGCAGAAATAAGAGGAAAACACATTGTGGGACTTGTCCTTCACAGATCAGTTATTTGCAAGCTACACTTGCATCCTTCAGCAACATGACAGAAGTTTACAGGGGATCCTCAATTAAAGGATCAGAATACTTGTTCCTTGAAGAAGGATAACAGTCTTAATCCACCCACAAGGGTTTGCATCTTATAATGCAAAAGACGACTGTGTGACCTCTTTGCTAAGGTGGCAGTTGTGCTTCTGTTAAGCTACATAATATCAAAGTACTGATGCTGTAAAAGGCTCATGCTGCAAGTGTGATATAGGGCCGTGTCCAAGTTACAAGGGTTGCTGAGATACTGTGGAATAAGGAATGCTACACATGTTTTTTTCAAAGTGCATCCACCTACCCGAAGAGATTTTAAAAAAATTATTATTTCTGCAGTAGCTGCTTAGCAGGAACCTAGCTAAAAAGCATCTAAAAGAGAGAATATTCCTGCCTGTGTAGTTCAGTACCTTACAAACCAAGAAAAGCCGCACTTGATCCACACAGTACCCAGCCTCCAAGAATCATTATTTTGTTTCCTTCAGTTCAAACTACAGTCAGGCTCCTACACAATGAAGTCCAGGGGTCTCTCTACTGTCTCCCATTTCACAGTCAGGGAGGTCCTTTCAATCTCTTGTATGAGCTCAGTGCCAAGGAAGGGGTCAGTCATTTGCTAAAATGTTTGGCTCAGTCATCACCCACTGCTTTTAGTTTGCCGAAAAGGAATTAGGCAAAAGGAGGGCAGGGGAATAAAAACAGATCGGAAAAGGATGCAAGAGGAGAACAGGAGAATGAGCACTTTCAGCAGGAAAATATTTCAGGGGATACAACACCTGATTTTTATAGCTCTCTGAAACAAGTCATATGAGGTTTTTTTTTAACTGTATTTATGGCCACGGAGAGAAAAGAAGGTGATGAAAAGCTCTTTGTTAATGGACACATGCTGTTTCTTATCGTGCAAAGTCTGCATACCTCCAGTAGATAGACATGGGGCCAAACCTCTGAGACAGTTGATACCAAAGTCCTAATCAGGACATCTTGATCACGCTGCCTTGTAAGAGGTTGGAGCCTTTTCTAAGTCCACTCTGAAAATCCTCAAGTACTGATGTACAACATAAAAGTGGTTAAGTGCAAAGGGCAGCAGTTTCAACTGACAAATTATTCTGCCCAGTCCTGGTAAATGTATGTTATCAGTTCTAATACAGATTACAAGAGTGTCTTTTTAACAACTATGAATATCTATTTATTATTAGGTGTAGCCATAAGGAAACATTGCAAATATTTTCCATGGGCCTGTATTAAATTTTACATTTACTGATTTTTATTTTGCATTTAAGGCTTTGTTATTATTTTATGGTAGCTAACTGTATATTTTTTTCTTTTTAAAATGAGCACCACATTAAATAGTCACACTGATCCTCAAATACAATTTGTACATGCTATCAAAAAGCAAAAATGGTTATTACTGATTAATCATAAAGTTTATATTGTAGGTTTCTGCCTAAAAGCCTTCATGCAGCTTAACATTCTCAGAGATCAGAAAAGAAAATTTGAAAAAAGAGAATATGGAAAAAAGACAAATATATATGTGTGTGTGTGTGTATATATGTGCTTCCTCATAACCAGTTAGGAAACACAGGTGGTACTGAAAACCAGTTGTCTATTAGAAAGGCACAGATTCATATTCATTAGAAAAGCCCAAAGTAAATACCTTTTATGGGCCCATACAACAGTAGTTGATCAACTGTATTGTCTCTAAGAGTGCCATCTTGAAACTTTTTAAAGAACATTCACCTTTTCATTATTGGCAGTGTTCTGTAAAAGTGCTAGGTTTGTAAAGGGCTCATCCCATTTTGACATCAAGAAATTCTTGTAACTTGACATATACTCCTGATTAATTCTGTAACAGTAACATTTTTTGTGAAATACCAAAACTGGATCTGCTGAGCACACCATGCTACCTCATCTGCTCATTAGATCTTGAAACATATTTTCTAAGTAAACTGCACATCATATTGACCCACAATGTCTCACTCATGTTCTCACATCTCTCTATTGTGTTTATGTTTCTTTTACACTTCAGTTGTAAGCCCTCTGGGACCAGGACCATCTTTTGCTCTGTTTGTAGAATGCTTTACTCACAGTGGTCCTGATCAATGGATCATGAACGCTCTGGTCATAAAAATACTTAGCATTTACTGTACTAAATGAGAAGTTTTCTATTGACTTCAACAAAGCCTGTCTCTCTGCCTCTCTTCATTCTCTCTGCGCTTCTTTCTGAACACCCCATTGATTAATTCTCCCGAAATACCTTCCCAATGGTATTTTATATTAGAAGAAGCAAACACAGATTTTCAGAATAAGAATATGCAAATGAGAACAGCTTTGCCTCAGTCTTCTCAGGTTTCTTGGGCCTCCTTTATTGTGGCAGCCTGTATTTATATTTTTTTTCTGGGGAGTGTAAAGCTGCAAAACCTCATTGCAGAACTATGGTAGTAAAAACAAATGTGGCAATTGAGATAGCAATTTTGGCAACAACATCTCCCACCCTGTTAAGTGCAGAATTAAGCCATTTGTGCTGCAAGTGGGACAAGCTTTCAAATGGGCAGATGGCACAGAACCAAAATTCTTCTTGCCTGCTTGACAAATTGTTTGCTTATATAGGCATAAGACATTATGCTAGAAGCTCTTTAACGGCGGTGTTGAACAACCTTCTGCTGTTCATCAGAGGCTGTGCTAGGCTGCATTCCACACTGGTAAGAAAGCATTTTAATGCATTATTTAGTAGAATGAATATGAAGATTTCAAGTTCTTTAAGCTTGGATCCTGAAAAAGGATTTACCTACAAAGCAGCCCATTGTATTTAGGAGGACCTCTGCGTAACAAACAGGTGTATTCAAACATACTGAATTGCACTTACACTTTTAGCTTGTGAAGTTTTTCACTCATTGTGGTTGATGGTATCCAGATTCTCTGATAATGTCTTCCCATACTATTTTGAGTTAAGCTTTGTGTATATTCTAAGAATGTCCTAGTAAAAACCAATATTACAAATGAAACCAGAGATCGGTTCTCTACCTAGGAGATACTTATACTCACTTCAGCTCCTACAGACCTGATGAAAGTCATAATTATTTACTAAATTTACCCTATACTTTTTTTAGTGAGGCAGTCAATATTTATAACATTGCTGAATTGGTATTCAGATCAGTTGCATGTAAGAACAAGGGGATGTTTCCACAAACTGATATATCAAATAACCTAGTACCTGCATTTCCAGTGCCAGAAAAGTCATAGGATTTCACTTAGGAAACTTAATATAAGCATAAAAGGTGTCCTGTCTCTGAATTTAGGCTTACTTATCTAAATGAATCTTCTATAGAATTGCTCCTGTGATTAAAATTAAGCACACACACCATTAGAACCTGTTCACACATCTAGTAAATTGTTGATATGTGTTTATTTTGGGATGAAATTCTAGGCTGCACAGGTCAGATGACAGAGAAGTGGATGAAAAGGGTGCTTATGTCCTCTGCTCAGTTTAATTAGTCAACAAGAAGTTTAGTAGTATAGAACTTAGCTTATGACAGATGTGCTTAAAATTTTTTATAATTATTAAAATAAATTCTGCTATAAAAACTTAGATTTGTATCATTATTTAAAGTAACCTCACTGAGCATAGAGTTTGATTAATACATGGCTACCATTTCAATAGTCACTTAAATGATCAGTGAGAGCTGGAGCAGGAAAACTCATTATGTGTAGCAGAAGTAATATTTACAAAGATACTCTAAGTCTTCAGACCACTTGTGCTCCTCTCTGTGGAGGGAAAGTGACTTTAATCATTGGCTCCCAAGAGTGCTGAGAAATGTAGTTCAGTAAGATCTAACTGTTGAGGAGCAGCTAGTTGTGTTTGGCTGAATCAAAGTTTATGGTTGGAATCTAAGTAGTTTATTTGGAAAATGATCTTTAGAAAAGGGTGAACTTTTAAGGGGGTTTGGTAAACAGCAAAATGAAGTCTATCTGACCGGATATAGCCACAAGTCTGAGAGTTTAAACTTTTGATTGTTTGTGACATAGAACGCATGGGAGGCCTAAGTAGAAGTGTCTAAACTCCTCTCTGGAAATCCCACATTAACATCATACCCTGTGGATGAGGAAAGACAACTCCTAATCTTCATTACAGCCCATGAAGATGGGGAAGTTGAGGTGTACATGGGCTTCATTAAGTCAGTAAGAAAGAATTAAAAAAGAATTGTTTTCTCACTTTAAAAGGGCATTAGAAAACCTCATGCCAAAGAAGGCTGGTGGGAAAAAGCGGATCCAGAAATGCACATACTTTCCTAGTTTTCTCAAGCCAAGAAGTAACAGCGTATTTCCTGATTCAGCCCCTACACAGCACAAATGTCAGTATGGGATCCTTTTCAATTGTCTGAGTCCAATAAACATGAAAGTGACAATATACTTTATGCAAGGAGAACAGTCCATTATATGTTCTCTTAAATGTAGACATCGCATAAATTCTGGAGAACATAAAAATGCAATTCTCTGTGCACTGTTATGAAATGCGAAAACAGCGAGAGTTAAGTGTTACATTTTTGTTGTGCAGTGGTTAAGTGAATGCTTATAAAATAAACCGTCACAGTTGCGAGCATCGCATGTCTATATATGAGCTTGTAGTTTTCATAAGGTTTCTTGCCTGAAGTTTGTGACAAACTGTGCCTCTGATGCCATTTTAGGCATAAATGAATATTTTTATGAAATTGTTTATATTGCTTCCTCCCACATTTGTTGGAATACTGTTATGGACTCATGGCCATGTAGTAATGAATGGTCTTAAAGTTCAATTTTATTGTTTTTAAAACTTTTGCTGTCAAGATAATTTTATTATCACAATTGCATACCTGTGCAGCATCCATTGCTGGATTAAGGAGTGCTCTATATGCATACACTGCAATAAGTTTCTTTATCAGAAATATGGGTTTTTTTCTCAATTTCCTGTTCATTTTGATATTTCTTTAAAACACAGAAAAATACCCTTCCTCCACAGAATCACAGAATGGTAGGGGTTGGAAGGGACCTCTGGAGATCATCTTGTCCAACCCCCCTGCTTGAGCAGGCACACCTAGAGCAGGGGGCACAGGAACGCGTCCAGGCAGGTTTTGAATGTCTCCAGGGAAGGAGACTCCACAACCTCTCTGGGCAGCCTGTTCCACTGCTCTGCCACCCTCAGTGTAGAGAAGATTTTCCTCATATTCAAGTGGAACTTCCTGAGTTCCAATTCGTGCCCATTGCCCCTTGTCCTGTCATTGGGCACTATTGAAAAGAGTCCAGTCCTATCCTTTTGACACCCACCCTTTAGATATTTATAACTATTGATAAAATTCCCCCTCAGTCTTCTCTTCTCCAGGCTGAATTAACCCACATCTCAGCCTTTCCTCAAAGGGAGATACTCCGGTCCCCTGATCACCTTGATAGCTCTCCGCTGGACTTGCTCAAGCAGTTCCGTGTCTTTCTTAAACTGGGGGGCCCAAAACAGGACACAGTACTCCAAATGTGGTCTCACTAGGGCAGAGTAGAAGGGGAGGATAACCTCTCTTGACCTGCTGGCCACGCTGCTTCTGATGAACCCCAGGACACCATAGTCTTTCTTGGCCACAAGGGCACATTGCTGGCTCATGGCCAACTAACTGTCCACCAGCACTCCCAGGTCTTTCTCAACAGAGCTGCTTTCCAGCAGGTCAGCCCCCAACCTGTACTGGTTCATGGGGTTGTTCCTCCCCAGGTGCAGGACCTTGCACTTGCCCTTGTTGAATTTCACGAGGTTCCCCTCAGCCGAGCTCTCCAGGTCTCGTTTGATGGCAGCACAGCCTTCTGGTGTATCAGCCACTCCTCCCAGCTTGGTATTGTCAGCGAACTCGCTGAGGTTATACTGTATCCCATCGTCCAGGTCCTCGATGAATACATTAAACAGGACAGGACCCAGCAGAGACCCCTGGGGAACACCACAGGTGACAGGCCTCCATCCAGACTCTGCCACATTGATCCTGACCCTCTGAGTTCTGTTGTTGAGCCAGTAGTTCTGTTGTTGAGCCAGTGCCATTGCTTCCATCCTTCCTGCTGCTTCTGCCCTAAGGGCTTGGAATGATCTTGATGTTGAAATAAGACGACTAACACTCAATATGGCAATTACTAAAGTCAATGAAAAGCTTCTACCCCAAAGCAATTTTGCTTGTAGTGTTTGCGTGTAAATATCTTCTAGTAAAATGCCCCTGTTTATTACAAGGTGCTTCCCTTGACCGCAGTTTATTAACGGGTCTAGGAACCTTCAGGGTTGAATAAGCACCGGGGATTAGAACAGGTTCATGACACTGCTGATATCATACAGTAAACTGCAACCGATAATCATTTAGAGTATCATGGCAATATATTTAAAACTAATGTTTCCATGTCCTGAGTGTGTTCAATGTCAGATAATGTATAAGGTCCCTGATCTGCAACAAAGCAACTTAAACTATATTCAGGGGGAATACTGCATCCAAATGCAGACTTCTTTGTCAGCTTGTCACTGGAGCAGGCATTTGGGATGCACTGTGTGGTCAATGCATTTTGAGTGTAATTGTCTTCAGCCACTGAATGGAAATAATACCTTCAATATTCACCGTTGTACAATATTTTCTAATTGTTAACAATTTCCTCAGCACAGTGAGAGGGCACCATCCCTGTATACAGCCAACTTTGGTATAAAAAAGCAGATATATTGGCTCAATAGTGATCACCTGAGAAGGGTAAGTGCCACTTGGAGACTCCAGGAGATCCTGGACTGCACACACACACAAGTCAGTTTTCTTAGAAATGGAAACCTAGGAAAGCTTCTGCTTTATTTTTGTTCAGAAAGTGATTCATCCTCTTCCTGTTCTTGCAAATTACAGAAATATGCTTGGTCAAAAACTCAATCCTTTTTGACATGGTCTTAGGAATTATTTAATATTCCTGGCTCCAGTGTGCTATTTCATAGGACAGGAACTCAGAGACAAATGCTGTGTGTTGTTGCAAGTTTTTTTTGAAGCTGCCTAAAAAAATCGGATTAGACATCATGGACTGTTGCTTTTCAGTGCATATTATTAAAACTTGCAGCATTTTGCTGCAAGTTTGTTTGACATCTTTTGCCCTGTTGGTGTTAAAAGTCATGCAAGTCTACTGATGTTAACTTTGAAAAATAACTTTCCATAATAAATCTGTTTAAATTATGATTCTGGTTATTTTTTCTACGTTGTATGTGAAAGCTTGGATAACTAGTGGGTTTGAACACGTCGCCACTGGTTCCCTCTGACATCATGAGAAACCACATCACTGTTGTGTGCCTCAGTTTCCCTTCACCTCTCTATGTATTGATTATGCCAAATCTTGAGTTTAATGCAAATTTAGAAGCTTAAAATAGAAGAGCAAAATTGTCTGCAATGAGTGTATACATATCAGTTAAAATTAAGTTTTTCTAAAGTTAGAGTTACATAGAAAATAAGAGAGATTCTCAGGTCTTATGTGGCAATCTTAGTTCTGTTAGTGACCAAGAGTCTGTATTTAGGTGGATATTGAAAAGTCTTTCAGGTGCGTTTCCACATTTTCTCCTGCTAGGCACAGCCTGCGTTCCAGCTACCACACTGAGCAATAGAATCTCAGCTGTTTTTTCACTAGCTTAAAAACTTGCTATTAGTTCTGTCATCCTCTAATATTTTAGGGCATATTTTTGGCACCAGTACCTTTACTTCCTGGACATTTTTTGAGCATAAAATAAGACTATAGCAGCTTCCATACTTGCCAGGCCTGCCATAGGAAATATCCTTGGGGATAACTGTCTCAATATTTGGAAACATATCCCTCTTGTGTCACCAGATTGCAAGTTTCCAAGGATATCTTTGGATAGCTCCACTATTAGATTTATTCAGAAAGTCAGAGAGGTCAATGAGTGCATGGGAAAGAGGATCAGTAGAAGCAGTAAAGACAACCATATGTAATGATTAATTCCAGTAAGAGATTTCATCCTAATAAAAATGACTGTGGAACCAATGCTTAGACTGTTGCCTTACAACTATTTCAGGTATTATAACTAACAAAGCTTCTTGATCCCACTATTGTACGTAATTCAAATTCCACCCTGTTATACTGGAATTGGTGCATTTGATAAAGTGGCTTGAAGGAAAGATTCTCCTGCAAGCATTAGCTCCAGAACTGTTCCAAGTACTTGGTTGGGTAGCATATAGTATGCAATGCTAGAGAGCAGGCAAGTGCAGGGCCGTGTATATTGCCCTGCCTGCTGCTTTTCTTGAGAGAGTTCCCATGAAACTTACCATTACATAGTGTGAGACATTGTCTTACACGCACCAGTATGGTGCAATAATAATGTGCTTTCTGTTGGAGAATGGAGATACTAAATACGTGTATTTAGTCAAGACTTATTATTTAGTAATAGGATTCATTTATATGTTGGGTTATTACTGGAGACAGTGTGAAAAATCTGGCAAAGTAACTTCAGTGGTAAGTGGATTTTGTCTTGCATAAAATGACCATCTCTCTGTCAGCTATCAAAACTGTGAAAGCATGTTTGGAGACACACCAAATACAACATTGCTATTAACTTCCTCTTAACTTAGCCATAATTGCCTCATGAACTGGAATGTACAACTCAAATTGGCTTACTTAGGGAACAAAAATCTTCTGTTATTTGAGTAAAGCAATAAGAAGTAAACAAAAGAAACCTTTTTAATTATAAGGAAGTTCTCTTTCTGTGAAGGCTTTCTAGTGGAAGGTAATAGACGCAGGTTTAAAAAAGAGAGATCAGTAGTGGCCTGTGACAAGACATTAAAAAACTATTTGCTTGAATCCAGTCCACCCTCTCATTCGTAAAACACACAGTGAACTAGATCTTAAACAAAAGGCAATAAAGATAAACAGCTGGATGCTTAACAATTAGCAATAAAATTAGTCATGAATACTTTTTTCCCCCTTGTGTGCAGAATTATTTTTATTGTGAAACAGGCTCATTCTGAGTGGCTTTTTTAATGCATATTTTTAAAATGCATTCACCGGAACATGCTATTCAAAAATGCTTTGGGCTGCATGTTGGTATCTGCAGTACCTTCCCTGACGAGCAAAGGCCACACAAACTGCTTTGGGATATGGAGCTGTTCTCTCCGGATTTTTTTCTTTTTCTCTTCTTTTGAATTATATTATGGGTCTTCTTTCTAAACCTGTGCTATACCTAGTGTAAAGATGTGTAAGTCTGGAGGAATGCAAAGGGCAGGATTCCTAAATTAATTAAACTTCTTACAGCCATAGGTTTTTTACTTTGTACATGTTAGTGCATAAAAATACAAAAGCAGTTTTGAAACATCTTGGGTGGTTTTGCTGGTGCCCCCCCATAAAATCCTATGGCAATTAATACAAAGACTCAAAAAAATTTCAGCAGGACTGAATCCGATCGTAAATCTTCAGGGATGGGGACCAGTTTGTAGCACTTTGCAAATTATTAATATTCAGAATAATCTCAGACTTCACTGCAAAGTAGATGTCCCATAGCCTCTGCCTAAGCCAGGACAGGTGTTCTATATCCAGCGTAAAATTTTGGGAATCCCAAAGGGCTTGTTTTATGATAATTTGTAAATGTACACTGCAGGTTCTTTTCCTCTCAGTCTTTCTCTGTGCTGTAAGCACTTGCTGAGCTCCAGATAAATCTCACTGCAGAGTTATCCATCTCAAAGAGAAGTACTTAGTGTCTGCCCAAGGTGGGATTCATCTGATCTGTGTAAGAATGTAAGAAGTGGGGACATGGATGTCTGAGCTACTGAGCTGCATTTTCTTTAGGTCTGTGTTTTCCTTACAGTCAGTGGACAGAAATAGGCAGAGCAGTTAATCTGTTTCACATGTCTACCTCAGAGTGACAGTAATTGTGGCTTAAAAACATCTGATTATACTTGCTTTGTTTCCAAGTTTTTTCTTTCTGAGGAGTAAGCTTGGGATACTTGTGGTTCCCTAGGAGGAAGAAGTCAAGCAAAGGAGCCATTACCCACATGGATGAGCAAAGAGCTTCTAGAAAAACTCAAATGGAAGAAGGAGGTTCACAGTATGTGGAAAAAGGGTCTGGCCACTTGGGAGGAATATAGGAACAAGATGCAACGAGGAAGGCCAAGGCCGATTTGGAGCTCAGTCTGGCAAGGGATCTCAAGGAAGACAAGAAGGGCTTCTTCAAATACGTCAGTAGTAAAAGAAAGACTGGGGAAACTGCTGGCCCGCTTCTGAACGAGGTGGGTGCCCTGGTGACTCAGGATGCAGAAAAGGCAGAGTTACTGAATGCCTCCTCTGCTTCAGTCTTTACTACTAAGGCTGGCCCTCAGGCATCCCAGACACCAGAGGTGGGAGAGAAAATCTGGAGAAAGGAAGACTTCCCCTTGGCTGAGGAGAATTGGGTTAGAGATCATTTAGACAAACTGGATCCTTGCAAATCCATGGGCCCCAATGGGCTGCACCCATGAGTGCTGAAGGAGCTGGTGGATATTCTTGCTGAGCCACTCTCCATCATCTATGAAAGGTCACAGAGGACAGGAGAGGCACCCGAGGACTGGAGGAAAGCAAATGTCACATCAGTCTTCAAAAAGAGCATGAAGGAGGACCTGGGAAGCTATAGGCCGGTCAGCCTCACCTCCATACCCAGAAAGGTGATGGAGCCATTCATCCTGGAGGTCATCTCCAGGCATGTAGAGGACAGAAGGTTATCAGAAAGAGTCAACATGGATTCACCAAGGGGAGATTGTTCTTGACCAACCTGATAGCCTTCTGTGATGGCGTGACTGGCTGGGTAGAGGAAGGGAGGTCAGTGGATGTTGTTTCCCTCGGCTTCAGTAAGGCTTTTGACACTGTCTGCCATAACATCCATGTAGGCAAGCTTAAGAATTGTGGGTTAGATGAGAGGTCAGTGAGGTGGAGAGAACTGGCTGAGTGGCAGAGCTCAGAGGGTAGTGATCAACCGAGCAGAGTCTGGATGGAGGCCTGTCACTAGTGGTGTTCCCCAGGGGTCTCTGCTGGGTCCTGTCCTGTTTAATGTATTCATCGAGGACCTGGACGATGGGACAGATTGTACCCTCAGAAAGTTTGCTGATGATACAAAACTGACTGATACACCAGAAGGCTGTGCTGCCATCAAACGAGACCTGGAGAGCTCGGCTGAGGGGAACCTCGTGAAATTCAACAAGGGCAAGTGCAAGGTCCTGCACCTGGGGAGGAACAACCCCATGAACCAGTACAGGTTGGGGGCTGACCTGCTGGAAAGCAGCTCTGTTGAGAAAGACCTGGGAGTGCTGGTGGACAGTTAGTTGGCCATGAGCCAGCAATGTGCCCTTGTGGCCAAGAAAGACTATGGTGTCCTGGGGTTCATCAGAAGCAGCGTGGCCAGCAGGTCAAGAGAGGTTATCCTCCCCTTCTACTCTGCCCTAGTGAGACCACATTTGGAGTACTGTGTCCTGTTTTGGGCCCCCCAGTTTAAGAAAGACACGGAACTGCTTGAGCAAGTCCAGCGGAGAGCTATCAAGGTGATCAGGGGACCGGAGTATCTCCCTTTGAGGAAAGGCTGAGACGTGGGTTAATTCAGCCTGGAGAAGAGAAGGCTGAGGGGGAATTTTATCAATAGTTATAAATATCTAAAGGGTGGGTGTCAAAAGGATAGGACTGGACTCTTTTCAATAGTGCCCAATGACAGGACAAGGGGCAATGGGCACGAATTGGAACTCAGGAAGTTCCACCTGAATATGAGGAAAATCTTCTCTACACTGAGGGTGGCAGAGCAGTGGAACAGGCTGCCCAGAGAGGTTGTGGAGTCTCCTTCCCTGGAGACATTCAAAACCTGCCTGGACGCGTTCCTGTGCCCCCTGCTCTAGGTGTGCCTGCTCAAGCAGGGGGGTTGGACAAGATGATCTCCAGAGGTCCCTTCCAACCCCTACCATTCTGTGATTCTGTAATACACAGTCTGAATCTGACTGCTGGGCCACCAGCTGGACAACACAGAACTTGTCAATCTTTCTGCATGCCTTTTTTCAGCTTGTATGAAGCCAGGGAAAGCCTGTGGTTTTTGGGCAGCCAAGTGTATCATCCCAAGGTAGTACTGATTTGGGAACGCTTTAACTGTTCAATGTACAAACTCTGAATGGTTCTCAGTTTTGAAGGGTAGGTAAGTTCTACTCCCTGAAAATAGAGCCTTTAGGGAAACAGAGATCAAACATCAAGACAAAACCAGATCAATACCAGCATTTGTTTCAAGAAACATCAGCCCATGTTATCTTTGCAGAAAGGATTTCTGCATTTGCCAATACAATTTTTGCTTTCATGGACAGGTGCTGCAAAACTCTTGGAGAAGTTCGAAGGCAGAGCTTACAACAGCTTCTTCCACTTAGTTCTTCCCTAGAAGTCTCTTACGTGTTCACCTGCTTTACTCTGCCACAATGCTGGCTTTGAATTTCTCCATCACAAAATCCTGCTCTGCCTTAAGAATCAAGAGGAAAAGGGAGCACCAATGATTTTCCAGACGGCTTCACAAAATATTAATGAATTAAAGTAGTGATTAAAAGGACAAAAGAGCCACTGTTTTTTAATCTACTCTGCCTACAAAATATACAAGGATAAGCATTAGCCATAAGCAATACAATATAAACTGTCTGAAGTACTGCACTTAAGAGAAACTGACCCAATGTAATAAAAAATTTCACAAGGTGTTTTCCAAGACTCATCTCAACATGCCAGAGACACATGGTTTTCCCTTTCTAATCAAAGCTCTTAGAACCTTCCATTTCTCATATGAAAGAATAAACTCTAGTAAACACATACTAACTTTAGCCGGAGCCTGACTTATATATCTATTTCCAAGTTCACAACACCACTTTGTTCATGTGACTGAGTGTGCTTGGAACCTGGTCCACACTTAAATAGGTATTCAGGCTGAATCAAAGTTCTAGGCTTTACCTAATTAGGACACTTCATAAATAACAATAAAAAAGGAGAAATTTAATTTAAAAAAGGAAGAAAAAAATTGATCACTGATGTCCACAGTACAAGAAAACAAGGTATATCTAGCATGATCTGTATTTTTAGTAATTTAACATATATGGTTTGGTCTAATAAGCCAACACTTCAATGGGAAAGCTACGTTTCCTCTAAAAATCAGAAAAGTGAAACTAACTTGCAGAAGTTTATGAAAAATGGAAACTGTTTTGACTCCGTTTCACAAGAAAAGAATTCATCACATGAAGCTGTCAGTCACTAACATTGAGACACTCAATTTTCCTACAAAAAAATGCACAAGTGGCTTTCATTATATTTAGCTGCAGCTTTAAGAAAATTTAATCAACTTAAACTGTTTAGTCTTTTTCCCTGATGAAAATCATAAAGTCAAATTCACATTTGAACCTGTTTAAACTGAAGCTCCTGTCAGCACCTCTGTTTATATTAAATCTATAGGCATGAAATGCACTAAAATAAGAATAATGATATAATGTCTTAAGTGTATAATGTTAACAGAGGTCCCAGACAGAAGAGTGGGACAGACAGGCTGAACATTGTAAATTAATTTTCAATGTGTTATATTTATAGCTGTCATCTTTTTAAAATAGTTGCTCTTGTAGCTTTTACGCATTCTACTTATCCATCTGTCTCTGTTAGTCAATGTCTATCCACCAACATTAGTATTTCAGCAGAAAATTGCTGCCTCCAGATTTTCAGAATGGGTTGGCACTCTGGATATCAAGTTCTCCTGGTACAAGCTGTCAGGAACAACAATAACAGTTACCAGGAATGGTACACCTCAGATATCCCAGCCCCTATGTTTGTGGTGTGCTGTCCCTAAAAGGCCAATGCCAATGTCCCTCCATTTCTTCAATAACTATGGATCTATAAAAAAATTAAGTAATAATAAGGGAACAAAACTGCCAGAAAAATATTGAAATGCGTGGATAACTGATCACAGAAAAACAGGTACATCTTCATTTGAAGTTCCATCTGATCAGAAATAAACTGCCTGAGAGGTCTCAAAAACTCACCTAAGACTTGGGTTTGTTTCTATATTTCACATTTTATTGAAATACTGTAAGATTAAAAAACAAACCCCAGAAAAATCCAAGAACTATATCTTCCCAAACTCACACTGTTAATATTAGGGACCTTCTTCTGGGCATTACAATCATATCTCTGAATTCTTGAGCAGTGGCTCGAATTATACAGAAATCATATCTTTCAGATATGATGGCTCTGCCAACTGAGTCATAGGATTAATACAATTTCTCCTGGTGTATCTATAGCACAATGCTGCTTATTAGCATTTGCTGAGAACTGGGTTTAACATAGCTTAAATTATGCAACCCTAAGGACTATTTGTGCTTGAAAAAATGAGGACAGTACTGTGTAAATAAAATGGCCAATTATTGCTTTCCAAACATGTCTAACTGTCATAGTGACTTTACAAAAAGTTTTTTGAAAGACCAGGAACCCAGTTTTATTTTTATATTTACAGGATTACAGCAATACTTCCTGGAATTTGTAGCTCTGATTGCTACCAAAACTAAATATTTTATAAAGCTTGTGATAAATGAGACTGTAGATAATTTAAATCAGTAGAGGTTCCCTGAAATCACATTACAGAAACCAAAGGCAAAACTCTAGGATACTCTGTGTCTGGGACCATGCTGTACAGATTACAAATACGTAAGTAGCTCATATCATATACAAGCTAAGGGTTTGTGATATAGGACTCTAGAAACAGTCAAATTATATGAAAGAGCAAAAATTTCTAATGCAATTTTAAAAAAATTTTGTTATTTGGCATTCTTCATGGAGCTTGCTTATTTATCAAAAAGCACTGAAAAATATTGGAAATTAGCTTTAGTTGATACACCTATTTTGGCATTTTCCTACTGACAACTGTTGCACCAACTGCATTTTCTCCTTACGCTTATCTTCCTGTAATTGTTCTTAGGGTACTATTTCCTCATTAGCTATACCTAACAAGAAGGGTAAAACATCAGGATTGATGAGATGAAAGTTCATAAGTGTCACATAGTCAATTTGTGGGAGCAATTGGTGCAATCGGTCAATCTATTTCCTTCTCAAATTAGTCTAGTATTAGTCACGCTGTGTTTGCTGTATTCTGATGACTGGATTAGTCTGAATAGGGTTTTGCATTTTTTTATGCAGAAGATAAAATATATTGGCTGTGGGTAAAAGGGCCTCTGTTCTGAAGTTGATAATATAAAGGAGCAATTAATAAACGTTATTTCTGGTATCTTAATTTTGTTTTCAGGTACATTACTGGAAGGTGCACTTTGAACTCAATACAGCGATACCTACAGAGTATATGGATATTGCCCTATTTAATAAGGCTTACATTAAGTGACTTATCTCCCTCAACACTCAAATTAAAGGAATTTTTGTGAAAGTCTTCCTAGTGTAGCCAATCGGGGCAACACTTCATGCTACATTTAATAATTTCAAAATGGACACCAAAGGTAGGTGGGAAAGTATCTTTTGTCATATGACCATGCCTGAGATTTCAGAAATTCTCCCCATGTGAAATTGGGATAGAAATTTGAGTGATCCTATGCTTGAGACTATCACCTTAGTGGACCAGGACCTCAACCAACATGAAAACCAGTGTAGCTCCATGGAATCATTAGCTATGACAGCAATTTCAAACTAAAAAGAATGTTATTTGGCTTAGAAAATATCAAAATAGGCTACTGCAAATTTTTTTTTTAATTGAAAAGCAAACTGAAATGGAAAATATGTTCTGTATTGATTTTTTTTTTGTTTATAAAAAAGTCAAATTATTTGACCAGCTCTGCATATCAAAATTGCTCTCACAAAATCTCTGGAAGCCTGCAAATTTTCAATTCAGTATTTTAGACAGATGTGTGTATACGCAGACACATGTGAACGTCGGTGTGCATGTGCCAGTTTTGGTCTGAACGTGGAAATTCACTCAGATTTCAACAGATGAACCTCTCCATGAATTAAAAGCAAAATTAACTGTTGTTTTCTGGATGAACAATGTTCCTTATCAATGTCTGGGAAACTACATATTTTGTAACTAATATTATAATACCTTTCATATAAGATACACTGTGCTTAAAGTGAAACTCCCCTGGCTTTTTGTTAAAATGCTTCCCATAAACTTCTGATTGAAAATCAAAAGTTAGATCTCTGAGGCTACATAAACTAAGAGAGGTCCTTTGACCAAAGAACCTTACCATTGCTGTTAAAGCTATGTATTTTTTTCTCTGAGTTTTTACACTTGTTTACAAATGAGTCATCATGATTGGAGCTAACAAAAATTTCATTTTGCATTCTCTGGATAACTTCTCCTAGGGCTTGCTACCATCTTATATTAAGTAGAAGCAAAGCAGAAGTAAATCACACATCTGACTAACACATTAAAATACAGCAAACAAATACACAAATAACTGCTAAAGGCTTTATTACTACTACATTATGTCACTAACTTCACAGCCATTGAATAAGTCATCACACACTCATTTGATTGATAGCGTTATTACTCTGATGATTTTCTCTGTTACATGTACCGTATTTTTGTAACATCCTTTGTTTTTTTCTCCAAGGAGTTTTTGTATTTTGGCATTTATATTAGGAATTGGATTTGTCTCCTAGCCCATGCTACCTTCTCTTCTCTCTTGACAGCATTTTCTATGGAAAATTCCCATTTTCTTATACAGCCTGCCAATCTGACCACTAATGTGGTTAAACTCTCACTGGTCTTCCAGCAATAATTTTTGTGCATATTAAATTCCCTTCTCAATGATACCAGATGTGATTCTTCAGTCAACTACTCCTGAAACACAGTATACCACAACTTCCATATTCCTTCCCATTTTTCTCTTTCCTTAGCCCCTATGAATCTTGGATTATTCTCCTGCATCCCTCAGTGTCTATCACTTTAGTGGACCACACCTTCAACTAACATAAAAACCAGTGTAGCTCCATGGAAGTCACTGGAACATAACAGTGATTTATACCAATGTCCCCATCTGTACAGTTTAATCAATGTGAAACTTGATCCCAACAAAACTGAAGTGAAGAGAGAGAGAGTAAGATGAAGCAGAACCTTGTAATACTGATTATTGTGACACAGCCACAGTTTGTGAAGCGATTTCACAAACTTATAAGATATCAGCAAGTTCAACAAAGGGCTTGAAACACAGTAAAAAGGCACAATATTGAGGAAGCTGTTTTTTTCCTTTTGAACCCACTGCCTATTTACAAAGGAGTTAAATACTGCACACACTCTACTAATTCAAACAGCACATCCTCCACATTCCACCACATCTTCTGCAATACAATCCTCAAGTCTGTTTTGTTCTCCCTTGCCTTCAATAAATAGAAAGGGAAAAAAAGATAGTAAAGCAGTTAAGCTTTCTGGAAGAGACGAGGAGGCAAGGCCATGCCACATCAGTGGGATGAAAATTCCAAAGAGGAAGGTTGTGTCTCCTTTTTCCTACGTTATCAGTCACTAGCTCATCCCTTTTGGATTCACATGGGACTTTGGCCCAGGTTTTGTGCTGTGAATCTGACCTTCCCCAGCTGCAATTTAGTTATCCGTATTCAATTTTTTTCTTTTTTTTCTCCTTTCTTTCTTTTAATACCATCTAATCTTCATCGCTTGTGTTCTAATTGCTAGAAAATGCCAAGTTGTTTTGGTTCAGTCAAACCACAGAGGCGACGTTTATCACAGTTGTTACACTGAGAACCAGTTCAGTTCTCACCAAAAAGAACTGTTATTCCCATCAGTGACATTTTGTTCTTGAAAACAAGGCTACTGATTTGGCTAAAGGAAACAAAACAGCCTTTCCCACTCTGAGATAGCTACAAGACTCGCATCTCAACTGTGAAACAGAGGGGAGGTGCCACAGAATCAAGGATATTATAGTTTCTGGAGGACCATTTACTGATATAAAGGCTAAATCAGTGAAAGAGAGACGCTTCATTTTTCCTCCACTCCTTGTGGATAAAAATTCAAAGTAATTCTTCTTTTAAGAAGGGCTATTATAAAATGCTAGTTAGGATTAATATGACCACTCTTCAAAATACATCTGTTATCAGTGTGGTAAAAATATATAATTTCATGTGTTGGCCAGACTAAGCAAGGATAAGAGACATACTGAGTAGGCAAAATAAATCAGTTCTCTAATCACACTGTATTACCTGTCCTGGGTCGATGACACTGTGAGCCATGAGCAGTTCGTTTCGCTTCTTGGACAGCACATTCAGTCAAAAAGCAGGCTCACAGGTCTTCAGCTTAGAAAAGGTCACCACAGCTAATGAATAAAATATCTGGATTGCTTCAATAAACATTGAAGAGTTTACTCCAGTTTCTTCTCACCTTAAAAAAAAGTTCACCTGTGGAAGTACACTGACTATATGATGATCCTGATAGATCCCTTCCAACTTGAGATATTCTGTGATACTATATGTGAAGAGCTAGAGTAGGATTTGCTCTGGATCAGTTGTGGTCTGCCTGAAGGAATGTAGACCAAAACAGAGCAATTTAAAACTGCAGGACTTCTCGATTAACATAATGATATACAAAGACTGTGTCAGTCAGCAAATAACCTTATCCATCTCTGAAAAGAAGGGTGGCTTCTGTTGAGCAGCAGTGAACAACAGTTTAAAGACAACAGCTAAGGAACACCATAAGGAACAATGTTGGAGGGGGCTTAAAGGGAGGTAACATGTAATTATCCCAGTTGGAACTCAGCCTAGAGCAGCATTTCAAACTGCTTTTCCTTTTTCAAGAATAATTACTATGAAAACACTCAACCAAGACTGTCAAAACAGATGTCAATATTCCTTTCAAAATAGGTAAAAGCCGTTCATTATTAAAAGGGAATATGTAACTCAGAACATCAGAAGTTAAGTTACAGGGTTTTTACATATCTGTTGGCAGTCTGTCAACTGCAAGAAATAAAGGTAGTACTCCAGACCCAGATGTCTAGAAAGAAGAGGCTAAAGTCAGATGGGGATTCAACAGTCATTTTAAAAATCAGAATAACGCGTGTTTATTCCTAAACACAGTTCTTGGCACTGCTCATGGCCTGGCTGTGCCCTTTGTGACAACTGAGGGACCAGTGATTGTGGCATGGAGCAAACTGCTGGAATTGAAAGGGGTAGGAGTACCTTTCACCAGTATCACTGACAGACAGTGCCTGACTGAACCACTGCTATAGACTGTTAAATACCTGATTATGAAAAAAAAAAAAAAAAAAAGATGGTAGGTTAAAAGTGAGATGCTAAATGTCTTTCAGCTTGTGAGTCAATGACGATGCATACCCCTATTACAAACAGGAGGACTTTTCCGAGAAGCTAGTGTCATCTAAGAGTTTAATATGAACACTACAAAAGGTTTTTCATGTTCCTTTCAAGTAAAAGAGCAGTTCTGATAGCATCGACTCCTATTGAACTTTTTATTCATTCCAAACTTTCTTTTGTTCTGCAGGTCTGTGTTTTTTTTTTTTTTTTTTTTTTTCTTGGCAAACACAGGGAATTTATTTGGGTACAGCTAGCAGTACATCTTGACCAAATATTTTGCAGTTAAAATATTTCTCTTTTTGTTGGATGGAATAAAAACAAAAAAGTGGCATTTCAGTTATCCTGAAATTATTGCTACCCTCTTGAAAGTTCTGTGCCAGGATAGTAAATAAAACATAATGGATTTAGGGCACAGAAGGGGAGATGTAGTTTATTTTTTTGGAAGAAGCAATGATAAACATCGGTCACAGCAAGTAGGAAGCAAAATCTATCATAAACATTACCAGTGCCTATGTGTCTAAAAAAATTAGTGATCTTTATAAGTAATCATATGAAAAGAACATTTTTGCGGTGTCTATCAGCAATGAACCTGCTAGTGGGCTGGCATACACAAAGCTATTTATAAAGGGACAGTTAAAAGGCTAGGTCAAATCTGCACCAGCAGAAATTTCTTGCCATCAGTGGAACTTGCCCAGTATAAATTTTGGCTTTAGAATTCTGAGTCTTTCCAGAATCAATTTTCCAAACAGAACTAAATGAAAGAGCTGGATGCATAGATTAGTCAACCCCTGGAGAGATGTCTTGATTTTTAAAAGCTGAAAAAAGAGAAACAACCTCTACAGTTAACATAGTACTGATCCAACAGCAGTTAATTTTAACTTTGGATGAATGAGGACTAAATTTGCCAGACCCTAAAAGCCTGCCTTTTCCCATACTGTCTGCTGTCCTCTATGTAACTGACACCATGCAATTTGTCTTACACTAAAGCTTGGATGGATATTATTGCATGCTAGAGGAAGTTATACAGTTTGTTATCTGTGAGAGAAAAGAAAATAGATCTTCTCTGGACTACTCTGAATGAAATGTGGCTATCTTCAACTGCTGGATTCTGCATTCAGTGACTCAGGAAGTCTCTAACTCATTTTAGTGCTTACAATTCTTGCCCATGATGGCTGGATTTTTAAAACTAAAATTTCCCTACCATGTCATTAGGAAGCATATTTAAAATTACCATGTGACCCAGGTATGAATTCTGCGTGCAAATGAAACAGTTGCCTTGCTAAAAGGAACTGGCAGGGAGCAGCAGGACCCGCTGCTGCACCGGGGTGAGGAGCCAAGCGCAATAATGCAGCTGTCAGGGCATGGGCCTCAGCACACAGTACCTGAACACAGCAAACTGGACAGTGCCAGGCATGGCAGCCAGCTTCAGCAAAAAGTCCAGATGACTGAGAAAGATCATGATGATAGCCAGGTCTGAGGTTTAGCCAGCAATACAAGTTGACAAATCAGGACCAGGCCCAGTGCTGGTAACCAGGGTCAGACACAGCCCAGTGACTGCTGGACAGGCCAAAGTGATGAAGCAGGGCCAAGGTCAGGCCAAGAAATCAGTCCGCAGATCAGAGCTTGTATCAGTGGGGTCCATGGCTGGGCACAGGCATGGTGGGCAAGACAGAGCTGCAGATGGGCATACATAGTCAGGCATGGAGGGAAGGCCCTGGGCTGAGCTGGAACAGGTCTCCTGGGTAAGAGGTGTGTGCCTGTGGTTACATAAAATAATAATCAATAACCACTTCCTTCTACTTCCAGATTAAAACACTCAGCAGCAGCTTTAATTTCTTTCAGTTCAATTCTAAGCCAGTACAATTCAGCTATTCTGGTAAATCTTAATTTGATAGTTTACAGCCTTGCAATTTTCAAGATCAGGAACAGCTGGAGGTCAGGTAGGCCCCAGTTCTTGAAACATTGGCACAATTCCCTTCTCTTATCAGTTTGCAAATGCAACATGCAAATGAGATAATGAAAATCAGTAACAACTGGTGTTGTGAAAGTTATTTTGGGTCTTTTTTTTATTTCACAAAAGCAGCTGTAAGAGGTAAGTATAATGCTTGTTGATGAAACCTGACTTGTTTATGCATTATTTTTATAGAAAATTATTTTTCTTTATATAGAATATAAAAAGAAGGGATATTATTGTATTATGCTCATATAAGATAAACTTGTTATATCATTGTTCTCTTAAATAATTGATTGTCACTCTTTTCTTTTAAAACTGTTAGTTTTTCCACTCAGTGAGAATAGGATTTAACTGACATGGAAGTGAAAAATTGTATGGAAGAATATTATAGGCCAGGTTAAAGACTCTTCTCAGTGCTACTATTTTTATGCTGTAGTTCCTGAGTTCTGAAAAACTACATCTGCTTCTCTCTTGTTCTTCTTACTACTTATTCATATGAATTTCAGTATTAACAGTTACAACTTGTAAAGAAATACTAAGACTTCTGTATCTGAACACCAAATGATAAAGACCTAATCATTAAAAGTTTTTGTGCTAGTATGGCTTGATATACTTACATCAGGCTTTATATGACCTTGTATAGTCTGGAGAATTGGTCTCAAATCATTCTCAAGAAGACAAGGCCCATTGAGATCACTGGCCATCAGAACTAAATAAACTGTAAATAATCCTAAAGTTGGCCACTCTTTTCTACCTTACGTTAAAAAAAGAAAAGCAGTATGGCTACAGTTTGAAACCCTACGACAGGAAATAAAACCCTATCATAACCAGCTGAATCTATGAGGGAAGTTAATATTGGCAAGTTATATTTAACCAAGATGGGTTCTGGTCAGGACACTAGGGTTAACACTCCTATGCTTTTAAAAAGGTGCCAGGGCTATGAAACGATGACATGTTGGTTCCCCCCTCACAGAAAACAAGTGCTTTAGAACATGTGTTTCTTTTCTCTCTCACTTTGATACTAACTACTCTACCTTTTTCTAGTATCAAGCTTGCTCTCAAGGAAGCCTGTTGCAGACTATCTTTAAAAGTACACTGGGGACACAGTAGAGAGGACTTAAATTGTACCCAGTTTAAAAATGTGGAAGTGAGTTATTTAACTTAATCACAGCATAAAGTCTTCCTTATTTAATCCCACTTACCAATTGCTAAACTAAGTAAAACTAAATACAGTGAAAATAGAAAGCTCGATCAAGTAATACAGTGACAAATCCAGTTACTGAATATTGGACTTTAAGGGAATGTTATAGGGAGTAAACATTAGGCATGAATTCACTCTTCTCAGTTATCCGGAGAAGCCCATTGTCAGTACATTTAGTTCTCCAGTTGGCTCCTCTGCAGTCACAGAGATAGCAGTTAATTGCTTCAGTTGATTAGAATTCACAGCTGCATCTGCAGCAAGAAGGATACTTCTGAAATTAACTGAGCTATCAATCAACAGAATAATTTGCTAGAGTATAAAGCAACTGGTCAGCTGTACCCTTATCAACAAAACCAGCAAAGTTTCTCTGGGAAAACTCCTAATGTTTGACAAAACAATCATATGCTTCTCTCCAGCCTCAAACATCAATATAAATCATAGCCTACAGTGTTGTAACTATTCTCAACACTTTTGCCAGTGTTCTTTTCCACACATTACCATGTTTACTGAAGAAATCTTTACAGGTTTCTCTAACTTATTTTAACATGCAGCATCAACCACATACAAGGCATACAGGTGCATGGTTCACCCACGTGAAACTTTATGATCCCATTTTCTGAATGACTCCACTGAATGGTATCCATGCCATTGTTCTATCTGATAAGTAGACAAACCTGAAGTTAATAAGGGCCTTGCTAAATGTCTGATAGTTGCTACTATTACAATCCAGATTCCTAAGAAAGCAAGCATGAAAACTTACCTGCTCTGAATATTTTGGAAGAAACAGTTACATGAAACAACTTATTACACTATTTTTTTTAGCCATTGCAACCTATAGTATACTTTGAGATTTTGATATCTCCTGCCAGACAGCATACATTGTCATTGAGAGATAACTTTTTTTTTTAAGAAGAAACTCAAGCTATATGCTATGATAACAAGCCTTGAATCTAACTACATCAAGTCCAGTAACTCCTTCAGTCTGATTCCCAGCCTTCAAATACATTTTGACCAATTTTGCCTAGTTTCGCACAAGGATTTTATATTTGCTAATTCTGAAATAAGCTTGTTAATGCAGATAACAGGCTTTATTTCTACTATCATCACTGATAGTCTCTTCGCCCCCCTCAGCTTGTGGACAGTAAAAATTAGTAGAACTCTCTTCCTTAACTAGGCACTTGCTGTCTCTTACGTAATTTTCTGACCTTTGTGTCATAAGAACATTTGCAACAACATTTGTTATGCTTGTGTTTCTGCTCATCCTCTAAAAACCAAACTTCTCATGGCTATCATCCTCTAGACTATGCCCAGCAAGTAAGTATCTGTAGTACTGAGTGTAGTCCTAATATAGTTACCCTCAAAAAAAAAATTGGAAAGTAGAGAAATACAATTGTGTCCACTTTCAAGAAGTCTCCCTGTATCTTAGCTTGTTTGTGGAAAGTTGTAGAAAAGTGGACTGATTCAACCTACTTCTTCCTACAGCCTAAGGACTAGGTCAGCTTTAACTGCTGAATACCTCATGACTGTAGCAATGCATGCAAAACTAAGCATGCTCAAATATGCCAACACTGCAGGTGAGAGATTAAAAAAATGCTAATCATCAAATAATAGAGATGCAGGAGCATGCATTTCAGTGCAAGCTCGCAATCCATATATAGGATCAGCTTGCTTGCGCACTGAGGTCTTTGGAATGAGACGTCTGAAGCCAGTTTTGAGTTACAAGTTATTCTGAAGATTTATCAAGCTCACAAAACCAACAGAATACATGCAACACAGTAGAATCCATGCTGAATGCTCTTCTCTCTCATCCCACTGTCTTGCCTTTAGAGCTTTACTATCAATCAAAACCTTAAACTGTTGTTATTCAAATACTTGTCAGTAATAAACTGATAATATTTAAAGTAAAAATACTTACATATTTGCAAATGTTTTTTCTAGATTTATACCATGCCTCAGTGTGATCATTAATGTTACTTTTCCCTTTATGTACCTCACATGTATCCAAAACTTTACACAGGAAAAAATACTGATACTCAAGCATCTTATAAGGACCAAGTTGTACAGTTCAATAATACATGATGAATTTCTCCACGTGTAACTGCATAAGTATTGGGCTTGAGTCAAAGTTTTTGTAGAATTTATCCCCAGTGGAGAAGGTTGCATCACAAATCCTATATAAATATTTATATAGGAAGACAACTCATTAGAATATTGACTTATCTTTGAATGCATAAGGATCAATGTTTAGAAGGTTTATTAATGACAGGTTAGTAAATATAAATATTAGTCTCTTGAACAGTAAGACCAGACTCAACTTACCTCCCAGTGACTGAGAACACTGTTTTGCAGTTATGTACTCTTGCAGTAACTGCTTAAATGGATCAGGGAATCCCAAAATTCTGTTGCATCAGAGCAGGAGTTTGTCTAATGCAATGTAGTGACTCTCTAGTGTCTGGTATGTGGTTGGCAAGTGGACAGATATGTCAGACAAAATTCCTACAACAGAGAAACAAACAAAATTTTCACTGCTGGATACTGGATAGCATATTGCCTAACTCTCAGGAGCTAGAGGTTCAGCTACAACTTACTCAGCAAGATCATTATTGCCCTTCGAACTTTGGGAAGGGCAGGGATTTCATTAACTGCAATTAGAAGAGAGTTAAGCCAGAGATGAGTACATTATAAATCTCCCAAGTGTCTTTATGTAAATAACTTCGACATTTTTATGTCCTAGTCATATCTTATACATTATTTCTTAAAGTTACACAGTGCTTTCTGCCCACACGAATGAATACAATGTCATGATGAGTATTCTTGTTAAAAGTTACCATCGTCAATTAAGAATGAAAGATCAGTCACTAGATTAATTTTTTTTTAGTAATTACTTATTTTGGTGTATTAGAAGCTGTTTCCTACAGCAGTGACCTTTTTTTGAGGGCTTCATGATGGAATTTAGAGGTCACAAAAAAGACATTGCTAGAACACTTAAATGCTTAAGTGCCTATGGTTTGAGGAAATGGGAAGATGGAAGTGTAATTTCCTTTTTCATGAAAGATTAACACCATACTTCCAACAGCTGGGTAGTGGAGCAACTTACAGTCAAATTTCAATGTTATCAGCTGATTCTAACGTACAGGCAATGAAACTGGACTACATTAAATGGTTTTAAGTTGGAGAAGAAGGTCAACCTCATAGTTATGGTTATCAAGAAGCAGAACCAATCCAAGGGAAAACATCAGCTCAGTCTAATTTATATTAATATTTGTATGTTTCAAAACAAGCCCATTAAATATTTTGAACAAAGTCATTGGATGATCTTATGAAATACAAAGGTATTTTAAATTTTAGCTTCCTAAATTGCCTTTTAATGTATCTTTCCTGCCACAGGACTGAAGGGTTTGGTGCTACTATTCTTCTGAAATATTTCCATGTTTCAATTTAAGCAGACTTAGAATAACTTGATTTAAGGCAGATATTATAATTAGAGAGCTGCATCTACATAGGCCTACAGAGTGAAAATATACACCTTAATCCTTTCAAAATATTTTTTCAGAGGTAAGAGAAATACCTGGGTTCTTTACAGAGCAACTCCAGCAACAGTAAACTGGTTTTAATGTTACCGCAAACCGTGTGCTGTATGCCTCCATATTCTTCCTAAAGTTGGAAGTATTTCCAAGAAGCTACCTGACAGAGGGGAAACACTGACAACAGCTGTGGGTTGAAAGGACAGAAATTACTTCAGAAAACATGTTGTGCTATGAACTCCATCTAATCAGATAGCCCACCAGGCTCACCATGTGCTTTGCTGCATTTCTGCCACAATTTTTTTTCCCTCTGTATTTTTTTGAATCAGGGCTTTTAACTAAAAATCAATTAAAAAAAAAAACAGCACTAAATGAAAACTCTACTATTTTCACCTACAGACCTATCTAGATGTTCATCAGGCTGAAAGCAGTTGTTTGGGTTTTTTAACGCTCATGGATATGATTTGCATTCATTTTATCCTCCTGTCCCTTCACTAATTAAAGTTTTAGAAATGCTTTTTGTGAGCTATGATCCAGGATCTGAGTGCAGTGTAACTATGCTTCCTGTATGGGTACTGACCCATAACTGTGAACAGATGTGCTGCTTCGACACAGATGGAGGTTACAGATGTTCTGCTGCCAGAAAAAAAATGCTGTTATTTCAGTAAAGCAAGAAGAACTCAGAGCACCTTGACCCATCTAAGGAACACCTTACCCTTTGCTTTACTGTTCTGCCAGGTTTTTCTTCTTTTCGTATAATGTCGTTGATGAAGCTTTAATGTGTGGGAGACAAGGCTATTGCTGTTTATCAAGCCCTTTGAAATGTCCAAAAGCTTTGCCAGAACTGGGAAGCGCAAGTTTTATTGAACTGACTCTGCAGTGAACTCTCTACACCAGGGTATTTTTACTTTTTTTTTTCTTTCCCCCCTTCCAGTTTATTTTATAATAAAGCAGTAGCTGACTCAGCAGATATGCCCTGCTCTTTTCATTATCATTTGAAGAAGCTGAGAGAAACGAGATGCTATATAAAACAGCCTTTACTTTAGTAACGGAGAGTGGTGGCTTCAGGGGGAAGAATGTCTTCAAAATAACTTTTTATCAGTTTTGAGTTGCCTTGCTTCTGATCTAGTTTCTCCTTCACGCCGAGGAGATACTAATGACAGCACAAAGGTGGGCAAAAGGAGGATTAAGGGTTGACCCTTCCAGTTAAAGCACAGTCTTTCAGAAGTTACTCATGTGTCTACTACAGCTATTCCTTGTGAATATTGATTTCTGAGTTTGCACAAATTCTGAACTCAGTTCTAGATCAAGAAGTTTTCAGTAAGATTTTAAGAGGGGGTCAGTCTGATAGAAGCAACAAACCTTGCCAAAAGAAAATATCCCCTGCAATGAAACTGAAAAGCCTTTTTGTGATTCCAAAGCATCTAGTCAAGGAACACAGCATTTCTTTTAAAGGCACAAACTGGAAGAAAAAAAGATATTTTTTTTTTCTTACCTATTTCAAATATATATAAGGGATACTGCTTCTATGTCTCGGAAGATTAGATCTTAGGCCAAAAATTTCTGCATGCAAAGTAGTCTTCTGTTGTCTGCCTAAAGTATTTTGGGATACAGCTGGTAATCTAAGCAGTTCTTTATTATTTACACTTACTTTTTACATTTATCTTTGCTCACCTTCTGGGAAAATAATTTAATTAAACTATTTTCACAAAGTAGCACAATAACAGATTATTCTAGAAGAATGAGTTCTTTTCCTTTCCAAAGAATACTACACTAATGATTGTCAGCCTATGTTAAACCACTGAATACATGTGGTCTAATGCTAATTCCCTATAAAATTACTTAAGTGCTATGATTAAAAGTTCATCTTCAAAAATTATTATTAGACAAAACAAAAACAATCAGCAATTAAAGGACTTTACACCATGTTAGTATTTAATTGAGTAAAATCTGAGGAAAAGAAATCCTACCTGACAGCTTCAGATGATTACTTTACAGGGATCGCAGAACTACATGTATTATTTAGGCAGAAAAATACCAGTGCAATTCCATACAGCTTGTGCCGTTAAGGACTTCAGGAATCTTAAACTACAAGTGCTGACATATGAACAAATTCACAAACTAGTAAGCTCAAGCAATAGGTAGACTATCAAGCTTTTTGATAAAACGCTGCAGCTGCACTGGCTCAAATCCTGCCTCCCTTCCTGCCACCAAATACACCATATACATCAGCTCAGAGATTGCATCCACCTGCAGAAGACAGAACCCTTACCTCATAAATGTTAACAGGTCTGCATATAGGAAAAGTATGCTCTGACAACAAAGTGGAATGGTCTTACTACAGGTGACTCTCAAGCCACCTGCTTTATTTGTAAAGCATATTTTATTTTGGCTCTATAGCTTCTCAGGTGATCACTTGCTACAACTTATGAATGGATTCACATTTACTGCAGAAACCTGTTGTCAATCCAGCTCCATCTCGTGTAGCAGAATTGGCTTTGCAAATCAGCAAGGTATTAAAACAAGGGTCTGTTTTTGTCTCCAAAATAGGCATCCAAATGATGGAATCCACAAGAAGGACAAAGGGATATTAGAAGAGCCATTTTAGCCTGTAAATTGAGAATGGCTGTGATTGTCTGTGCTGACTAGGTGGTGTGGTACCTCTGGCTGCAACTATTATACTACTCATTGAAGGCATAAGTCTTTCACTGCACGTATAATGTTGAACTCCTGAGCCCATGTTAAACATTGCTGATTATACTGTTATTGTTTTAATTGATACTTATTGTATACATTATTAATACTTTATGTGTATGCCCCTATATCCCAATACAAAGCAAATAATATTTAAGTTTTCCTTTACTTTGCATAGCGCATATGGCTATATAATGGTTATATTTCTTTCTTTAATCCTGAAAAGCATCTCAGTTAAGTTTCATTTGGGAAATTAAATTGAAATTTGAAAAACTATTTGCATCTCAGATCAATTTGGAAAGAAAATTTAAAGATAGAAACCACAGCTGTAATGAGATGAAAAAAGAACGTGTGGCTGTGTAACTCTCCAGATGCACCCAGCTGTTGTTCGGGATATTTCTAATTCTGCAATCAGTACTGAGTCTCATAGAACTAAATGGCTTTCTGACTGCAGATCTGTGAGGTTTGTTGATTATGTCTTTGAACTCAGATAGTCCAAGTGCATAACAGCTGTTCCTCACAAAGAAATCAGACTTACTAAAAGCAACAGCATAAAAAACCTTAATGGCTTACGGTAACACCACTACTACACGTAGTTTTATTAACCAGACGGAACCATTGTAAACAACTGGATTAAATGAGGATTATTTTATGTGAGAGATGTGACATTCTAACTGAAGCTGGTTTATATTCTCTCTAACTTGTCTTCATTGCAATCAAATTAATGACATAAACTGCTAATCATATCACTTTGGATTTATAAAGCATCACAATCTTAAGAAGAATTCTGCAGCCTCAGAGACATTCAGGTATCTTTACAAAGACAAAAAGGAGGCTAGAGACAACAATCAAATGAACACAGAGCAGTCAGTGAAAATCCTCTGTGTCTCTGAAACTTATTTACCTCTTTGAGACCACCTGTGACCAGCCTGTTATCCCCTATTATTCCTTAATACATTACAGGGCCTAATCAGAAGTTGGCACTACTTTGTGGGGTAATGTACCATTGGAGGGTGAGGAATGGTATTGCTTTGTCCATCATGAGTAAGGAGCAAAGTAATGGATCCCAGAATTGACTATTATGGGCCAGCAAAATTTGTTGGTATCAAGTAAATCTCGAACCTTGAAAGAACCATGCCCTCATTCATATATAGAGTAACAGTTGGTAAATACATTTCCATATTCAAAGTCTCAGCTAAACACTGAGTGCTCTGAGACCAAAAAGTGTATGTCATGTCCATTCATGTATAATTAGTTAAGTGTTATTCTGCTCGTTAATCTTGTTAATTCATTACAATACCCTACTACTATAGTCATTTAGCAGACTGCTCCATTTCTGTGAATGTAATTACTTCATTTAGAAAAGCGAATGAAAATTTTGTGTAGCTAGAGTTCAGGAGCTCAGTGTGAGCACAGAGATCTGCTAGCTTGGCTCCCAGGGTCTCTGAGGCCCTGGGCATCAGCAGCTGGGAGACAAATGCCTTCAGTCATTTTCACGGCCTGTTATTAGCAAGAGTGTTTTACTTACAGCCCAAGTACTGATTTGTCCCATGTACCAGGGACAGTATCTGCACTAGATGAACTCTTCCCACACACACAGACCTTGCTTTTGGGACTATTCTTTCCTCTTCTGGGGCTACTGTACCTATTTTACATATGTTATAGTAAATATGGTCAGAAATCAGCAGTGAGAGATGAAGGAAAGTAAATAGAAGTGCTAAGGGAAGCATCTTTCCCTCTGAGTAGAAAGTACATAACTTAATCAGTTACCAGATAGCACATTATCATAACCCTTTCCCAATTGCATCCACCTTGAAGATTTAGGCTGTAAGTTCCTCAGCATGCAGAACCACCTACTCAGCAGTTCTAAACCATGCCTCATTCAGGACTGTCTTCCTAGAGACCCTAATAAGAGTGGCTGAAAGGCTAACATCATTATTCCCATGCCCTTTAGGATTTAGACTGGTAGCTGATGTAGTCTAGCATCCCCAGCTCAGAAATAAAGCAGAAAAATATTTCAAAGGCTGGGTGCCAGTTCACACACACCTTATTTGGAGTCTGCTGTGAACTACTAGCCTCCTTTATACACCATGCATGGCAAATACTGAGATCAATATAAAGCATTGGTCAGGAGATGACAGGTGGGATACCAACAGATTTCTCTTTTGTAAAATGAAAAATTAACTAAGAAACACAGTGTGTCCTTTCTCAAAAGCATATTCAGGCTAAGTTTTATCTTTCATGTGATAACTGTCTTAATGCTTTGTTACAGTCTAATAATTTGATAACCACCTGGCTTAAAAGCCTTCCAGTTTACTCTCATTTAAGCTGGAGTTCAATATCTGGATCTGTGCCATTTCACTTTCATGTTCATCAAAGCTCTATGTGGCAAAAAAATGAACACCATCACCCTCCAAATCTTCATTATCCTTCTGCCTTTGTAATGGGCTCAAGTGAGCACTGTCAGTCCTTAATTTGATATCTTCTGTTTTATTTTGCAAGGCAGTACATTCAGAATCAGTACATGTTACCACCATTGGTGGCACCCATCCCAAAGAATAACTCTTCCCACTACAAAGAGTAATAACTAGTCTTACATTAAAACACCTGTAATACAGCTGACTCCCCATTATCCATTGAAATGGGAACTAGGACAGTAAAAATAATGGAAAAAACACGGGTAAAATGGTTACCAGACTGCACGGTGCAGAGACAGCTGTGTGGAGACAGTCTAGATCCAACAGAGATAATGGTGAGTTGGAGATAACTAGTCCCTCTGGGTTTGAAATTACTCCTGCAGAGGAAAGTCTTTTTGCACAGCAGTGCTCATTGCTCCTGGTTATAAAAGGAACCAGGGGATGTGGCAGAGCATCATCTCTCTTCTGGAACCATGTCTGCCTCATGGACAAGCTTCTTGGGACCCATAATACTGGGGAGAATCCACAGATGCCCAGTTAGCTCTCTTCGGGTGTCTCTCTGGCTTAGCACTAGTTAGATTACACTTAGAGCAGCTCCCTGCAGAGCCCAGTGTTGTGTTTACACACCTCATATGCTCTGATTTAGCGTTGCTGAGTTGGCAGTGCTCAATCCTTTTATACATCCCACCCTGTCCCCCATCCCCAGACGGCTGCTCAGGTTTCTGTGGCACCACAAGCCAACTCAAGTCCAGCATGAGTGGTTATAACAACCTGATGGTCCCTTAGGATTCCTGCAAAACCACTGGAGTGTTTTTGCATTTCACTTCACAGGGCTGACCATCGCAGAAACAGTGATGAGACTTGCTCTGTACAAAGTCAGCAGCCCTCGTTTGTGCAATTTGATAGCTCTAAGTTGTGCAAGTACAGCTATACTGCTTCTAGACCCCTGATCACCATGGCGTGGTTTGTGTGATCTGCAAAGGCCTAGCTAACTTTACACTCTTCTGCTTCTCCATTTACAGTAATTGGAAAAAACCTGTCTGCAGATTTTTACAGTAACTGACAAAAACTTCTAAGTTCAGATTTATTGCCTAAAACCTTTCAAACGTATTCAAAACCTTTGTTCATTTTTACTGTTAAGTGGGCTTAATGAATGACTTAGTAGGCTAGACTTAAAGAGTAGGATATTCAAAGATGCCCACAGGAATCAATTGCCAAACTGCAGCTCATTCTCAGATACTCTCTGGTCTCACTGAAAATCATATTCCAACTATCTTTTGTGTCAATTTTAGCCTATTGCAGCAAGCCAGTGAAACCTTTGTTTAGCAGATGGCTTTGCTGACATTACCACAACTTGACTGAGAAAGTGAGTCTTCTACATCTCAAATATCTGTCAAATCTAGCAGCTGGGTGATGCTGTTCTTGCCTGTGCATTCTAAGTTTTACATACTAATATCATATTGCTGTGCTTCACAGTACTAAGAGACTTAAAATCATATGAGAAAGGGAAAAATGTATTTAGTTAAAAATAAAACTTGTTTTAGAAGCCACAGCTGTTTCCTTTTTCTGTTTATTCTAACCACAACAGTGTCCATTTTTTTCAGAATTATTTTACAGCCTGTTTTGTATTACGTACCTGTTGCTTGGCACCTGGATGTACATGCAACTTTTATCTTGTGTACAGTGTCATCACTTCAAGAGGACTACACATATGCTGCAAGTTTGCAGCATACCTAAGGACCTTACTAAGATGGAGCCTCTAGGACCCAGTCTTCCTCTCATCAAATTCAATAACAAAACTGACCTTGACATCACTGGGCAGAAAAGGGATTTTAAATCCTTACTCTACTTCTGAAGACAAATGCAGCTTGTGACAATGGCTGACATGGGATGATTTTTTTTTTCTGACAAAGAAAGAGATAATGCTTACACCTAAAAATGTTCTGGAAGTTTCTTTTTGCTTTTAAATATCTGTAAAGCAAAAACCTTCAGCTTACTGCTTGTGGAATTTTGTACTGAAGTCTACAAAGATTTTGCATTCAAAATGATTACACATTTAATAAGTGCCCTAAATGTCATCCTTTAAATTAAGAAGAGGGTGTTTAGCAAAGCTCGTTTGTTCCCATGTTTCTGTTCAGTTATTTAGATATAATTTAGAGAACAAGAAGATAGAATGAAATTCCGTAGCTGCACTGCATTAGAAATGCTGTCAAGACTGGCTGAAGATTACTGATTCTGCTTCAGTTGGAATTTGTACAAGTAATGTTATCTAAAGAAGAACCATATGAGGGCAAATTGAGCAGCACAGAATGAAAACTATTGAAGTTTAACCTAGCGGCAAAGTATCTAAAAAAAGATTAGGCATTCAGCAATACATCTGAATACAGGAACATCTAAGAAATCCTAATGAACACACCAATTCCTCTAATTTCCATTTATCAAGCCACAGTAGAAGTAATAACATCTTAAGAGTATCTCATTCTGTTATAGATCCACAAAAAATGACTTTCCCTCGATAGTTGTATCTGTTAATTTATAATTCATTAAAGAGGACTGATGCTTAAGAATGACAGAATGCATCAATTTTCCAAAGGACAAAGTGGCATATGCAAAAATGAAAATTACTTTATTCAAATGATTTAACTTCATAAAAATGTGTTATTTTAGCACAGGCAGCTATCATTTGATACATACCAAAACTGCTTCTCTGAATGCTATTTAGATTAGAAGTAGTATGAGCAGTTTATTTTGAAGAGGGAATCAGACAGTAATGCAAATGCTCCATGGTTAACTCGTAATACTTTACCTAGTTTTATTTGATTAAATGCTGAACAGTACTGGTACTCAGCATTAATGCAGTTCAGTGTACAATACGTGTGCATATCCCACAAAATACAACAGAGTCATAGGGATGAACTGCCACAGCACAACATATGGTAGCAACTAGTGTAGTAAACTGAAGCAACAGTATACCAGAAAAAGAAAGATAATACTGGACAACACTTTCCTTAGCTAAGAAATTATGGCCCCTGTAGTTACAGCACAAATGGAGGAGACAGGAAATCTGGGATTTATTCTGGGATCTGTCACAGATTTCCTGTGTGGCTTTGAGAAAGTCCTGTAGGGTTAACTTCAGCCATAAGGCTTGCTTTCCTCTGAGAGCAGCTTGTACCCATATCTCAACAACCCCTCTGCAGCGTGAGCTAGTTAACACAAAAGGTAAGATGTTGTTATTAGTGCAACCTCTGCACATAAGCAACAGCAAAGTCAGGATCTAATACAGGTGAAACAATATGATCAAAAGCAGGCTAGGCAATGAAAGGACAAATACTAAGGCAGGCAACATACCCCCTCCCAGGAGCTAGCAGGGAGGGAATAAAAAGGACGTGGACTCCAGGCATTGACTGGTGCAGTTGTTACACAGGTAGGATCAGGAAGCAGCAATTTATTTTCACTGGAATCCAACACTCCATTTCCCTGCTTCCTTCCAATAATTAAAACTAAGGGGAAAATGCAGGTTAAACTACCCCTCCTTTGCAGTTTTCACACACAGCACATTCTCCTCCTGAAATCTAGCCTCCAGTGGCAGGAATCTAAGATGCTCATTCTTCTATAAGATATCTTCACATACTTTATAAAATTAGCAAAAAAGTTTCAGTTACACAAAGTATTACAGTCATTTCTACAGGTCAGTTTTATTTATCAGGCCTGGGTGGCTTAATGTCTCAGATTTGAGCAAAATAAAATAAATCCCACATGTTCCTGTTGTGAGCTCATACCCTTTTGGGTTCTTCTGGCTGGAGAGAGGGTTCCACCCATTCTCTGAGGACTAGCCCAATGTTAAAATAACTAACTCACAACAGTAAACCATCTTTTGTTTTAGGTCACTTGCCCAGTTCTCTCAGATGATCCATTTTTATCCCTTACATTCTGAGCTATTTTGTTTCTACCCAATGTTGCTACCTACAAGGGAAACAAAACCTCAAGAAAACAGCTCAATGCTGTTCTCAGCTTCAGTGGAACATATCTTGAACTCAGTTGAATATTCTACCTGCTAGACAATACGGTTATTAAATCACAGTATGTATTTTTACTTGTTTTAGTGATGCTAATAGATGCTACCAGAGCTCTTAATTAATTTAAAACTTTTGCTATTTATAGTCAGTAAACAAATAAAAAACAGTATTTTGGGCAATGGAAAAAGTAATCTAGAAAAGCCCTATTTTGAATTTGATCTGCATGAAGAAGAATTTACCAAACCTCAGAAATAAAGTGATTTATTTTGATATGTGCATCAAATCTTAAACTGAAAATGATTTGCTCAAACTTTCATTTTCAGGGAAAGAGAAGCCCGGAGTCAGACTCTAGGGTCATAATATAATACTACATCCCAATTGCTTAAATCATCCTAAAAAATGAAAGACATGACAACATATAGCTGCATCCATATAACCCTAAATCACAACTTTTGTTAACAAACTGCCTTTCGAGACTGTGATTAAATTTCTAGGAGACCTGAAACTACATTTAACCACTGAAAATGAGACACCTGGTTTCTCAGAGATATCCATTTGCTATTCTTGCAACATTGCTCTCAACTGGATCTGCTGGGCAATTGTGAGAAACCAGTCATTTCACTGGAAGTCCTAACTGGAAACAAGTGAATGCTGGTTCTATTCTGGCCCATAAGCAGCACAACTCTTAAAAAACCAGGAAGCAAGATAAGAGCTTGTGTCCTGAGCTTTAGGCTTGGGATTGAAATCGGATTTGAATAGAGATGTAAATGTAAACCTCAAAATCAAAGCTTTATAATATAACAGGAAGCTCAGGATGCAGGGGCACACATTCCTTTTGTCCACTATAAGTCTCCTCCTTCTAGTGTGGACGCATAACACATCCCTACAAATTCTTTCACTGCATTGGTGCAGAGTCACATCTGTCTGCCCACACTCATCCTCTCTTCCTCCTCAGCCCCACGTGCAGCTTGACCCTCCAAGAGCTCAACCAGCTTCCAGGTGGCAGAGTCACCAAGCAGATTCCAACATCGTGCCAAACCAAAGAACCTTCTCCTGATTTGGGCCCAGCATTTGGCACTCTTCCTCTTCACTAGCTCCTATGTATACCTACAGGGACATTCCCAGTAACAAGTCAGGCCTAATTATCCATCAGAAGACATGAAGCATTCCACTGATCCGGAAGAGGTACAGCATTAAGACACAAAATAATTGACATTGTACTCTTCCTAAGGGCTTTAAGAACAAAAATGTCCTGGTCATAATTTTTCTGTTTAAAACCATAGTAACTCTAAAGAGGTCAACAATAAAGAGATTTCAGACCCAAGGTATAAAAACAACATCTTCCTGATGTTTCCCGTTTAAGTTCTATTGCTCTTGGACATAGCATGGATCATTTCAGAATCTGCCCCACTAAAATGTACCTGATTGCCATTTATTGTTCCAAGTAATTTTTCCCTCTGGTGTTGTATCAGAATCTTTATGAATCTTCTGAGATAGTTGGACATTTAAGTATATGGTAAAAAAACCCCTTGTTTTGCAGAGTATAAGATGCAAGTCAGTCAAATCTCTACAAAAATTAACTTGTAAGTAAAAGATTATGAAATATTTGTTCTGTATGGTATGCATTTTAAGCTTGTATTTTCTGTTTTTAAGAATTCAAATCCATCTTTACACAAACCTTGTTCACAGATATCCATGTTTTCTAGCACTACCATTCCTACTTCTCCCTAATACTGTATATCATTGTGTGTTAAATGCAATTTTAACCTACCTGGGGCTGGTCTTATTGACCTACATTAAGTGGTATTTACACAGTTTTGTACTTCTAGGGCTTGGGGATTCAAACGGATGTGGCACACCACAGCATTTCTCCTTAATAGCAAATGCTTCCTGCCCATGTTCAGTTGTCCCCCAGGAATATCAAAACCAGGTTCCAGTTTGCAAATACAAAATGAGAAAGACTTTTCACATCTTCATTTACGAGAAGACAGACAAAAAGTCTTTACCTTACTGTAGTTTCATTAATGACACAACTTTTCTAAACCTTCCAGTGCTGTTCTTTTTCAGCCTTGGTCATCCTGTCTAAAGCACGTTAGGAAGGCTTCTATATACTGTGATAATAGGAACAATAGGAGAGTCTCTCAATTACAGTAGTATCAAATTTGGGGCATGTCTTTTTTTAACTGTATGTTTGCATAATGCGTAGCACTACGGGCCTCTAATTCTGACATAGATTTCTGGGAATACAGTACAACAAAAACTAAAAAAAGAAGAGAGGGTGAAGGTGCCACTGCGGTTATGACTAGGGTATTCTAAGCATGGGCATGAACCTAAACTCATTCAGAAGGGATTAGAAGACCAGACTGTTTACCATATAAGACAAAAATACAAAGAGTTTTTAATAAATATTTTTTTCAAGCTGTTACTGGATTTTGACAACAAGATCATTTTGTTAAAATATCATAAGAATAGTTTGTTATCTCACAGCATTCCTTGAAAATCTAAACTCTCTTGAGTTCCACAGAGCTGTACCAGACAATTGACATCAGAACAGTGTCCATCTGTTGTCCTTCCTAGAAGACTGGCATCTCAGAAATGAACTAAAGTTAACACTCTCAAACTTAAAAAAACCCAAATGTCCTCCAAAACATGCTATTGCTCTACATGCAAATCCGATTCCTGGAATCCTGAGGACAGCTATTTAGCAGTGCCTGTGTCTCAGATGATATGTTCAACTCTCAGTCTTGGCTTTTATATTGATTCAGGGTGGGTATGGGTACAGAATGATCTTAATTAATGTAAGGAAATAAGGTCTACTCATAGTGGGGTAGGTTCTGGCCAAATTCCAGTTGGGGTAACTACACTTTGCCTTCCTGAATTCTCTTAACTGCTATTTTACATAGGATTCTCTAACAAGGTTGTGTGCTTTTTCTAAGCTATGGAGAGAGGAAAGTAATTCCTGAAAGCCTACATGCTAAACAGGAGAGAGTTTATTTATATTTGCAATATACTCTTAAATACCACTAGGTAAAATAAAATAATTACACTTATTCTAAAAAGAAGACAACATTCTTATCACAAATCAGCCTACTAATTAACAAAAATGCAAGATGAAAGAAAAACCCCACCACATATTGATCTCTTCAATATAATTTGTTTACTGGGGCTTCATTATCTGACCACTGAAAAGATACCAAGCCTGAGTAGGGCACTGTCAGTTTAATTTTGTTCCAATAAGTACTGACATAAGACAAGCACATGTGTGGGTGGATGCCCCAACATTTAAACATCCTTTCTATAAAACCTGATCTTAAGAGGGTTTTCATTTCTTTACTGTTCGCCTTCACCAGTTCTGCAAAACTTTATCCAGAGATGAAACACCATGAAATTCCTTACAACCACAGTTGAGTTACAGCAAAAGCACATGCATAAGGATACTTCACCTCAGAGCCAGGTCAATAACCAACAGTCAGACTCAACCAGGAGTACTGACCATGGAGGTGGCTGCTAAAGATACATGACTGAAACGGTGACTACTTTGTTTGAAACACAAGGTCAAATTATCTGGAACTGGGTGAAGGATGGAATAAAACAAACCTTCTCCTTTTTTTTTTTTTTTTTAAAATCTCAGGATACTTTTAAGCTTCTATGACCATTACTAAGAAGTCCCTTTATACGCATTTACCTTGCATTTAAATGTGGTATGTATTGCCCTTGACACATTGCTATCATTTACAAGTATTCACAGATTTGTACCTTTTCTCCTATGAAAAAAAAAGCAGTGAGAGCTGAGGAAAGATAAGCACTAGTTTGATCATTTAGTGACACAATCTTAGATATTCAGATACTCTTGTTTGTGTCAGAAGCCATACTTTTGCTGCCACCACTGACTAAATGGCCCAGAAAAGCTCATTCCTGGCTTTCTAGCCTTCCATGGCAAAGAAGCCCAGGCACAGGTAATTAATGATGCCTGAGATGGAACCCAGGTATAAAATGCAAACAAAAACTTTGTAAAAACTGCATTCATGTACCATCTTTCCCCCTCGCATTTTGCAACACATTGGTTTTGTGTGAAAAGCTATGAGCTAAAGACAACTTCAGCAATAATTGGGTAACATGCTTTGCCACCATTCCTGTCTAAATCACAGTATAGTAACTGTTTTGTTTTATTAAATGTGACACTTCCAGATGTTTTTATATGTATTAGCAGATATAACTTTAAAACAATATTTTTTTTGTTTACTGTGTCTTTATTACCATGGAACAGGCCTTCAGCCAGAGTAGATTCTTCTATATCATAAACTTCAAGAGAGGTTTGTCATCTTTCACTAGCATCTTACACTAGCTATTTTTGCTATGAATTTAGGAAATTACAAAAAAATCTTATCTGTCTCTTCTAGGAAGGAGAGAAAGCATAATTATCCCTTTCTAATTATTGCACTTTAACTTCCTCAGAATATTTACTTAGCATCAAGATTTGTTTATGTTCACTGATACATACTCTTCATTTATTTTAATTTTATGTTCCAAGGATATTTTACTGAACACTCACTGTAAGACCTTCAACTGTGGCCACCCACATCCTGAAATTTTCTCTCTACCTAATCCTGTTTTATGCCAAAACAGAGTAAATATTTTTTTTCTTTTTCTACAAAATACATTTCTTCCAGCAAACCCTATACATCCCATAGTATTTTCTATGTTATTTTAAAAAGCTTGTGGAGCATTGCACGGTGTGTGTACATAAGCGTGTACACATGCTAACCCCCCAAGCACATACACAGAGCTATTTTTGAAGACTTTCATTAAAGCTTTGTAAAGGAAGTCCATCTGCCACAGCTCAGGATGTCCTGTTTCTGTGAGGGGCTTTGGCTATGGCTTGGCCATTTTCTCATTGAAAACGTAAGTAGGAGACTTGAGAGCATTTAGTCTTGCTACTATTAAAACAATTTGATTTGCAAAGGGGGTTTTGAAGGGTTTTCACCACCAGCTGGGAATCTTGAGGCATGGATACCTTCTCAGACACAGCACACTTAGTTCAGTGTCCCCTGTTCCAGTGTTGCCAATGGGAAGGACGGGGAGAAACAATTCTATAAGGATGGGCTACATCCTGGTCATCAAGATAATCTCGAAACACAGCTGATGTTCCCAAGCAATACCTGCATCCCTGGTTGTCTTTCAACGCAAACCATAATGCAGACTAATGAAGCCCTGTGGGCTCCTAGCAGTGGTGTTCCAGCAGAGCAGGTGGGCTGAGTTCCTCTCCTGACCTGGCTGGCTGCAGAAAGCAGCGGTGCTTCTGAGTGACCTGGTCAGTCAGAGCAGGTGGGCCTCATCACGCTCTAACCTAGCAAGGGATATGCATGCCCCTCCCCTGTCAGAGGGAAGAAAAAGAGATCCTTGACTTCTAAAGTACTGGGGACATAATTTGGGGTCAGCATCTGCTCATAATATATATTTGCTTGTTTTAAGAAACTGGTTGCTTTGTAAGAGGATGGAGTCAGCTCTGTGGCTAGTTTGGATTCTGACTTTATTGTGAATTATTGAAAGACAAACAATAAGTTCAAACCTCAGGAAAATTCTTTCATGATTGATCGGTGATATTTGTTTTACTTTAGTACTGTTGTCCACAATATTCAGTTTTAATTCTACAGTTGATCAGTTTGCAAACTGCAGAAAGTCCCAAATCTCTTTTCCACTGAGCAAGGGCTTTCGTTGTCTGCGTTCCTCATTTGAAAATAAAGGATTGTAGCACCCAGAGGTAACAGTAACACACAGCGGTTACGACTACCCCCAAGAATGTTCTCAGTGGGGACAGGTATCGGAAACAAACAAAACAAAATGCCACAGGGGTATGGCCTTCTACCAGGAAAAGAAGAAGAGGAGAGAAAGGGACAATGGTTGGAAAAAAGAAAGTGCATGAGGGGTGAAAAATGTCAAAATAAAGCACCAGAGGGGAACACAGAGCAGAGTGCACAACAGCAAAAAAGTAAATGGGGGTGGAGAAGGGTCATTAATAAAGGTCCTAAGCATCTTATTCTTCCCATGCAGGCTTCTTCTTCCCCACATTCTCCCTGCTTCAGCTAGCCATGTTTCCAAAATGGAATGATGGTGGGTGTTTGTCACAAGACAGCATTGGTTGCTGCAGTACGATGAAAAAGACAATGGGGAGGAACTGGAAATAAAATGGCTGCTTTATGCTATGCCTCCCCTTTTCGGCACAGAAAGCAGCATTGCCCATACATAAGAGAAAGAACGAGACAATGCTACGTTCATCTTACCATCGCTGAGTCCTATGATTCAACAGGAACTACAAGCCATGGACAGTCCTTCAATCAGTTTCACTGGAGCAGAACATGAAACAGCCTTTTAATCTCCCTGTCCCAAGAGGGAGATACACAGCCTTCCTGCCCTACTAAGAATGCACCAGCGGGCAGAGGGAAGGTAATGTTCTGTGGTGTCTTAGGCATAATGTCCATCCGCAATGCTCTTAGTGGATCTTCACCGTTAAAAATATCCCTCTTGTTTGTACAGCAGTAATACACTATGTGCAAAATTGTACAGAGGTACATTAAAGTCATATCATCATCTCATTCTTCTAAAAATTATTTCTGCCTGCATTTCTGTAAGGTGAGATAATTAACTTTGAATAACATGTTAGCTGTTTAAGATCAGTGTTTTTGAAACCACTTCTTTTGAAGTCATCCAAAACCAATCACAAACTGACAAAGTAACAACTGTTGCACTGGTTGTCTTCAAGATGACTCTTTAGCTCAAAATAAGGGTATACGGTTGCTGTTGCTACCTAACACCTTTTGCTTTTACTTAATTTTTAAGAAGTCTGTTCTCATCAATGCCCTGGTACTGAGTAAAAGGTTATTTGAGGAAATAGAAGAGGGCAACGCACTAGCTGTCATTCCTTCCTTCCTGTTCTATGGTAAGGAGTGTGCTGATGATACCAGGAACTGAAAATTCTCCCTTTTGGTAGACCGATCGATTGGAAAGCTTTATAGTAGACAAAAAAAAGAGCAGATGATGTACTCACCATTCTAACTCATTAAAAAAATGTTCCCCATGTAATCATAATGCAGGAAAAAGGTTTGCAATGCTTTTAGCGTGTAAAAATACAGCATTTACACGTTTTAATTGTTTTCATAATAAAAAGGCAATATTACAAATATTTTTGAAAGATGAGGATTCTTTCATGTGCTGAGAGACTTTTGCTGCTGTCATTCCCGTGCATGACACACAGCCACACAGTGCCATCTAGTGTTCTGTGGCCATACAGGGAATAACGTTGAGAACTTCGAAAGGATGTTCTGAATTAATTCACAATAATAAACCGGATTAGTTTTA